>NC_133618.1:222482398-222827398 GCF_048593235.1 Sminthopsis crassicaudata
TTATCTTAAGTTACATTTCTCTAATCGATAGTGATTTGGAACACTCTTTAATATGAGTGGAAATAGTTTCAATTTCATCGTCTGAAAATTGTTCATATATTCTTTGACCATTTATCAATTGGAGAATGGCTTGATTGCTTATAAGTTAGAGTCAATTCTCTCTATATTTTGGAAACAAGGCCTTTATCAGAACCTTTAACTGTAAAAATGTTTTCCCAGTTTGTTACTTCCCTTCTAATCTTGTTTGCATTAATTTTGTTTGTACAAAAGCTTTTTAATTTGGTGTAATCAAAATTTTCTATTTTGTGATCAATAATGATCTCTAGTTCTCCTTTGGTCACAAATTCCTTCCTCCTCCACAAGTCTGAGAGGTAAACTATCCTATGTGCAACATTCTTTCAATCCAATTGCTTGTCCATTGCTCCTTTCTGTTGGCTGCCTTGTTTTATCACCTCCTTTTGCATACTTTTCTCTCAATACTAATTGGAAAGCCAAAATCTAGCCACTACATGAAGAGGAAGAGGGCCCAAAGATGGCGAGGGACACTGTGTGGCCAGGATGATATTTATACAGGTTACCCAGGAAGGAACAAAACTTTGTCATTTTGCTTTAACTTCCCAACAGCTGGAATTTTAAGCACCAATCTCTGAAGGTTGTGAGGATCAAATAAAATAATATTTGTAATGTATTTTGCACAATGTTTGGCACATAGTACACATTTTATAAGTGCTAGCTATTATTATTAAGACGATAAGATAGAGAATACACACTACAGTGCTGCTGACTTCTCCCTTTATCTATAACAGAATGATGTTTGTGTTTGATTCAGACTCCTGAGGGTTAAAAAGCTGAGCTTGGTAGATGGGTACATTAAAACGCTGTCCATGGTTGGGCACCTCTGCTATTGTGGCAGCAGTGGCAGCTTACTGAGGCTTGGGATACATATAATTTTGTAGCAGGGGAGAAGAGAAATAGCATAGCTGGGGCTTCTTATTTGTCTTCAACCCTTTATTTTGCCTTTGTGGGGCTGAGTCTATCATTAATTGGAATGTGAAGGAAGGAAGTAAAGAACTTCCATATAAAGAACTCTCTTATTTATTAAAAGCCAAGAGGAGGCTCAAGTGACTTACCAATATATTGAATTTGATTATCTGTCTGTGAAGGACAAGAGGACCAGAGACTCTGAAAATTAGGCCTGTGGTATTTGGCAAGTATGCTTGATGAATAAAACATTGTGGAGGACATCTACTGATAGCAATGAGATTTCCTTACCAAGTCCATCAGAGGATCCCAAAGCACTTTAGAGTCATTTTTGCTAAGTGTCACAGCTTCTGGCTTGTTCCTAATATTGCCATATAAAAGAGAGAAAGAAATTTTTTTTGGGGGGGTAATACATTGCCATTGTTCTGTAATTTGGAGCAAGTTATTTCACTGGAGTCAATGAAGCCCCCTATCCCAATTCCCCATTGGAACCATTAGACTATCCTTCCTACTGCAGCTGAGTGTTTCCGTGATTCTGTTCTTGACTTTGATTGTAAATATCAATCAGGAAAACAGCAAGCATCCAATAAGGGGAAAAGACTAACACATCATTGAGAGACGTTAGTACAGAATAGGGCAGGGAGAGAAGCAAAGGATATTCATACTATTCTCTGGGGCAGCTTATAGAGCAGAAAACCTGAAAATGTGTGCAGATGAAATTGTAGCTGTCAGACACAATTCCCACATTGGAAAATACTGCTTAGTAGCATAAGTTTAAATAATTCAGCTGTATTTTAAGAAGGGCTCACTAACCCTTTGTGAATTACAAAATGATTATCCAGAGGATGGGGGCTCTTAGTTCCTTCCATGGACCCACTTCTGCCAGGAAAAGGCACAAAATCATAGAATATTAGGGTTGGAAGGGACCCTGGATATCATCTATTGTTCTCAAGGTATGGTCTGGTGACCTTTGGGGGTCCCTGAGATACTTTTGGGGTCCATGAGGTACAAACTTTTCCTAATGACACTAATAGGATTTAATTTCTAATTTGATAAATATTAATGGATATAATCAGTGATGGACTAGAATCAGCTTCTATAAGAGTCAGCTCCTCCAGGTTCTTGTTTTTCCCAGAAAAAGACATGTTAGGAAGGAAACAAGCATTTATTAAGTACTCACTGTGTGTCAGGCACTATGCGTAGCACAAATACTTATTTCACTTAGTTCTTGTATCAATCTTGGGAAAAAGGTGCTGATATTATCCCTATTTTGTTATTGTTGTTATTGTTGTTCTAGCATGACCAACTCTTTGGATCCCCAATTGGAATCCCAAAGATATTGATGAAGTGGTTTGACATTTTCTTTTGCAGATCATTTTCCAGATGAAGAAACTGAGGCAAATAAGATTACGTGATTTGCCCAGACACACAGCTGGTAATTGTGTCAAGGCCACATTTTATCTCAGGTCTTTTTGACTACAGACCTGGTGTTCTATCCACTGGAACATGTAATGCAAATTTCTCTGTGCCTTTACTATGGGGGGGAGGTCATGTGTTTATATGGGAAAGGATCATAATCTTGTAACCAGTAGCTTCTGAATCCCAGCTCTACTGCTTCTAGTGTGTATCATCTTGGCCAAGTCTTTTTACTCTCTCTGAGAGGAGCTGGACTAGATAGTTTTAAATCTTAAAATTATTTAATTGTGTAAAAATAAAGGGAGTTAGACATCGATGATATCTGAGATCATAAGGGGACCTCAGAAACCATCTGGATCTTCATTTTACATTTTACATTTTACAGTCACATGATGGTGACCCAGGAGCACAAGTGATGGTGACACTAGTGAGCGTCAGAGAGAATTTGAACCTTCTCCTAATCCCAAAGCCAATATCATTGTAACATATACTCTCGGAGCTCACTTCACAATTCTAAATTTTTGTTTTAAATAATAGCTTTGTATCATCTCCCTTCTATTTCAGCCCACATCCCTTCCTCCATTTCCCCCCTTGTGGAGCAGCATGAAACAGTGTTTAGAGCAATTAATTTGGATTCAGAAGATTTTTGTTCAAATTCTACATCTGATGCTCAGTATTTATATGATCTTAGGGAATCAGTGCATTGATAAACATATTTGTTGCCTCCCTCCTTCAGCTTCATTCTCCTCATCTATCAAATGAAAGGTTGAGATTCTTCCTCTTTAAATCTGTGACATGATTATGAGATTTTTGAGATTTGAGTTTTTAGAATTTGAAAAAAACAACAAAACAAAACAAAACTCTAAACCTGGTGATTTGATTACCAGAAGGTGGCACTACTACCTCAGATTATTTCATCTTTTTTTTTTTTTCCCCCAGCTGCTTGGGGGTGGGGAGGGGGCTGTCACTTTGGCAAGGCTAATGTGCAAATCACCTCCTGCTCCCATTTGTATCATTTAGTTGAATTCGACTGCAAGTTGTTTGTAATCTGCTGGGTCATTAGATGGATCCAGTCAAGTCTGCCAAGGAAGCGTTTACTACTCTCTGCCTGCCTCCTTGTCTGCCTCCCTCTGACTTTACCTGCCTATGACAGCACAGGAAGTCCCAGGTCAGCTGCTTCCCATCACCCAGAACCGACTCATTCAGAATAAGCCCCCTATGACTGTCTTGGATGCAGTTTACAAGGCTCTTGGGAACCAACTTGACGTAGGTATCAACCCCTTCTCTGTCAAGGGTAAGTGAGCAACTTGGAAAAATGTATCCTGTGCTTATCCCTGTGCTCTGGGGACAGGCTTTCTTCCCTCTGTCTAGTCATAGCTTTGCTCACACTTCTGCATCATCTGCCTTTGCCAAGGGCAAAGCCAGATGGGTTTGGACTTCAGTGACCATTGATCCCAGTCGGGGGAGAGCCAATGATTAATTAGCATTTGTCCATCAAGATGGCAGGTGACACTGGTAGTGAATAGAAATGTGCTCAGATGCTTAAAATTTTAGTATGTTGAAAAGTTTAATGTCAATAATCTTTCTTTTTTCTACTTGTAGTTAGGAACTGAAGAGCCAGAGGGCGTGATTGGCCAACACAAGGAGAAACTCACTGATCTGGTTTAGTGCAGTTTAATTCAATTCTGTTTCCTTTCATTCAACTCAATACAATTCAATTCAACTAAGCAAACATTTATTAAATACTTGCATTTTGCAAGCCCCATACTAGGCACCAATAAAGATAAAAGACACAATCCTTAGCCTAAAGGAGACATAATTTAATAGGGGAAATAAAACACTTCAAATAATTAATACATAATAGAATAAAAGTAAGGGTACTAAAAATAGACATTTAAAGGGTACAGAGAGGTCCAGAAGACGGTGGAGGCAAGGAAGACAAAGCTTCACAGAGGAGGTGGACATTTACAGAATGGGTAGCTTTTAAACAAGTAGAGCTGGACTGGATGAAGACATTCAGGTCATAAGGGAGACAATGTGAGCAGAATCATTAAAGAGGAGAAGCATTGGACAAGTTTAAAGAATAGTTTGGCCACAGGTGGAGTATATGACAGGAAGGAGTGAAAGAAAAAATTTCACAGGAGACTGAGGCCAGATTTTGGAGGCATGTGAACTCCAGGCTAAGGAAATTAGGCTATTTTAAGTGGGCAGTAGGGAGATGCTAAAAGCAGAGTGACACGTTGGGATTTATGTTTTGGGAAGATATTACTTTAGGAGAGTCAGAGCCAAGATGGCAGAATAAAGACAGGGGCTCTCTTGAGATCTCCCCTAAACCTCTCCAAATGCTTTAAAATAAAGACTAAGCAAATTTTAGAACCTACAAAAAGAGAGTGAAACAATTTTCCAGCTGAAGACACCTTAGAAGATCAGCAGCACCAGGATGAGCACACAGCCTGGCACAGAAACCCTGGGAGCCTCCAAATCAGTGATAGCAGTGGTAGTTTCCAGACCTCTCATCCCCAGACCACAAAGACAGCTTAGAAGATCAGCAGGAAAGGTTTGTAAAACTAAAAACTGACATGTCCTTAGGAGTATCTCTGAAAACAGCTGCACGAGACTCCTAAAGCTTGGGATATTGCACCCTCCACCCTGGAAACAGAACCCTACTTTAACAGAACTAAAAATCAAGTAACAGAGTGGAAAGTTACAGAAAAAAGATTCTGATCATAGAAAGTTTCTATGATGATAAGGAAGGTCAAAATTCTTAGAAGAAGATGAGTCAGAGTTCCTATATCCAAAGCCTCCAAGAAAAATAAGAATTGATCTCAACCCATGGAAGAGCTCAAAAGGGATTTTGAAAATCAAATAAGAAAGATAGAAAAACAGTTTGAAAAAAAAATGAGTAATGTAAAAGGAAGGACAGAAAATCAATGAGGAGAAAAATATCCCCAAAAACAAAACTGACCAAATAAAAAAGAGGTACAAAAGCTCACTAAGGAAAATAATTCCCGAAAAATTACAGTTGGGTAAATAGAAGCTAATAACTTTATGAGAAATCAAGAAATGATAAAATGAAACCAAAAGAATGAAAAAATAGAACAAAATGTGAAATATCTTATTGGAAAAAAAAAAACTGATTTGGAAAATAGAGCCAGGAAAGATAATTCTGGAAAGCCATGATCAAAAAAAGAGCTCAGATATCATCTTTCAAGAATTATCAAAGGGGGCAGCTAGGTGGCGCAGTGGATAGAGCACCAGCCCTGAATTCAGGAGGACCCAAGTTCAAATCTGGTCTCAGACACTTCACACTTCCCTTCCTAGCTGTGTGACCCTGGGTAAGTCACTTAACTCCAGCCTCCAAAAAACAAACAAAAAAAATTATCAAAAACATGTCACTTTAATTATGAGGGAAGCAGACAAAGTTCTGTGGTCTTCAAGGAAAGCACTAACCAAGTGTGGTTAAGAAAAGAGCCCATCAGATTTTCTTCAAGCTCTTTCTATGTCTTCCCTGATCAGTGTGATAGGAGAAGCTTTCACATGAAAAAAAATTATTTTTTGAAATCTACTCTGGGAAAGAAAATATTAAAGCAGACTGGTTACTCTAAAAAGTGATCACAGCTCAGGGGGATGCGTTGCCACCACAGCAGGATCTCCCATTGCTGCTCTGTCACCTCCAGGCCTGGGGCCAGCCACTTCAGAGGACTTCTAAGCTATCTTCATTTGTTCCACCTGACATCTGCTGCCCTCAGGTACTAAACAGTGCTTTATTTCCAAGATTGTCATTTTGACACCTGCTGACCAAGTGTTGTAGAAACACTTGGCAATTGTAGTGACTTTCAGCAGGTGAGTAGCTGGTTCTATGAAGACACTTCCCAGTCCCTTCCAACCCTAGGACTAGAATTCTTTGGCCCAAACTGGCTCTGGATATCAACTTATTAACTTGTCTGGAAGAGACTAGTGGTTTTAGACTTTCCCAAGTCCATTTTATTGGTAGTGTCTATGAATTATTATCAAGGGCAGCTAGGTGATGCAGTGGATAGAATGATGTACCTAAAGTCAGGGAGACTAATCTTCCTGAGTTCAAATCTAGTCTTAGATACTTATTAGTTGTGTGATCCTGAGTCAGTTATTTAACCCCATTTGCCTCAATTTTCCCATCTGTAAAATAACCTGGAGAAGGAAATGGCAAACCACTCTAGTATCTTTGCCAAAAAAAAAGTTCCCAAAAAGGATCAGACACAGCTGAAATAACTGAACTACAGTGAATGACTCCCTATTATAAGGACTGCTCAGTTGTCCTGAGCAATATAGTCTTTCAAATAGTCAGTGTTGGTTTTGGATCCCTTCTTTTTGGTTAAGGGTGGCTATATATACTTGGGAGACAATCCTGGCTTTGAATTTAAATCTGTACTCTGATACTTATCACATATGTGAACTTGCTAATTCACTTATATTGAGCCTATAAAGTGAGAATATTGGATTAGGTAGCCTCTGAGATTTCTTTTTAATCTATATCTAAGATCAATTCTCTAAAATGTATGGTCAATAAGGCATCTCGTTCCTTTGATGGAGAATGTGCTAGACCTGACATGTAGGTGAAATTGGCAGTTACCTACATGGTATAATCCCAGTGTCTGAAAAATGACTGTTGAGCACAAGGTCTTTTCAGTAGGCAGTAGGCACAAGTTACCAAGGGGAATGATTTAAGCTTTTTAAAGGGGGGAGATGGGAGGTCAGTAGAGGCAATATTTGCTTTCTCAACTCTGCATTGGACCAGCTTCAGATTATGACATTTCCTCTTCAAAGACTGATGATCTTCTTCCCCTGTTGAATGTCCATGGGGAAAAATTCTAAAGACTCAAAGAACTGTTGCTCCCTCCCTTGTCCCCTCTATGTCCCTCCAGGGGAGTAGGCAAATTATCTGTGAGCAGAACCTTAATAAATTAGACCTGGAAGAAACCTTTGAAATCTTCCATTCTACCCCGTTCACGTCACAGATGAGGAAACTGAGGACAAAAGATATGAGAGGAAAGATTCGTGGGGGACTCAGGTGACAACATATTGTGGTATATAAATGTAATGGCACATAAGTGTCAAAAGAATAAGGACATGAAGAATTTAGAGAAATATGAGGAAAATTGCACAAATTGATTCAAATCAGAGAAAACAGATAAATAGAAATCATACAGAATGACTACAACATTGTAAAGAATGTTGACATTTAGAAGCAACAAAACTGGCCAAGGCAAAGTCAATGTTGGTCATACTATCCAAGTTAAAGAATATATCCATTCTTTAATCAATAAAATAAAACTTTGGAAAGTGACACATTATCAGCAAAGTCATATCCAGCAAATGCTGTGCCCACGGCATTTCAATTTGGGAGGAAACAAGTATCATCTAGAAACAATACTGATAGCTAACATTTACATAGATCTTCTAATTAACAAGAATTTTTTCTCAAAGCCCCTTGAAATTATCTCAGGATAGGGAGCATTGAAACCTTGTAAACTACAAGGATGCTGCTGGGGAAGCCCATGGCCATGGGGAGGAAGAATCAGAAAAGAGTGGGCTGAGTTAGAGTAACTCACTTGTGCAGCAGTCTCAGCAGGGGAAGAAATGAGATTTCCGATACTTTCAAATTTTAATGAATGATTCTCCAAAGTTTTGTCTCCAAAACATATTTGCTTATTATTATTATTGACCAAAATGACATTACTTCTTTGGAACTGAGTCACAGTATGTCCAACTATGGCTGATCAAACCAATATAAGCTCAGAATGCTTTGCCACAGGTTGGGCATAAATAGTCCATATGAATATTTACATTTTATTTCACATTTCTTCTGAGATAATTCAATTCTGCTTTGCTCATAGAGCACCACACTTTCTCTAATAAGGGCATGCCTTGTTGGTGGTCCTGTGCTAGGTTCTCCCAAGTCATTCAATCAGTTCTAAAGTTCTTAAGAGATACCTTGAGAGTGTCCTTGTATCGCTTTTTCTGATCACCATGTGAGCACTTGCCCTGTGTGAGTTCTCCATTAAATAGTCTTTTTTGGTAAGTGTACATTTGGCATTCGAACAAGTGGTGAGCCCAACAGAGCTGTGCTCTCTGCAGTAGAGTTGGAATGCTTCACAATTTAGTTGGAGAACTCAGTGTCGGGTACCTGATCCTACCAGGTGATCTTCAGAATCTTCCTAAGACAATTCAAATGGAAGGGATTCAGTTTTCTGGCAGGGCACTGATTCACTGCCCATGTTTTGCATGCAACAATGAGATCAGCACAATGGCTCTGTAGACCTTCAGTTTGGTATCACTTTAATACTTCTTTCCCACAGTTTGCTTCGGAGTCTCCCAAACACTGAGCTAGATCTGGCAATGCATGTGCCAATTTCATGATCAATGGGGACATTCCCAGAAAGTATACTGCCAAGCCAAGTGGACTCACCCACAGTGTTCAGAACTTCTCCGTTTACTGTAACTGATGGCTCCACATATGGATGGTGCTGTGCTGACTGATGGAGGACCTGAGTTTTTTGGTGTTAATTGTTAGGCCAAAATTAGCACAAGCAGCAGAGTTTGATCCACACTTTGTTGCATCTCCGCTACAGAGGCTGAACTGAGGGTACAGTCATCTGCAAACACAAAATCATGCACATTGGTTTTGGCTTCTACAAGCTACCCCTTTCAAGTTGAAGAATTTACCATCAGTACCCTAGGTGACTTTGACTCCATGTTTGTCCTCATAGAAATGGCAGAATGGTATGTTAATGTCTTGTGATTCATGTGTAATTGGATTTAAGTGAGGCAGAGTTGCATGAAGTCATCAGCTTCACTGTCTCTTCTGGAATTATCATTGTCCAGTGACAGGACAGACTTAAGATGACCAGCGATGACTCAAGATGCAGTGGATGACCTTGGTGTCTTTGATGTCTAAACAAGCTCTAAGCACTCTATGGCTTCACCTGCCTTCATGGCCTTGGAACAAATTGTTTTCACCCAGCCATTCCACCAGGGGAAGTCTTTATGTGCTTGGGACAGACAGCCCCTAACTCACTGTAAGATTTGAAATCCTTTAGTTACCTTAAACCTGGTTTAGACCATCTGCCAGAAAGGTTTATTGGGGTGTGGCCACTGTGCATGCTACTGCTTTTTGGAGCCACAGGAGAGGTAGGTAGATCAGATGGACACCAGGTAGAAAGCAGCCCTGTAAAAGGCTCAGCAAATCACACCCAGAGGTCTTCCCTAACCACTTCTTGTATCCCACTTGCTTATATGACCCTGGATATTCTATCCCTCATTGATCTAGAGCAACTTTCCTTTTTAAAAAATATTTATTTATTTTATTATATATTGCTTTATGAATCATGTTGGGAGAGAAAAAAATGAGAACAAAAGGGGAAAACCATGGGAAAAAAAAACAGAAAAAAGAAGTGAACGTAGCATGAATAGATTTACATACAGTCTTTTTTTTTTTTTTTTTGGATGCAGATGGCATTTTCTGTCTAAAGTCTATTGGGATTGCTTTGGGTCACTGAGAAGAGCCATTCTTTTCACAGTTGATCATCACACATTCTGGCTTTTATTATGTATAATGTATTTCTGGTTTCACTTGTTTCATTCAACATCAGTTCGTGTAAATATTTCCAGGCTTCTTAAAGTCAACTTGTTCATCATTTTTCATAGAACAAGAATATTCCATTACCTTCATATGTCACAACTTGTTTAGCCATTTCCCCAAGTAATGGGCATCTACTCATTTTCCAATTCTTTGCTACCACAAAAAGGGCGGCTATAAACATTTTTGCATATGCAGATCCTTTTCCCTCTTTTATGATTTCTTTGGGCTACAGACCCACTAATGTCACTCATGGGGCAAAGGATACGCACAGCTTTATAACCATTTAGGCATATTCTAGATTGTCCCAAGAAACTTTCTAAATCTTGCTGAATTGGGGGAGCTTTATCACCAGAATCTCTCTGCATAGGTGAAATCACCTCTTTGGAATTTTGTTCAAAGTTGCTAAATTCATCTGTTTCTTACTGTGGTAACTCAATGGCTGTGATCCCTGTTTCATTAGAGAAAACCTCAGTTATACTTCTGATTAACAATTACATTAATACACTTTTGAAGTTTTGATTATTATCACGATATTAGGAGAGATTGTTTTCTAGAGCTAAGACCTAGCAAGCAAGTTGTGCCCTGAACTTGGTATAACAACAATCCTTTGTGCTAACCTTCTGGAACTGATGGTCCCTGAGCTTGTGCAGGCACCAACAAGCCCAAACACGAAGTCCTGCTATGAATAGACTTTTCATCACTAGACAACCTTTCCCTCTGTGGCTGTAGTGCCTCACTACTGTTGCTATAATGCACTATTTGACTCTTTGTCTTGCCACAAGTATATAAATTGATGGTTAGCCACATGCCTTGAGGCCCCTCACTAAGGGCAGGGCTCTGGCAATGTGTCTAATCAATCTTCTTACTTGCAAGCAGTTTCCCTCACTTTGAAATTAAACTTTGGTTTGATTCCTAACTGTCCTGTCTCTAACTTGCTTTGTTGGACTCTAACTATTTATATATTAGAGCCTGTTCAGATGGATTGATAATACATTCATTGAATATATTTTGTAGAGGAATTTGTTTGAGGGTTGTTGGAAAGTATCTGCTTTGTCAAAATAAAATATGCCAACAAAATTTTACAAAAATAAAAATAAATCAAAAGTACCAGATTTGGAGTAAGAAGACCTAGATTAAAATTTCTGTTCTCTTACTATGGGCAAGAAATTTCATTTCTTTGGGGCTTAGTTTCTTTTTTCTTTTTTCCTTTTGTATTTGTATCCCCAGGCTTAGCATCATGCCAGCCACATAAGAGGTGATTAATAAATTCTTATTTATTCACAACATATCTCATATCAAATCCTTTCTCTCCAAGAACCACCATAGTTAAAGTGCTCATCACCTCTTATGTAGGATATTTTGGAGAACTCTCCTGTCCTAAAACAGTCTCAGTAGCTTCCCATTGCCTCTGAGATAAAATAGAAACTCCTCTGCTTAGCTTTTAAAGACCTATACAACCTGACCCTCCAATTAAGTCTTGTTGGATATTACTCCCCCTCCCAGAGATTTGCTGAAGCCAGTTTAGCTTAGTCACTGTAAAATTTCCACTGGGAGCATTTACACTTCAGTGCTACAAACCAGAGCTTGATTTATTGTTTTCCTGATTTTCAGCATTTATGAAACTTCTGGTGAAAATGATAATACAGATTAAATTTGAAAGTGTGTCATGCATTTTTTTTAAGAAAGCCAGTTTTTAAACCTTTACTAAGTGCTCATAAATCATACACCTACACGACTGTACATACCCTCCCAGATACACACATCCCTGTCCCTCCCTTGATCCATATTCAAGTCAAATTTATCCTCTCTGTTTTTTCCTCACATACAATGCTATATATATACATATTTATTTTCAGTGCTTTGGGTTGGCTGCCCTAGGCCCCTAGAACACTTGACCACCTCATGGACACCCTCTTTATCTTTAAGACAAAACTCATGAATGATCTTCTGCATGATCTCCCGAACTGCTAGTGCCTTCAATTCTAAGTTAGCTAGTATTTAACTATTTTGGATATATTCATATTTATTCATTTTATATTAATGCTGCATATGTTTCTATATGGGCGTGTTTCATCTATTACTGTAGAAGGCCTTTGGAAATAGAAGTTGTTCCATTCTTTGATCTTTTACCTTCAGCTCTTAGCTAGCCCCATACCTGGCATAGAATAGATACTCAATAAATTGGAGATTAGTTCATTTATTTGGAAAATCAGGAGTTAAATTATTTGGAAAATAAAGAATAGACCAGATCATCTGATTTACTTTTTTAAACTCTAAATCCTCTAAGTGACTTGCCCAAGCTGGGACCCAGGAGGAATGATCAGCCTGGTCTCTCTTACAATCATCTATGGGTGACAGATCCTACAGGTGAGTCTCTGGATTTAGGCATCTCATAATCAGAGCAGTCTGGTATTTCTAAGGAGTTCTGTTGTCATGGTGACTTCTTTATGTTATTTGCCACTGATCCTCAGAAGAGCTCAGGAAAAAAACCAGCAAATGAGGTTCTTAAACAGCTCCTAAATAAAAACTATAAAGGGAGATCAGAGGCAGACAAGCAACCTGTTCAGCAGGTGGAGAATCAATATCAGTAGTGACATCCATAAACATTTATTGGGCACCATGCTGGGCACTGGGCTAGGTACTGTAAAAGGAAAATGATTAAATGTGGTTCCTGCCCTCCAGGGTCTTATAGTTTAGATGGGTGTTCTGCACATGATAAAAACATTGCAAGCCAAGGAAGCAGGAGCTCCATGCATAATGAAGAGGAAGACAGTGAGTGCTAGTGCAATTTAGAACCTCTTGCTACTAGAGAGAATTGTTAGGGAAGTTTTTATCAAGGATGGGGGTTGTGAAAAAAGGGTAGGTTGGGTTTTGGTCAGTAGTAAGAGGAGGTCCAATATTCCAGATAAGAGAAATGATGTGAATAAAGGTAGCAATTAGACTTGTTCATGGCATGTTCAAGGGAATTCCAGCTTTGATACTACTTTGGGTTTTGTCCTCCACTACTCTGGGCTTCAATTTTCCTTATCTATAAAATGATAGAATTGGATCAGACCAAATGAGTATTTCTGTAAGGTAAATCATAAGGTACCATATAAATGTTAGCTCTTATTAGTGTTATTACTGGACGATCCCTTTTTCCTTTTAAATTTATATATGTGACCTTATGAACAGAAAAATTACGTCTGAGGAGAGAGCCCCACTTTTGAGATGGTAGGAGAGTTTTGGAATCAGGAGAATAGTATATTTAAGATAGAGTTATAGGAAGATTAAAAGCAGAATGAAAAGGAAAAATTGGGATGGGTAAATGAGACTTAAGTGAGATTTTTTTTCAAATTAAGGGGCTGATAGCATATGACACCACAACATAATGGCTATTGTGAAAGGGACAGCATGGTAATAAAACCCTGGAAGAGATGACCCAGGGTTTGGACGAGAAAGTAGGATAAAACACTTTTAGGCATGAACCTGCGGATGATGGTTTCTGTGTCATTACAGGAAGGACATACCCTGCCTCTGTTCTCACTAGATGTTAGAACATCGTGTCACAGATCAAATTATACTTCCTTAGGTGCACTTTACTGTATAGTACAGCAGTAGCTTCCTCAAGACCAAAGAACTCACTTCTTCAGGATGATTGGGCTGTGAACCATGTGGGTAAGTAGTATTGTAGCATATTTCTCTAGTCAAGCAGTCTAGATCAAAAGGTATGGTATCACTTTCTTCACTTAATTCCAAATTGCTTTTAGAATGGTTGTCTCTTTCTCAGCACCATCAACAGTGAATTTTTGTGTCCATCTTTCCATAATCCCTCCAATAATAACTATTCTTTTCTTGAAAATAATCTATTGCTATTGGTATTTTACAAAATGCCTATGTTTATTCTGTCTTCCTCTCTTCTCTCCCAATAGTCATCTCTTTACTAATAAAAAAGATAAGAAAATTGGTAAAAATAACAAATGGTAACAAAAAATATGGCACTATATTCAATGTTCTATAACTCTGAACTCACACATTTGCAAAGAAACTAAGGGAAGTATCTTCTCATATTGCTTCTTTGAGACCAAGTTCAATTATAATTTTGTGATATCTATTTTAAATTATCTTATTGTTGTTCTTTCTCTTTAACTTGTTGTAGTCTTTGTACATGTTATTTTCCTGGCCCTGCTTACTACAATTGCATCAATTCATATTAGTATGTACATGTTTCTCTGTATTAATCATTTGGATTGCTTCTTACAGCACAGTAATAACCCATCACATTGGAATATCATCGTTTAGTTGTTTCCCAATTGATGCATATCCACTTTTGTTTCCTTTTCTTTGTTAACACAGAAAGTGCTGCTATAAATATTTTGATATATATGGGACCCATTTTTTTGAGGTTTTCTGCCTCGCAGTGGATCTTCTGCATCAAAAAGTTTGGCTATTTTGATCACTTTATTTGCATAAATCAAAATTGCTTTTCAGATCCACTTGTACTAATTCAGTTTTACCAACAATGTTTTAGTGTCTATATTTCTACATTCCTTTCAATATTAACTATTCTTGCCTTTTCTTATTTGTGCTAAGTTGTTTTGTTTAGGTGAAGCTTAAGAAGTATTTAGATTTAGAGCATGATTTTGAACAATCTTTTTTTATTGTTGTTAATAGCTTGTAATTAAAATTTTTCATATCCTTTGGCCAAATAGGCTAACAGCTTTTGGTCTTACATGATTCTGTTGGTTGTTTATTTTATTTTGAGAGCAAACCTTTGTCAGAAATATTTTATACAGATATTTCCCTCATTTGATTGTTTCATTCTATTCTAGTTGCAGTTATTTTGTTCAAACAAAAGCTTTTCATTTTTATGTTATCAGTGTTTTAGTTTTGTAATGTCTTATATCCCCTGTTTGATTAATAATTCATTGCCTTGTTATATGTGGGAAAAGTACCTGTTTTAGTTATCTTCTATTTTTTCATGGTCTGATCTTTAATATTTTGGCCACTATCCATTTTGAGTTTATTGTGGCATAGTAAATATGGTGAAAAATATGTGCTAAGATAAAGCTTTGAACTTAATTCTGATAAACTGCTTTCCACTTTTATCAGCAGTTCTTGTTACTACAGAAGTTCACTCCTAGGTAATTTAGATTTTGCAGTTTATCAAACACTCCATTATTGAGTTGAATTATTTTCAATTCTTCCTTCTCTAATCTGTTCCATTGATCTACTTTTATTAATTTTTAACTAGATTCAAATGTAATTTTGATGTTTATTGATTCATAATGTAATTTGATGTCTGGTAGTACTATTTTCTCTTCATTTTTCTTCATTATTAACTTTTTTTCATTATATCCTTTGATGTACTAGATATTCTGTTCTTTCAAATGAATTTATTATATCTAACTTTGGAAAATATCCCTTAGTAGTTTCATTTGCATAATACTACATAAATGAATTACTTTTGATAGCACTGTAATTTTATTTTGTTGTAATTATCTTATCCATAAACATTGGTTATCCTTTCAATAGTTGAATTTGTTCTTTTTTTTTTAAACAGTGTATGTATACAAGTATTGAATGTGCTTTGCTAAATTCACTCTCAAATATTTTATACATTTTGAAGCTATTTCAAATGGGACTTTCATTTCTATGGATTCCTGGATTTTGTTATTATTATGTATAAAAGCTGTTTATCTGGGTAAGTTTATTTTGTAACTTGATACTTGATTGAAACTATTAATCTTTTCAGGATTATTTTTGTGGTTGTCACCAAATCTCTATTATTTTCTAATCCATCACAATATCAGTAAATAAAGACTGTTTTGGCTCTTCTGCCTATCTGTCTAAATTTCATTTTTTTCTTGTCTTATTACTATTGTTAGCATTTCTAGAATTATGCCAAATAAAAGCAGGGAGAAGTGGCATCTTAATTTTATTGCTATTTTTTCTTGGAAAAGCTTCTACTGTTTCATCATTGTATATAATGCTGGATTTTGGTTTTAGATAATCACTTCTTATATTCAAAAAATCTTCCAAGAAACATCAGTTTGTGAGAAAAGTAATGTTGGACAAAAGATAGTATCCTATTTCTTAACTCATATAATCCCATTCTACACCTCTGCTCTTGACCACTATAATATTTTCTTTCTCAATGGCAATGCAACCTTCTTTTGAGTCCTTTGAATACCATATGTCCTGGGATTACACATTTATTTTCCTGGGCCAGCTTGTTGTCCATTTTGACACAACATTCTGTTAGAGAAGGTAGCCTCCTAATATACCAATTCACTCAGATCTGTTTGATCATGAGATTTCCATTTATTCATTTTACCCACCAGTATAGCTTTGCTGTCTATTTATTCTTGCAATAATCTTCTCCTCTAGGAATTTGGATGCTATACCACTTGATGTATATACATTTAGTGTTGATATTACTTCATAATCTATGGTACCCTTTAGTAAGATGTAGTTTCTTTTTAATTAGATCTAATTTTGCTTTTGCTTCATCTGAGATCAGGATTGCTAGCCCTGCTTTTTTTTTTTTTTCACTTCAGCTGAAGCATAATAGATTCTGCTCCAGACTTTTATCTTTACTATGTATGTATCACTCTGCTTTAAATGTGTTTCTTGAAAATAATATATTGTAGCTTTTAATCTAATCTGTTACCCACTTTTGTTTTATGGGAGAGTACATCCCATTCACCTTGACAGTTAAAATTACTAACTGTATTTCCTATCATCCTATCTTTCCCAAGTTACATTTTTCTTTTTTCTTTCTCCCTTTCCCTCCTCACCAATGTTTTGCTTCTGATCACCACCTCCCTCTATCTTACAGCCCCTCTTCCTTTCTTATTCCTTTATTCTTCTACTTCTATTTTCCCCTTCTATTAGCCACCCCCTTTCCTTTCTTTTTTTCTTTCCCCTACTTCCCTATGGGGTGGGATATGTTTCTATATCAAGCTAAATATGTCTGATATTCTCTTTTTTAAATCCAATGAGATTAAGGTTCAAACATGCTCATCCCCTTCTCTTCTTTCCCTCAACTGTAATATGTCTTTTTGCCTCTTTATATGATGTAATTTACCCCATTTTGCCTCCCTTTCTCTCTTCTTCCAATACAATCCCTTTTCTACCCCTAATTTCTTTTTTATATCATCACAATAAAGTCAAATTATACCTACACCCTCTAAGTATACCCCTAACAAAGATAATAACCATATCATCTTTCTATATGGTGAGGTAAGCATTTTTACCTTCCCTTTTTATTTACCTTTTTGTGCTTCTCTTAAGTTTTATGTTTGAAGATCAAATTTCCTGTTTAGCTCTGATCTTTTCACAAAAATTAATTGAAAATCCCCTATTTCATTGAATTTCCATCTTTTTCTCTGAAAGATAACGCTTAATTTTGATGGATAGTTGATTTTTTGGCTGTAATCCAAGCTCCTTTGCCTTCAGGAATATCATATTCTAGGCCCTTTGATCATTGAATGTGGAAGCTGCTAAGTCCTGAGTAATCTTGATTGTGGCTCCTTGCTATCTGAATAGTTTCTTTTTGGCTGCTTACAGTAGGACAATACTGATCTGATAATTCTAGAATTTTGCTACAATATTCCTTAGAGTTTTAATTTTAGGGTATTTTTCAGGGGATGATTGGTGGATTCTTTCAATAGCTATTTTACCCTCTGGTTGTAGGATATCAAGGCAGTTTTCTTTGATGATTTCTTGAAAGATGTTATCTAGATATTTTTTTTCATCCTGGTTTTCAGGTAATCAAATAATTCTTATATTGTCTCTTCTGGATCTATTTTCCAGGTCAGTTATTTTTCCAATGAGGAATTTTATATTTTCTTCTATTTTTTCTCTTTTCTTTTGCTTTTGTTTGACTGATTCTTGATGTCTTATTGAGATATTCACTTCCATTTATCCAATTCTAATTTTTAGTGAACTATTTTCTTCAGTTAGCTTTTTTGCCTCCTTTTGCATTTGGCCAATTGAACTTTTAAGTAAATTGTTTTGTTTATTGATTTTTTTTCCATTTCACCAATTCTATTTTTTAGGGAACTGCTCTCTTTTGCCATTCAAGCAGTTTTGTTTTCCAAGGAAGAATTGTTTTATTCTGGCAATTTCTATGTTTCCTCTTCCAAACTCTCCTGCAAAGCTTTCATTTCCTTTTCCCATTTTTCTTCTAACTCTCTTTTAAATTCTTCCAAAAGAGTCTTGTGAGTTGGAGATCAGTTCATATCCCGCATTGAGGCTTCATCTAGAGGCATTTTGTCATTAGTGTCCTCAGGGTTTGGGTTCTGTTCTTTCCTGTCTCCATAATAGCTATCTATAGTCAGAGTTCTTTTTGCTCTTTTCCCCCTCATTTTTAAAGGCTGAGGTCTGCTCCTAGAGCAAAGGAGAGATTTCCCCAAGCTGCCCCAAGGCCTGTGCTTCTGGCTTCCTTCCCGTATTGGGTAGGTGTGGCCAAGTTCCATGTCATACTGGGCTTCAGGGGCTCACTATTTATCTTCTGTAGATGTATTGGAGGTCTCACAAATAGTCTGATCATCCACTGACTTCTGAACCAGGATAGAGTAGCCAATCTATTTGGCTAAGAGCCTTCCATTAGAATCTCTGCATGTGCCCTACATTTCCCTGTGCTGGACTATGTTCCACCCCCTGCCTGATTGAGACATCTTTCCTGAAGTCCTTCCAAATCCTGGAAATTTGTTATACTCCAAATATTTGTGGGTACTGATACTCCAAGCCTGTTCAGAGGCTTGATCTGATGCTATTCTGAAGGAAGCCAGGAAGAGCTCAGATAAAGACCTGTCCACTCTCTGCCATCTTGGCTCTGCCCTCAGGCTTTGAACTTTCACTTGAAACATTTGGTGGTTCAGGATAGATAGGGAGATATGAATTTCATGCATATCTATATATGGTGAATATCTAACACTTCTCTCCTTTTGCTATTTGCCACAGCTTCAGAACTAAGCCAGTTTGCTACTACAGCCAACTATGTTTTCAGTTTTCTCTCCTTAGTCCCTTTCACAAGGACTTTCTGGGACAGGAATCAGGACTGTCCCCAGCTATATTTTGGGCCCCTTTTCTTCAGGGCTGGTGTAATCTCATATGCTTCCCCACCCTACCTTGGTTCTCTCCTTTCCTTCTCATAGCTGATCTGACACCTTTTTAAGGGAGGGTGTTCTAGTCAGTCTGTGAAGCACTGGGGTCTCTCATCTAAGCCTGGGCTCTAGTCAGAAGAAGCATATATTCATTCTCTTTCCCCCCTTAATTTGTACCAAGTCAGTACCTATCACTTATTTCTGAGAGGAAGATAGTGTCTGCCTCTGCAGGCAGAGTCTTGGAGGGGGCCCAAGTACAAGCCTGTGATTCAGCTTTTGTCTCTGCTATAAGAATTTGTATGATGATTGAGCAATTTGAGAAGTAGTTACTGGTATTAATTCATAAAGATTTTACTTTGTGTGAATTTTTTCTTTGTTCTGTAGACTCAGCTATAATTATTCTGTCTTTCATACATAAGTTTTTTTCTTTCTTTATTTTTTTTTGAGGGTTAGAAAGTTTAAGTGGCATGAAGAAAATAACTAACATGTTATGGTGCTGGTCACATTATTTTCCACAGTTCTAGTTTAACAATGATTTTTCAAAGATAGCGTCCTTGCCTGAATGGAACAGTGAGTGAATACTGAAATTGGAGGGTGAAATGCTTGGTTCATATCCTAGTCCTATCCAATATTAGCAGTATGACCCAAGGGCAAGTTGCTTAAGTTCTCTAGCCTCAGTTTCCTTACAAATAGATAGAAGTAATTAAATGAATTCTAAAGTCCCTATATTTAAATTTTTATATTATTTTTGATTTATATAATTTCATTTTATATATAAATTTATATAATTATGATCCCCATTTGACAAATGAGGACAACTAAGGGCCAAGAAGGTTCAGTGATTTGCTCAATGTTAATAGATAATAGATCTAGGACTTGCAAAATCACAGAATGTCATATCTGGAAGGGGCTTTGGGTATTTTGACCCTACTATTTTTTAAAGAATTTATTCTTAATTCAGTAACCATTTAGCAAAAAACATATGTACATATATACACAATAAAATTAACTGTACATAAATTGATAATCCTACTAAATTTAGGTATTTAAAGCTTTTTTATATTACTGTTTATCAAGAAACTGAATGTCCAGCTGCAGATGGAACTTTAATATCCTTGAGAAATGATAGAATGGGTACTAGTGACTGTGTAGTGAGCTTTTAACCCAGCTCTGATTGGCACACCCCATGACCTCAAGGCTTCTATTTTTCCTGTTTGCACAGTGAGAATGACCTCAGAAACATAGCCACAGATTTTCAGAGTCAGTGAAAGGATTTGAGGAGTTCTATGGATGATGGTAATATGGAAAAGTCTTAGAGACTGGCTAATATCTCAGCTTGAAGGAAAGATTTTCTAAATAGGGAGGATAGTTGCATGCTTTGGGAAATATGAATCAAGAAGGAATGTGGTTGTTGTTTCAAATCAGCAGACTGTCTGTTACTCCCAAAAGAGCCTCAGTGGCATTGGAAAGCCAAGAGACCAGAATGAGTTTCACATAATAGATGAGTGCTGATTTCTTCCAGGCAGAGAGAACAACAAGGTCATCTGAGATCTGAATAGCTGAGTGCACTGTGATGGTGACTTTCACCCTCAGGCACTCCTCCCATTCTCTCAGTCTAATCAGGCAACGGGTTGGGGAGAGAGACAGCCAGCTCCGTTTTCTCAGGTTGGGAAATCAAGTCTCTTTTTCTGTTTTACTGTCAGGAAATGGAGGGACATTGGTAGAGATATAAGTAAGGTGAAGATATCTATTGAATAGAAGAGAGGGTGATAATAATAAATTATAATAATAATTATAACTAGCATTTATATAATACTTTAAATTTTGCAATGCACTTTTCAAGTATTATATCTTATCCTCACAACAATAAATATTATCTCCATTTTACAGATGGAAAAAAAAACCCAAGCAAAGAGAAGGGTCACACAGTCATTAAGTGTCTGAAGCAGAATTTGATCTTGGCTTTTTCTGATTCCTGGGTCAGTGCTCTTTGGGCCACCTGGCTACTTCTATGACTGATTATTGTAATTCCTGGGAAAAAAACAAGTTATAGAACCCTAAAAAGGAGAAGTCATTAAAGAAAGAAGCCCAGTCTCTCTGTTACTTTTCATTACCAGTATTAATGAATGTGAGGAATGGTGCTAAATTTGTGGCCAATGGACATAGAGGTAATATGAGGCAAAAATACCCCAACCTCCAAAAATAGATTGCATAAACCCTCTACTATTTCTCTAGATGTTATCCTGAGGATGTGTATGAGGAGTCATACACATATCTTTGAAATGTTTTGTTCTTGTCCACTCTTAGTCCAGCCCTGAAAGGGACAGAGGGTCTATCATATTCCTGTGCTATTACTGCCATCACCAGTAAGGATCTCTATAATCCTCTTCCCCTAAAATAGTTTCATTTATTCCTTGACACAGTAAATTAATCCCTCCTACTTCAAGTGTAACAAAATATCACATTCCCTACTCAATTAAGAGTTTCTGAAGAAAGATGTGGGTCTTATCATTATCTATGGGTCTTAAATTTAATTTCTTTCGATAGAGAAGCTTATATTTTTAAGTCCCTGTGACCTATGGAATGATAGGTCATATTGCTGGAAAGCCCTGGAGAGGCATCTCAGGGCAGAGGATTAAAAAAAAAAAAAACTAATCAAATATAGTGTTGTAGGTTTGCTTTGCTTTGTTTTTGTTTTTTGCTTTTTTTAGTTATCTAATTTTTTTCATCTGAGATATATTCAAAAAATAGATATGCATATATACATATGTATATATTAGATCTTTTGAGTAATCTAGATATAAGAAGCTTACTCTAAAAATGCCTCTTCTCTGATTTGTTCCCATCCAGATAATTGAAGAATGAACCATTTAGCATTCTCTGTGTTTCACATTGCTCTGGAATAATAACTAACTGTCCTTAGAAGCATCTAGGCTCCCAAGTTGCAGAACATGAAAAGGCTTATTTTCAAGTAAAAAGAAACAAATAAAACTTATATCTGAGTTTATAGAAAACAAAAATTATCCTCCAGTCAATAGTTGCCTCCAGAAACCTGTCTTATCTTAATCATTTACAATAAAGGTAATAAAACATACAACTCATGGTAACAAACTTATTAAATATTAAATATAATAATATTATTGTATATTAATATTAAAATATAATTGGGAAATATTTGATAAAATAAAAATAATATAATAAAGCATAGATAATATTTATTTGTATTTTTTAAGCGAAAATATAGTGCAAAGCTATTACTTAGAGGGTTTAGTGTCTTTGGTTTAACTGGGTTAGATAGGTTATTTCATTAGCCCTGGGACATAGAACAAGTAAATGTCTGAGACAAAATTTGAACTCAAGTTTTTCTCACTCTAAGTGTAGCACTCTATTCATTGCCCCCCCCCATTGCATTGTATATATATATATATTTGCCTCTATGTATGTGTGTGTGTGTGTGTGTGTGTGTGTGTGTGTGTGTGTGTGTGTGTGTAAAGCTCATTATTATTTAATTTGAAAAAGTTACTTATGCATAACTGGAAAAGTAGCTGGCTAATCATGTAGTAAGAATGAGTAAAACTGGGGTGGTTAGTTGGTACAGTGGGTAGAGTACCAGCTCTGAAGTCTGGAGAACCTGAGTTCAAATGTGACCTCAGACACTTAATCCTTTCTAGCTGTGTCCCTGGGCAAGTCACTTAACCCTAATTGCCTCAGGAAGGAAGGAAAGAAAGAAAGAAAGAAGAAGAAAGAAAGAAAGAAAGAAAGAAAGAAGAAAGAAAGAAAGAAAGAAAGAAAGAAAGAAAGAAAGAAAGAAAGAAAGAAAGAAAGAAAGAAAGAAAGAAAGAAAGAAAGAAAGAAGAAAGAAAGAAAGAAAGAAAGAAAGAAAGAAAGAGAGAAAGAGAGAAAGAGAGAAGAAAGAGAGAAAGAGAGAAGAGAGAAAGAGAGAAAAGGAAAGAGAAAGAAAGAAAGAAGAAAGAGAGAAAGAGAGAAAGAAAGAAAAAGAGGAAAGAAAGAAAGAAAGAAAGAGAGAAAGAAAGAAAGAAAGAAAGAAAGAAAGAGAAAGAAAGAAAGAAAGAAAGAAAGAAAGAAGAAAGAAAGAGAAGAAAGAAAGAAAGAAAGAAAGAAAGAAGAAAGAAAAAGAAGAAGAGAAAGAAAGAAAGAAGAAAGAAGAAAGAAAGAAAGAAAGAAAGAAAGAAAGAAAGAAAGAAAGAAAGAAAGAAGAAAGAAAGAAAGAAAGAAAGAAGAAAGAAAGAAAGAAAGAAGAAAGAAAGAAAGAAGAAAGGAAAGAAGAAGAAGAAAGAAAGAAAGAAAGAAAGAAGAAAAGAAAGAAAGAAAGAAGAGAGAGAAGAAAGAGAGAAAGAGAAGAGAAGAAGAAAGAGAGAAAGAAGAGAAAGATGAGAAAGGAGAGAGAAAGAAGAAAGAGAGAAAGAGAAAGAGAGAAGAGAGAAAGAAAGAAAAAGAGAAAGAAAGAAGAAAGAAAGAAAGAAGAAAGAAAGAGAGAAAGAAAGAAAGAGAGAAAGAAAGAAGAAGAAAGAAAGAGAAAGAAAGAAGAGAAAGAAAGAAGAAAGAAAGAAAGAAAGAAAGAAAGAGAAAGAAAGAAAAGAAGAGAAAGAAAGAAGAAAGAAAGAAAGAAAGAAGAAAGAAAGAAGAAAGAAAGAAAGAAAGAAAGAGAAAGAAAAAGAAAGAAAGAAAGAAGAGAAAGAAAGAAAGGAAAGAAAGAAAGAAGAAAGAAAGAAAGAAAGAAAGAAAGAAAGAAAGAAAGAAAGAGAAAGAAAGAAAGAAGAAAGAAAGAAAAGAAAGAAAGAAAGAAAGAAAGAAAAGAAAAGAAAGAAAGAAAGAAAAGAAAGAAAGAAAGAAAGAAAGAAGAAAGAAAGAAAGAAAGAAAGAAAGAGAGAAGAAAGAAAGAAGAAGAAAGAAAGAAAGAAAGAGAAAGAAAGAGAAGGAAAGAAAGAAAGAAAGAAAGAAAGAAGAAAGAAAGAGAAAGAAAGAAAGAAAGAAAGAAAGAAAGAAAGAAAGAAGAAAGAGAGAAAGAGAAAGAGAGAAAGAGAGAAAAGAGAGGAAAGAGAGAAGAAAGAAAGAAGAAAGAAAGAAGAAGAAAGAAAGAAAGAAAGAAAGAAAGAAAGAAAGAAAGAAAGAAAAAAGAAAGAAAGAAAGAAAGAATGATTAATATTTCCTGGACAGACTAGCACTAGTATTTGTAAAATATTAAAGATCCTAGAAAAAGGCCTCCAACATACTGGGTAGACCTTCTATGAAGAATTCATGGAAGGATATAGATAACAATTATACAGAGTGAGAATTGCAGGGTTTTAGGGGTTTGAAGGGACCCTAGTACATAGCAGTCCAACTCATATTTGAAGAGAAGTCCTCACTACAACATGCCCAATAAATAATTATCCAGTGCTCAAAGACCTCCAATGGGGAGGGTAAGAGAGGAACCAATTACCTTTTGAGGCTGACACTCCATTTATTGATTACAAATTAAGAAGTCTTTCCTTAGACGGAGCCAAGATGGTGGAGAGGACACACACTTCTTCCTAAACTCTCTAAACTTTTCAGATGAAGAAACTGAAACTATTTGTAGTGACATGAAAAGGTGCTCTAAATCACTACTGATCAGAGAAATGCAAATTAAGACAACTCTGAGATACCACTACACACCTCTCAGATTGGCTAAGATGACAGGAAAAGATACTGAACAATGTTGGAGGGAATGTGGGAAAACTGAGACACTATTATGTTGTTGGTGGAATTGTGAACAGATCCATTCTGGAGAGCAATTTGGAACTATGCTCAAAAAGTTATCTAACTGTGCATACCCTTTGATCCAGCAGTGTTACTACTGGGCTTATATCCCAAAGAGATATTAAAGGAGAGAAAGGATATTAAGATATTAAGAGATATTAAAGATATTAAATATTAGATTAAAGGATATTAAAGATATTAAAGGAAGGAAAGGGACCTGTATGTGCCAAAATGTTTGTGGCAGCCCTCTTTGTAGTGGCCAGAAACTGGAAATCGAATGGATGCCCATCAATTGGAGAATGGCTGAATAAATTATGGTATATGAATGTTATGGAATATTATTGTTTTGCAAGAAATGACCCACAGTAGGAATACAGAGAAACTTGGAGAGACTTACATCAACTGATGCTGAGTGAAATGAGAAGAACCAGGAGATCATTATACACTTCAACAACGATACTATATAATGATCAATTCTGATGGACGTGGCTCTCTTCAATAATGAGAGGATCCAAATCAGTTCCAATTGATCTGCAATGAACAGATCCAGCTACACCCAGAGCAAGATCACTGGGAAATGAGTATGGACCACAACATAGTATTTCCACTCTTTCTGTTATTGTTTGCTTGCATTTTTGTTTTTTCTTCTCAGGTTATTTTTATGTTCTTTCTAAATCTGATTTTTCCTATCCAAAAAGATGACTGTATAAATATATACATATATATATATTATATTTAACATATACTTTAACATATTTAACATGTATGGGACTACCTGCCATCTAGGGAAGGGGGTGGGGGGAAAGAGGGGAAACGTTGCATCAGAAGGTTTTGCAAGGGTCAATGCTGAAAAATTACCCATGCATATGTTTTGTATATAAAAAGCTATAATTTAAAAAAGTCTTTCCCAAATCAAGTCTAAATTTACATCTTTTCAATATCTACAGATTGCTCCTTGCCTTGCCCTATGAGGCCAAACTTTTGTAATAGTCTGTAGCCAGGCATGAACATGTTACCTGGATTTGAGTAGACCCTATGGTTCAAGTTTCAAGGGGGCATTAAGTTAGTTATCTGTAAAATGAGGGATTTGGACCACGTGGCCTCCAAAGGTCCTTCTAATTTTAAAACTATGATCCTACAACTACTGATAGTTTATGCAGTAATCTATACCCATAGTTCCCATCTTTATGAAGGAAAGAAGGAGCTACAATCTTTTAAATATTTCTCCAAGGCCAAGTTTTCTTGATATTGTTATTTTTTATAATAACAGTAATTATCATTAGTAATAATAATATTATCAATAAAGTGTGTTGGTTTTAGGATTTTTTTTGGCATCACCTTCATTTCTCAATACGTTATGTCCCTATTAAGCTAGGTTATTATTGTAATATTGTGGGGTTTTGCTGCTATTGTTATTCTTTGTATATGTCCTTTAAAGCACTTACTTTCAGGATCCATGATACTAGTGATTTTCTTTCCAATGATTCAGATTGCAACTCTGCTATACCTAGTAGTCTGTTCTGGTATTTCTGTGGTAAAAACAAATAAACAAAAACTGTCACCTAAGGCCAGTCTTTTGCTACTGAGTCCTAAGTGAGTCAGAAGAATGTCTTCCCCAAGCATCTACCTTCCCCCAGTGGAATGGGCAGATGATCACGATTTGTTCCAACAATGACAAAGGTGGCTGAAGTAATACCTGTGGATTACTTGAAGCTTTTGAAGATCATCCATTGCATCCCAGGCCATTGCTTTGACTTTTGTCTTACCACTGGACTTCGATGACTTTGGAAGACAGAAAGTGAGGCAAATGACTCTGTGCATCCCTATCTCATTTAAATCTAATTCATGCATAAGCCAAGATGTCACCCCATGATATCTTTGGTCCTCTTTGAAAACAAAGGATGAGTAATAAGGCTAATTCCTGGACAATAGACATACAAAGTATCTCTTGGCCCATGCTTGAAGTTTTCTTCTTTTTTGAGACAAACAAAATTTAATATATGCACAGTTTTATGTACAATGCAGCATCACATCATGTAGGGCATTTACTATTATTTTATACATTCAGATATTCTTGAAGCACTTCTTAAGGCTACAAAACAGAACATAGAAAAATAAACAGGAATATATTGAACACTTTCAAAAAAATGATATGATAAAGAATATAAAGTACTATTTTCCTTTTAATACTTCAAAAGATATATATATATATATATATATATATATATATATATATATATATATATAATGTGTGTATATGTGTGCGTGCATGCATGTTTGTGTATATTATATATGTTTTTTCTATACAAGTAACATAACAAAAATCACATCTTCACATGCTTAAAGTATTAATTTTCAATGTAAGGCTATTATTGTTTTTTCATACATATAAGTTTTTTCCTAGTTCTGTAACAATGCAATTTCTATTCCATTCAAGTAAATTCAACCCCAAAGTTGCTGTTGTCCCACAATAAGACATGCACCACCTCATGTTTTTGAAAGACCTATCTTCTGGAAAGTGTCCCAATTAGTGAAAAACAAATGGCTGTTTCTACCTGGAAAAATTACTTAGGTCACTGAATTTACATATGGACCATCTATCACTTCAACTGAACCAAACAAATACACAGTAGCATTTAGATATAAATTTATATATATATATATATATATATATATATATATATATATATATATATATACATATACACATATATATGTATATTTAAATATATATATATATATACATATATATATATATATATAATTTAGATATAAAACCTGAGGCAAAACACAGTAAACACAGATGCTATAGTATAGCCAAATGTGTACTCTTGTGCTACACTCTTTATGGACCTTTCTTAGTATCCTAAGATAAAATCAAAAAGCTTTACTGCATCAAAAACTGAAGGCTACACAAAAAGATGAAATGATTAAATATTGCTAGTTTATGAGACGGCAGGTCAAGTTTCTAAGCCAGAAAGGATTAGAAAGGAACTTTTATTGCATCAGTCTGAAACAAGTTAGAAGTTCACAAGTATTTTAATACAACCATCTTAAGTCACAAAAGAAGCAACTAACACATTAGTGAGAAAGAGAAAAGGGAGTTTCAGCCACATAAGCTATATCACAGTTGGTGAGGTCTGGCAAGCTTTGTAGTTCATGACAAACCACAAGCTTGGGTCTGCCATGCAAGATGAATCAATATGGATTCAAGGAAGCAGCGTGCAGAATTCCTAAGACACCAACAATATTCTAGTTGGAAAAGAACTAGAATGAAAAATAGCCAATTCTCCCCAGGTCACAAACTTTCTGAGAATACAGGAAAGCTCTGTAATAATAAAAAGGAATGAGGAAACAAGTCACAGAGACGATGCCTAACTGGACAAAAGCTAGTAGGCAAACTTTGGTCAGTACTTCAATAATTTTACTTTAAGATGCAGATTTCTGTAATTTGGATAAGTCCCATAATTTCTGTTAGTATAAATTATTCCATTCTTCTATACACAAAGTTGCTTACATAAGACCACTGTAACCTTGTGCCATCACACATAGAAACTTGTGCGACAATTTGACAAAATAAGTTGAAATGAAAGAGGAAGGAAATTATACACTTGACTCTAATTTGATCTCAACTTAAGAAAAAAATCCCTAAATTTTTAGAAAATCCATATCTGTAAGGACTGTTAAATCAATAAGCATTTTTTAAAGCAGTTTCTTATTTTTTTTTATTCCAGAGGTTACTGAACAAAGTACCATCTCCTAAAAAATCTCTTTCAACACTGTTTCAATTCTATACCTTAAAAACAATGAAATAGTGTTGTAGTAGTAAAGAAATTAAAAGAACTATTCCTTGAAAAATTTTAAGAATTCTTTGGAGCTATTTGAGGCGTCACTATGAGCATTGATATGAACTGCCCTCTGGAGTTAGTGCTAACTGAATAGTATTTAATCATTTAGTACCCATGAGCCTTAGAGATATCTGTGAGGATAAGAAACATCAGTAATCCTCTGGAATACTGACATATCAGGGAACTGTTGCTGACTGAGTAAGTATGTTATGGAAACCTAGTTTTTTTTTCCTGCAAAAAAAGCTGGAGTAAGCTAGAGATATTTTATACAGTGACCCAGGACTTAAAAGTTTTAGCTGGAAATGTATGGAAGGTACTCTTCACCCATCTCTGTCTGTCTGTATGTCTGCCTATCTGGGTCTCTCTCTCTCTCTCTCTCTCTCTCTCTCTCTCTCTCTCTCTCTCTCTCTCTCTCTCTCTCTCTCTCTCTTTCTCCATACATAAATACACATATCATAAGAATACATAGGTACTAGTTATGTAATATTACAAATTTTCATTGATGGACCTATAGCATTTCTTCTGATCTTTTGAAATTCACAAGGTAGTCATCTGTTTTTGTCTATCTCCATTACTCATTCATCTAACATCATGAGAGAATAGACATAACAGAGATGGAAGAAACAGAGACAGCCGTGGATTCACAGACACAGGTACCATGTGGTGGATTTAAGGCAGTTGATGGCACCTGCTACTTCTTGTTATCAGAGACTGTTAAAGTATTGTTTCCTCACTCCAAACCATAAAGGAGAAAGTGGACTTTGGTCTATATATCCCTTTTGTGTATACATAATTTTGTCTCAAAAGGTAATTACATTATTTTTTATTAACACCAACAAGCCTGCAGGAAATACAATACCTGCATATGATTTGATTTAGAGATAGAGTCCTTTCATTACACACCTCTATGTATTTATGTATTTCTGAAAATAGACTCAGCAAAATTCTGAAGACTGTGGGTAAGGGGTAGAGAGATCGTTGTGAGAGTATGTATATATATATATATATATATATATATATATATATATATATTGAGAGAGAGAGAGAGAGAGAGAGAGAGAGAGAGGAGATGAAGAGAAATGAAAGAAAGAGAGAAAGAAGGCAAGAAGAAGGAATATCATGGTAAATCATCTCTATTTTCATAGCAAAGATGATTTACCATGATATTTCTTCTTCTTGCCTTCTTTTTACCTTAAAACCTTTTGATATCATCCTTCTTTCTCTCTCTCATAAATGTAAATTAATGATCACAATGAAGAGACTAAAAAAAGACGAGAAAATGCCATTTATTTGCTATTTGTTAGAGGTGTTGTGATCAAAGAATGTAAACTCATTTGAAAAATCTTATGGAGGAGAATTATAAATATAAACATATATATGCAATATTGAGTCATAAAGTCATGAGAAGCAGTAAAAAAAGCAGGCATATAAAAAACTTGGCAAGAGACCAAATAAGACAAATTAGGCTTTTAAAGATGAAACTGTGAGTATAAAAACAAAGAAATGAAAAAATGGAAAATATTTATCAAGCTTTCTTATTTCATAATTATTTGTAGGCTGAGTCAGTATAATAGAATGGCAATTCTATATAAATTATTTACACAGTGTCATATTAAAGTATCTAAGAATTATATTATGGAGCTAGAAAAATAATAACAAAATTTATCTGGATGAACAAAATTGATCAAGAATACCAAGAGAATCAATGAGAAAAATGTGGTGACAATAATTTTGAAAATATTCTAGTATTGGCTAATAAATAGGATGGTTGATCAGTAGAATAGACTAGGTATGCAATAAACAGTAGTAAGTGACCACAGTAATCTCATGTTTTATAAATACAAAGATCCAAGTTTTGGGGGCAAGAACTCATCATCATCTGACAAAAATTGCTGGAAAAACTGGAAAGGAATTTGGTAGAAACAAGGTTTCTATACCAAAATAAGGCCAAGATGGTTATGTAATTAAGACATAAACATTGATATCATTAGTAAATTAGGGGAATATGGGAAAATATAGCTGTCAGACCCATCAGTCTAATAAGAGCTAATAACCAAACAAGAGATAGAAAAGATCATGAAAAGTGACATAAATCATTTTGATTATATGCAACTTAAAGGGTTTTGCACAAAGAAAATTAATAGAGTCAAGAATTAGAAAAAAAAACAGGAATGGGAAAACATTACAGCAGATTTCTTTGATAAAAGCCTAACTTCAAATTTATAAAGGGAATTGAACCAGATTTATAAAAATAACAACTCTTCTTCAAATGATAAATAATCAGAGGATATGAACAAGCAATTTTAGACAAAATCAAAAACATTAAAAAGTGCTTTAAAGCACTCTCGATTACAGAAGTGCAAATGATAACAATTCTGAAATACTCTCCCACATCTATCAGAGTAGCTCTGACAAAAAGGAAAATAACAAATTCTGGAGGGAATATGGAAAAATAGGGACACAGATACTTTGTTGATGAAGTTGTGAATTGGTCCATCCATTCTGGAGAATACTCGGAACTATGACCAAAAGGCTATAAACTGTGCATGCCCTTTGACTCAGCAATACCTGTACTAGGACTGTATTCCAAAGAGAATGAAGAAAAGGGGAAAGTACCTATCTGTATGAAAATATTTATAATAGCTCCTTTTTGTGATAATAATGAATTGGAAATTGAAGGGGTATACATCATTTAAGGAATGGGTGAACAAATTATGGTACATAATTGTGATGGAATATATTCTAAGTAATGACAAGCAGGATGGTTCCAAAAAAACCCAGGCAATACTTATATGAACTCATGGGAAATTTACTGAGAAGTACCAGGAGAGCATTGTACATGGTGACAACAGTACTCTAAGGATGATCAACTGTGAAAGACTCAGCTACTCTGATAATACAATGTCCAAGCCAATTCCAAAGGACTCATGATGAAAAATACAATCCACTTCCAGGGAGAAAATGGATGAACCCTGAGTGCAGATTGAAGCAAACTTTTTTACTTAAGAAAATAGATAAACCTTTTCTCATGGAACTATTCATTGGTTTTATATTTTTGACAACAATTCTATTATTTTCACATCATGAATTTCCAAGTTGATTAAAGGTCAATTTTCATTCTATTTGCTCCATTTATTATAAAATTGGTAGGTAGAACTGTGCTCCCCTTGGATTATAATCATACATCTTTATTGGCAGAGACTATATCCATGTTTCATTTTTTATCCCTAGCACCAGCAGTCTTACACATAAAAAGTGTTTGAAAAATATTGGTCTTTATTTGAATTGAATATATATCCTAATGGAAATATTTGAAAAAATTCTTAGTACAATATTTTCTTCATCAGTGACAGTGCAGTTACCATATTTGGGCTCTCACATAATATTTTCATGTGTGACATTAAAGAAAACAAAGATGGGAGGAGAATCTGGTCTTTACTGAAAATATAAAGCAGACTTCTGTCCTAGAGGCAACACAATTTTAAAGGTACTGAAGGATCATCAGTTCATATATCAGATATGTGATAGAAGGTAAGATGACAAATGCTTTGGGAAAAAATCAGATATTCTTACTGGGAAAAATGGTTAAGAATATACCAATAAAAGCCAATCTCTACTTCTATAAAACCATTATGAGAATAATCTCCTCATACAACTTCATGGCATTTTTTAATGAAGAGAATGAACTAGCAAGGTTTTGTAAATGATGTTCAATAACAGACTGCATCTTTATAGTCAAGCAATTGAGTAAAAGTTGTTGAGAATATATAATTCCACTGCCCTTATTGCTTTGCTATAAAAATTTCACTAAGCATGGTTCTCTTTCAATAAGGAATCTCATGTGCATGTTAAATTCATAAAAAATTCCCTGAAAAATATAAGAACAGAAATTGCTTTGTTAGACAACCATCTGATTATTAATATCAAGTAAGGCCCCAAGCAAAGAGAAGTATTCTCATTTATAGGCATTTGCCATTGTTTTGGGGGTCAGTGCAGAATCCATATTGAAGAAGAATTCAATATAGATGATAAAGGTGATTAGAGATGAAATTTTGCTAATTGTATCAAGTCCTGTGATAATGTAATATCTCTTAAATAATACACCCTATAATTCAAAAGATTTAAGCCTTTCTATTTCTCAGTGGAAACAGTGGAATAAATAACCTCTGAGGTTTCTTCTGAGTCCAACTCTATGATCCTATGTTTGTTATTTTCATATTAAAAATGATTTGTGGATGAAGTACACTTGTCCATATGATGTTTATATGAATGAATAAAATATAGAACTGATCCATCAGTCAGTGATTTTGCATATGTTGGGCAGACATTGCATATGACCAATCAATGATGCCCAGAATTAAAAAGGAAGAGAGAAAGCTGAATTTCATTTAAAGAATTGTACAATATTTTTTAAAGATCACAAAGTCCTGAAGCAAAGGTTTGTCAATATTTTTCCAATGATGCTGTGTTACTGTGAGTTTCTCAATAATTAAAACTGTTGAATAGCCCAAAGGGAAATGAGAGGTACATGGGAAGCAGGTGTACACTGCAGCATGTTGACAATGAAGAAATTGCAGAAAAAGGAAGGTAAAGGGAAAATGTGTGCTTTGAACAGAAGTTAGGTTAGGCATGTTTGGAGAATAAAAATAATGGAAAATCCATATCCTTCATTGTCATCTATCCAATGTCAAAGAATTTACAGGGAAAACTAAAGCAAATTAGACAGAAACACTTCATTTCAAACATGCCATTTTCCAGCTCTGGAAATCAAGACTGCCATTATTATTGGAAGGGGTATGTAAATTATCTCCCCTATAGCTGCATTTATAATACATATGACTTTTTTACCAAATTCTTAACTGGTCAGCCTTTCCTTATGTGTTGTTTCTCCCTATTAGAATAAAAACTCCTTGAAATAAAGGACGGCCTGCTACTACTGGCCTTATATCCCAAAGAAATACTAAAGAGGGGAAAGGGACCTGTATGTGCCAAAATGTTTGTGGCAGCTTTTCGTAGTGGCTAAAAGCTGGAAGATGAATGGATGTCCATCAATTGGGGAATGGTTGGGTAAATTATGGTATATGAAGGTTATGGAATATTATTGTTCTGTAAGAAATGACCAGCAGGAGGAATACAGAGAGGTTTGGAGAGACTTACATGAACTGATGCTGAGTGAAATGAGCAGAACCAGAAGATCATTAGACACTTCAACAATGATACTGTAGGAGGATGTATTCTGATGGAAGTGGATATCTTCAACATAAAGAAGATCCAACTCACTTCCAGTTGATCAATGATGGACAGAAACAACTACACCCAGAGAAGGAACACTGGGGATTGAATGTAAAATATTAAGCACTACTGTCTATCTACCTAGATTACTTATACCTTTGGAATCCAATTCTTACCGTGCAACAAGAAAATGGTATTTACACACATATATTATATCTAGGTTATACTGTAACACATGTAAAATGTATGAGATTGCCTGTCATCTAGAGGGAGGGAGGGGAAAATCTGGAAAAATGAATACAAGGGATAACGTTATAAAAATTACCTGCATATATACTGTCAAAAATGTATAATTATAAAATTAATAAAATTTAAAAAAAGAAATCACTTTTGTTTTATATATATATATTTTCTTTCATTTATTTCTTTTGTATTAAAGCTTTTTCTTTTCAAAACATATACATAGATAATCTTCAACATTCACCCTTGCAAAACTTTATGTTCCAAAAGTTTTTTCCCCCCCTTCCTTCCATCCTCTTCCCTAGATAGCAAGTATTCTAATACATGTTAAACATGTGCAATTATTCTATACACATTTCCACAATTATGCTACTCAAGAGAAATCAAATCAAAAAGGGAAAAAATGAGAAAGAAAACAAAATGAAAGCAAACAACAATAAAGAGTACAAGATACTATGTTATGATCCACACTCAGTCCCCACAGTACTATCTCTGGGTGCAGATGCTTCTCTCCATCACAAGTCTATTGGAATTGGCCTGGATCATGTTGAACTACCTTACTTTTATTTTTTAAACATCAGTATTTTGCATGATGTTTGGCACATAGCACATACTTAAAATGAACTTTTCCATTCACCAATTCATCACAGATTGAGATGTTAGAGTATGCATGTGTACATTTATAAATCACTATGAATATATTTAGAATAATGAAAATCTTAGAATGATAGAGCTAGTAGGGAACTAAACATTATGTAGTTAAGCTCTTTATTACATTACAGCCAAGGATTAAGTAAGGTTATACTAGAGAAACCCTTCTTCTGACTAGGAAAAATCATATTCCCTCCTTTTAGGTGAACCTAAAAATTATAGGTCCCTGAGGTAGAATCGTAATTTTTACATGGCCTCTAAATTGTTTCAGTGGAGTGTGACAAACACAATCCCACATTCTTTAGGCTTTTGTGTAAATGAAAGCAGGGAAGACCTTTAGATTTTCCTGAATTGGGCTATCCTAGACTATGTCCTAGCACAAGATCAGAAAATTTACTATTAGTAGTAATGGACTATTACACCAGTAGATCAAGGTAGTCCTATTCAGGGAAGGAGAATGTAGATATGAATGACCCATCCTTGGTGACCCTATTTTGTCAATGAAGAATTTTCCAGATGATAGGTTTGGACCAAATCCCAATTATCAATGAGAAATTGTTGGAAAGCTTTTCAGAGATGCTGAATTAATTGGCAGCTTCATATAGCCTAGTTCCTAGTGTTCTATAGAGTAAGTTGGGGAATAAACGCTGAAAGATGAGCATTGGAAGGAAAATGTATTCTGGAACTAGATGAAACTGGTCCAGGAACAGCTGTGTAAAAACAGAAGAAGGCTGACATCTCCAGGATTTTCTAGATGCATACCCAATGTATTATACTTTTATAATGTCTCTTTTCTTAGCCCCAAATAGGAAGAACTCTATGTAATCATATGCCAATTGGGAATTAATATTTGTGATGTGCAAAGGTCTAGGAGAGAAAATTTTGGGTATACATGTGTCACAACTTAGAAAGGGGCTTTCATATCCTGTGGGAATATATTATATTATTTGATATATCACATATTCATGTGTGTATATGTATATTATGTGTATATATGTACACAGTACATATACCTATATCACATACACATATTACTGGATTTTAAAAAAAATTGTAATTCCACTTCTTAGTAGAGTTTCCGGCACATAAGCATTTAATAAAGATGCTGTTGCCCTCCTCCTTTCCTTTGTCTTTTTCTGTCTCTCTTTTTCTTCATAAACAAGATAGATACGGATAGATACAGATTTCTCTCTCTCCCCCTCTCTTTTTCTCTCTCTCCAAATAAATTATTTATGGGGGTGTGATTAATATATTTTTACAGTGTTTAGTCCAATATATAGAGGACCCTCCTAGTAAACAGTAAGAGATTACTGAGAAATAGTACCTTGTGACTATTATTAAAATAAATCATGTAGGCAGAGCCAAGATGGCAGAATAAAGGCAGGAACTTGCCCAACCTCTTCCTCAAACTTCTCCAAATTCCTTTAACTAATGACTCTAAAATTTTTTTTGAGCATCAGAACACCCAAAAAGATGGAGTAGAACATTTTCCAGCTGAAAGCATCTTAGAAACTCAGCTGAAAAGCTCTGTGACACCAAGGTGGGAATCCAGTGTGCAGTCCCAGTGCAGGGCACCTGGTGTAACCTGGGACTCAACCCTAACCCTGGCCCTGGGCCCAATCTCTGAATTAGCAGCAGATCTGGTGGTTTCCAGATCTCTCAGCCTAGAGACACCAAAGATGACCAAAAGTCAGCAGAAAAGGTCTGTGAAACCAGGGTAGGACCCCAGTGTGCAATCCCAGTGCAAATCCAGCCCTGGCCCCAGCTCCCCCACCCAACATAACATCAGCAAGGCATGACTTCTAAATCAGCAGGAATTCTGGAGACTTCTAGTCCTTTCAGCCTTGGAACATTAGAGAGTACTCAGAAGGTCAATGGGGAGGATCTGTGGCAATGAGGTGGAAGTTTGGTGTGCCAGTGCAGCCCAGGTCAGCAGAGCCCCAGTCTCAGCCAGCACACTAGATCTTGCAGCTACAGTGGGGCAGGATATACCTAACAGCTCTAGAGCAGAAAAGAGTGCTTGGACTCAGATTCCTAGAAGAATTTCTGAAAACAGCTGCATAAACTTGGGAAAGTGCACTTTCCAGCCAGGAAACAGAGCCCTACTTTAATCAAAGTATTAACAGGCTAGGAAAATGAGGGGAAGCCAAAATAAGTTTCTGACCATTGAAAGTTATTATGGTGACAAGGAAGATTAAAACATCCACTCAGAACAAAGTCAAAGCTCGTACATCTAAAACCTCAAAGAAAAATAAGAATTGGGCTCAGGCCATGGAAGAGCTCAAAAGAGAATTTGAAAATCAAGAGAGAGAGAGAGGTGAAATTAGAAAAAAAGTGAGAGAGATGTAAAAGGAAATATAAAAAGCTAATGAGGAAAAGAATACTCTAAAAAAACAAAACTGGCCAGTTGGGAAAGGAAATACAAAATAATTCCTTAAAAAAGAATTGAGCTAATGAAAGCTAAGGACTTTATGAGAAATCAAGATATAATAAAGCAAAACCAAAAAAGAAAAAAGAAAAATAGGAAAAATGTGAAATATATCATTGGAAAAACAACTGACCTGGAAAATAGATCCAGGAGAGACTTATTTGTCTAAGAGTCTGGACATTATCTTTCAAGAAATTATCAAGGAAAACTGTCCTAATATTCTAGAATCAGAGGGTAAAATAGAAATTGAAAGAATCCTCCTGAAAGAAATCCAAAACAAAAACTTCCAGGAATATTATAGCCCAATTCCAGAACTCCCTGTTCAAGGAAAAATATTACAAACATCTAGGAAAAAAAAAACAATTCAAGTATAGTGGAGACATAGTCAGGAAAGCAGAGGATTTAGCAGCTTTAGCAGCTAAAGGGCTTTGTAATATTATAAGGGCTTGTAACATTATATTCCAGAGAGCAATGGAGCTAGGATTGCAACCAAGAATCACCTACCCAGCAAAACAGAGCATAATTCTTCAGAGGAAAGGGTGGTAATTCAGTGAAAGAGAAGATTTTCAAGTATTCACGATGGAAAGATCAAAGCTGAATGGAAAATTTGATTTTCAAATACAGGACTCTGGAGAAGCATAAGGAGGCAATCAGGAAAGTGATATAAAGAATTTAATAAGGTTTATCTGTTTACATTTGAACATGGGAGAATGATACTTGTGCTTCATTAGAATGTTATCATTATTATGGAAGTTAGGAGTATATATAGACAGAGGGCACAGGTGTGAGTTGAATATGAAGGGATAATATCTTTTTTTTAAATGATAAAATTAATGGGTGAGAGAAGAATGTATGGGAGAAAGGGAAAAGAAGAAGTAGAATAATGCAAATTATCTGCCATTAAAAAAGAGGCAAGAAAAAGCTTTTACATTGGAGGGGAAGAAGGGGAAGAGAGGAGAAGTGAGTAAACCTTAGAATTGGCTCAAATACATACTCAGTAGGGGTATAGAAATTTATCTTATCCTGCAGGATAATAGGAAGGGAATGGGAATATGGGATGGGGGAAGAGTAATAAAAAAGATGGCACTGGGGGAGGGAATGGTCAGTAGCAAAACATTTTTGAGAAGGAACAGGGGAAATGAAAGAGAATAAATGGGGAAAATACAATTATCAATAGTAATTGTAACAATTTTCAAAGCAAGTTTTTCTTATGGAATATTATTGTTCTCTGGGAAATGATGAGCAGGATGCTCTCAGGAAAAAAAAAGGACTTCTGGAAAGTCCTCGATGAACAAAGTGAAAAATACTGTACAAAGTAATAGCAATGATCTGAGATGAGCAGCTGTGAATGACTTTGTTATTTTCAGTAGTACAATCATTCACAACTACTCTGAAGAACTAATGATGAAAAATCATATCCATCCATACTCAGAGAAGAAATTGATTATGTTTGAATAGAGATCGAAGCATTTTCTATTTCTCAATCTCTATTTCAACTTAATTTTTCTTGAGGGTTTTTATTTTCCTTAGGCTAGAAGGTCTATATTTTCTTTCATAACTTGACTTTTATGGAAATGTTTTGTATAACTTCACATGTGGTTTCTTAGTTGTGGGTGGGGATAAGGGAGAGAACCTAGAACTCAAAAATCTTTAAAAAATGTTGAAAAATATTTTGAATGTAAATAGGGGAAAATATCAAATAAATTAACAAAAATTAAAATAAGTAAATCACAATTTATTGCAATATATGCAAAAATTAAATTGGAAAAGTGTACTAGTAGCTAATGTGTAAAGCTAGATGTTTAGTTGTTAAGTCTGAAAATATGCCTGGTAGTTTAAGAGAAGAAAAAGATCTGTGTGAATGTTTCCTCTTTAATTCTACATCTTCAGGCTAGTAGAACAATGGTCCCTTACTGGCATTGATACTACATTAATTTTGTTAAGACAATATTATGTTCCCTTCTTTCTCATCCCATAATTCCCACAGTGATATAAAATAGAACTCCCTCTACAGTGTTTGCAGTCATCATAGTATTATTGTTGTTCAGTCATGTCTGCTTCTTCACTAACACATTTTGGAGTTTTGTTTGTTTTTTTGTTTGTTTTTGACAAAGATAGTAGAGTGTTTTACCATTTTCTTTTCCAGTCCATTTTTACAAATGAGGAATGGAACTGAGACAAACAGGGCTAAGTGACTTTTCCAGGGTCACATAGCTAGTGTCTGCAGCCAGATTTGAATTCAGGAAGATGAATCTTTCTGACTTCTGACCTCTAGCACTGTCCACAACCTAGTTGCCCAGTCATTATACTAGTTTGGTTTTAAGAGTATATTGTTGCAAATATGCTATCTCAAGGATGAGTAAAAATGACTGTTTTTATATGTCACTGACAAAATAAAAATGTTTTATTTTCTTTTTCTTCTTTTTACTAAAGCTTTTTATTTATAAAACATATGCATGGGTAATTTTTTCAACATTGACCCTTGTAAAACTTTTTGTTCCAAATTTTCCACTCCTTTCCCCCACCCCCTCCTCTAGTTGGCAGGTAGTTCAATACATGCTAAATAGGTTACAATACATGTTAAATCCAATATATGTATATGTATATATATATATATATTTATATTTATACAGTTATCTTGCAGCACAAGAAAAATCAGATCAAGAGGACTGAGAAAGAAAACAAAATGCAAGCAAATAGCAACAGAAAGAGTGAAAATGCTATGTTGTGGCCCACACTGTTCCCACGGTTCTCTCTCTGGGTGTAGATAGCGCTTTTTATCACCGAATAAGTGGAACTGGTTTGAACATCTAATTGTTGAATAGAGCCACATCCATCAGATTGATCATCATATAGTACTGTTGTTGCCATGTATAATGATCTCCTGATGCTGCTCATTTCACTCAGCATCAGTTCGTGTAAATCTCTCCAAGCCTTTCTGAAATCATCCTGGTGGTCGTTTCTTACAGAACAATAATATTCCATAACATTCATATACCATAATTTATTCAGCCATTCTCTAAGTGATAGGCATCCATTCAGTTTACATTTTCTTACCACTATGAAAAGGGCTTCCACAAACATTATTGCACATGTGGGTCTCTTTTCCTCCTTTAAGATATCTTTGGGATATAAGCCCAGTAGAAACACTCCTGGATCAAAGAGTATGCATAGTTTGATAACTTTTGAGCATAATTCCAGATTGCTCTCCAGAATGGCTCCAGAATCCCTAACCCTTCACAACTCCATCAACAATGCATCAGTGTCCCAGTTTCCCACATCCCCTCCAACATTGGACATTATTATTTCCTATCATCTTAGCCAATCTGACAGGTGTGTAATGGTAACTCAGAGTTGTCTTAATTTGCATTTCTCTGATCATTAGTGATTTGGAGCACATTTTCATGTGACTACAAATAATTTCAATTTCTTCATATGAAAATTGTCTATTTATATCCTTTGACCATTTGATAAATTGGGCAATGGCTCAAACTATTATAAATTTGAGTAATTTTGGAAATGAGGCTTTTATCAGAACTTTTGGATGTTAAAATGTTTTCCCAGTTTGTTGCTCCCCTTCTAATCTTGTTTGCATTAGTTTTATTTGTACAAAACATTTTTAACTTAATATAATCAAAATTTTCTATTTTGTGATCAATAATGATCTCTAGTTCTTCTTTGGTCACAAATTCCTTCCTCTTCCATAGATCTGAGAGGTAAACTATCCTATGTTCTTCTAAGTTCTTTATAATATTATTCTTTATGTCTAGATCATGAGCCTATTTTGACCTTATCTTGGTATATGGTATTAGATGTGGATCTATACTTAGTTTCTGCCATTCTGATTTCCAATTTTCCCAGCAGTTTTTGTCAAATAGTGAATTCTTATACCAAAAGATGGGCTCTTTGGATTTGTCAAATACTAGATTGCTAAAATAAAAATGTTTTAAGAAAAGACAGATTATTCTTAATTGAGTGGAAAAGAGCTAATAACAACCAGGATCAGGAGATATAACAAATAAAGAACCATGATTTGTATGGAAAATCCAAAAATGCCAAACATAGGCCATCTGAGTGTGTTTTTGGGCTGTGCATACAGGTGTTAAGATATAGGCAGAAGGACAGAACATTCATGAGGGATGAGATAAAGTGACGTTTGTGTGACTCAGAGAAGAAAAATAAGGCTTAGAGAATTTAATGAGCCCTAATGGAGGTATTAGCATACTTGAGCTATGGACATAATACAAGCTTCTCTGCCCCTAGCCTTCTTCCCCCTCCCACCCCCAGATCAATTCAGGCTTAAAAAGTACTTAATTAATTCCAGGTATCCATATGTTACTGTATGACCCCAGTGCCCACAATGGAAGGGAGCATCTGGGAACAGACTTAAGATATATGTAGCAATGAAAAGTAAGGGTTTGGAAAAGGAAGGGATCCATGGACCAGATGTCACCAGTATCTAGGTTTAGGTGCTTGGATCAAATTTACACCAAGGTTTTTGAAAGCATTATGAGGGTATTTCAGCAACATGTCATCTTTTCAGAGGAGCCAGAGAACAGTGCTTTATGCCAGACCACTAGACTGGTCATTAAAAAAGAAAATGATCTATTCTGCCTTCTGTAAAGCTGGCTCCTACTGTTTTAGTAAGCACTATCAAAGGAATATAATTTAGCTTCCCTCTTTCCTTTTCCCTCCCTCCCTCCTTCTCTCCTTCCTTCCCTTCTTCCCTTCCTCCTTCTCTCTCTTTTTCTCTCTCTCCTTCCATCCTTCCTTCTGTCTCTGTCTCTGTCGCTGTCTCTATCTCTCTTTCTGTCCTTGTCTGTCTCTGTCTCCTTTTCCATTTCTTTCTCCTCCTCTCTGCCTGTCTCCTTTCTCTCTCTCTCTCTCTCTCTCTCTCTCTCTCTCTCTCTCTCTCTCTCTCTCTCTCTCTCTCTCTGTTTCTGTCTTTATCTCCATCTCTCTCTCTTCTATCTGTCCCTCTGTCTCTGTCTTTATCTCTTTCTGTTTCCATCTCTTTGTCTCTTTTTCTCTCAGTCCCTCCCTTAGGAGACAAAGAGATGGAAACAGAAAGAGATAAAGACAAAGACAGAGGAACAAATAAAAGGTAGAAACATGACTCAGAATCATTTTCTAATATATTACAAAGTAACAAAACAGATTTAAAAATTTTTATTGTTGTTTAGTCAGTCATGACTGAGTCTTCCTGACCCCATTTAGATTTTCTTTTTTTTCCTATGGTGCCTTGAGTTCATTTGTTTAGAAATTCTTTATTATTGTTATTAAACTTTTTATTTTCAAAGCATATGCATAGATAATTTTCAACATTAACTCTTGTGATAAATTACTACATGCTACTTATCAGTATTTTATTTAATACTTTGTAACTAATACTCTTTAATGATAGTTTTCTTTCTTTCTTATTATGCCAGGTTTGCATCAAAAGCAAATTTGATTCAGTTATCAAGAATGAGATAAAATACAATATATCCTTATTTTTAAAAACTTTAAATTATATAAGGATTATTTGACTTTTTGGTTGAGTTCATTTGTGAATCTGATCTTTAATGTATTTTTATGTAGTAACTCATTAATGACCTGTTTAATTTTCCTTCCTATAAATGATTTATTTAGACTACCTATTCATTATTATTAAATTTAGTACTAATTTATGCATTTTACATTTATTTATACATTCCAATTTATACTTTCAGTTTTATTGGAAGATAGCTGTGCATCACAATTTCTGGCAGATTTTTAAAAGTATCTATTGTTCTCATTGTGATCTGTTCTTTCTAACTTCTATTTGAAGTAATTTTATTTTTTCTTTCTCATTAAAATTAAATTTCTTCTTTTAATTTTTTAAATTTATTATTTATTAATTATAGTTTTTATTTACCAGATATATGCATGGGTAATTTCACAGCATTGACAATTGCCAAACTCCTTGTTCCAACTTTTCCCCTCCTTCCCCTCACCCCTTCCCCCAGATGGCAGGTTGACTAATACATGTTAAATATGTTAAAGTATAAATTAAATACGCTATATGTATACATGTCCAAACAGTTGTTTTGCTGTACAAAAAGAATTGGACTTTGAAATACTACACAATTAGCCTGTGAAGGAAATAAAAAATGCAGGCGGACAAAAAGAGAGGTTTGGGGAATTCCATGTAGTGGTTCATAGTCATTTCCCAGAGTTCTTTTGCTGGGTGTAGCTGGCTCAGTTCATTACTGCTCTATTGGAACTGATCTGGTTCATAAGATTAAATTTCTAATTGTTTATAACTTTTACTGATTTTAAAATCCCATCTTAGCATTAGGCATAAATTCAATTGTGATTTAACATATATTTTCTTGCTTTTTCCTTTTATTCTTATCATTTCCTTCTTTGTGCTTGTTTTTAGTAAATTTGTTCATTTCTTTAACAACAAAGAGCTCATTAGTGTTCTCTTTCCTTTCTTGCTAATAATATGTGTGTAGGGATAGAAATTTATTTCTGAGGACTGCTTTGCGTACAACTCATAAATTTTGATCCCTTGTATTTTTACTGTCATTATCTTTAATATGATATTTTATTATTTCTATAATTTGTTTTTTAACTCATAATTATTCAGAAAGTTATTTTTAACCTATACATAGGCTTGTATGTTTTGATAATATTTTCCCCATTGGTGCCATTCTCTATTTATTTACCACTTCTTTGTGTCTCAGAATACTATCAATTTCTATGAGTGTTACATATATATTTTGGGGAAAATAAATGCATAGTTCCTATTTTTCCCATTAAACTCTTGTCATGTTTATGAAATCTTTTTTTTATTTAGAATTCTTTTTATGTGTCATTTCTCTCTTGTTTACATTTTTGTTAGACATATTTCTATTAATGAAATTTTAAAAGCTAATTTTATTAATTTTTATCTGATTAAAAAACAAATCAAGAACTTTTGTTTTATCAGTTTGTAATGCTATTTGGGACACTGATATTATTTCAGGAAAGGTAGTTATTTCAGAAAATATTTTTTTTAGTATTTTCACCCTTGTTTTTTTTTTTTTTTTTTACAACTTCTCCCCTCCCCATTTCCTGACATCTCTTATTTCTTCCTTTCTCTGAATGACTTTTAAAAATCATATTCCTTTTATTAAGCATATAATGAGTAAACAGTTCTCTCTTACTTTCATAAACATGAAGCTAAGAACACAAGGCAAATATAATGAGAGACTAGCCAATGCCCCAGTACTTATGTACATATACAATGTGTATGGTCAATACAAATGCCTATGTGAAAGAGTCTGGGGAATTTATTTTTAAAGAAGTATGATAATATCAAATGTATAATACCTTTCTAAAAGTACATCCCTCAGGAAAGAAGGAAAAGATGGAAGGAGAGAGGGAGAAAGGGAAAGAAGAAAGGAAGGAAGGAAGGAAGGAAGGAAAATGAAAAGCTTTAATAAAAAAATGTGATGGATCAACTATGCTAGACTTAGTTCTTAGTTCTTAGTTCTTAGTTCTTAGTTCTTAGTTCTTCTCAGCATTACAGTGAACCAAGACAATTCCAATAGATGTGATGGAAAATGCCATCAACATCTAAACAAAGAACTATGGATACTGAATGCACATCAAGGCATCCTGTTTTCACTTTTTTGTTGTTCTTTCTTATAGTTTTTCCCTTAAGTTCTTCTTTTCCTTTTCAAACATGACTAATATGGAAATATATTTAAAATGATTACCCATACAGGTTGCTTTTTCTCTTGGAGGAAAGGGAAGGAAAGGAATAAAAATTTGGAACTCAAAATTTTATAAAAATTAATGTTGAAAACTATCTTTAATGATAATTGGAAAAAATGAAATACTATTAAGTGGGGGATATAATTGTTCCATTTCTAGATTTTTAAGAATCAAAAATATTTCAATATATTAATATCATTTATGATCTAATACTTCTCCAATTGATGTAATTTGTCTTATAGATTATTTTAAACAAATAAAGCATTCGTGGTATAAGTACTACTTGGTCATGATAAAGATCTTTGTCAAGAAAATCTAAATAAAGTAGAAACATATATAGAAGAATTGCATATGTTAAACATATATTGGATTACTTGCCTCTAGGAAAGTGGTTGGGGGGCAGAGAGAGAGGAAAATAAAACTGGAACACAAGGTTTTAATCAAATGTCATTAGTGTTTAATGAAAAAATCTATAGAAATATTTAACAATGTTTCAACATACATATAAAACCCATATAAAACTAATACCAAAATAATTTTCATAGAGAAACATGGAAAAATGATTTGCTTGTGGAAATATTTAATAGTGTATAGAACAATCATTTGTATACTGACATTATTAGATTTGTATTAGACATATATTAGATTTGGTATCATGAAGTCCTGAATATGAATCCATTTTCAGACACTAGCTATATGAACCTTGGAAGGTCTCAACCTCTCTATATTTTGTTTCCTTATCTGTAAAATTAGGAGCTGGGTGGATCAGTAGATAAAGCATTGAATATGGAGTCAAAAAAGACTTGAGTTCAAATGTGACTTCAGATACTAACTAGCTATGTGATTTGGGGCAAATAATTTAATCTATGGTTGCCTTAATCCACTGGAGACAGATATGGCAAATCATTCCAACATCTTTGCCAAGGAACCCCTGTGCATAGTATTGGCAAACCATGGTCCATGGGGTCATAAAAAATTGGACACAACTGAACTGAACAAAAAGGAATAATAATGGAATCTATTTCCAAATGATGTGGAAAGAATCAAGTGATATAATATATGAAAAGTGTATAAAGTACTGAATAAATGCTAGTTATTATTATTATTATTAGCTATGCGGTTAGCAGAAGCAACATAGCAAAGATAGTAATATTACCCAAATTAATTCAATAAAAATATCAGTTAAGATGCTAACTAGCTATTTCATGTAATTAAATATAGATTAATATTTTTATATTTTAAAAACAGGAAGATTACAAAGGAGGAAAGTGTAGATTGCCTTGCACTTTTAAATTAGATTATAATATGATACTTTTCAAAATGATCTTGCAGTAATTTAAAAAGTAAGAAAAAATAGTTCACAAAAACAGAGTAGATAATCTAGAATTAGAACCAAAAGCATAAATCAGAGTAGTGTTTAATAAATTCAACATTGTGAAACATTAGAGACAGATATTCAATAAAAGCCTTTGGGAAAATTGGATAGCAGCATGGTAAAGAAAAAAATGGGATTAGATCTCTTACCATGTACTATAATACATTATAAGTGGATCAATGATCTAAATCTGGAAAAGCACATCATAAATATAGAAAATAGAGTGTTACTGCAATTGTGAAGAGGAAGCAAATTCTTATCAATAGGAAAACACAAGAAATTATTGGAAACAAAATTAATGTATTTAATTAAAGTTAAAAATAATGAGTTTTTGCACAATAACAAGCAATGCATCTAAAAGAGAAAGGGAAGAAACAGATTGGGAAAAGAAACTTCCATATATATCTTTGATAAAAATCTGACTACAGAATCTAAAAGGGATTAATGCAAATTTATAATGGTGAGAACTATTTTCCTGGGTTGAAATGGTCAAAAGATATACACAGGTAGTTTGCAGAGGATAAAACCCAATTATCAATAACACCCTGAAAAATTGTTCCAATACTAACCATGGTAATAGTAACCAATAGTAATAGAAAAATGCAAATAAAGGCAACTCTGAGATATCATCTCATTCCCATTAAATTGCCAAAGATAGCTAAGAACAAGAAAATGTATAGTGAGAGGAAGAAACAAGTATGTTATTACAATGTGAATGAGGCTGTGAATTTATGCAGTTTTTAAAGAGAATCTTAGGATGCTATACAATGAATTATAAAACTGATTTTATGTTTGTGTGTGTGTGTGTGTGTGTGTGTGTGTGTGTGTATACGTATATACCATTTGACCAAGGGATGGTGTTCTAAAACTATTATTGGGGAGAGGAGGAGGAGGAGAAAAAGATCTGTATAATAATCATAATAACTTCATGTGGATTAAGGAAAAAAATTGAATGCTACCTCAGTGATTGGGGAATAGCTAAATAAACCATGAATGTAAATATGATTTTGCTATAAAAATTTGCAAATATAAGAAAACAAAAATTTACATAAAATGATCAAAGAAGGAAAGTAGAATATAAATTACATCTATATATTTGTGACCACAATAATGTTACCAACAATAGGAATAAAATAAGCAGAATGAAAAAAATACAGAAAAAAGAAGAGACACGAGAAAACAGGAATTTTTTTGTATTGTATTAAAGTTAACATATACATTTAATGAAATTATAAATAGACTAAAATTTATAGTTTTATGTAATGTTCTCTTTGCTTTGTTTATTTGAATATTTGCTTTTGTGGATGCAAATAAAGACAGTTTTGAGATACTATCTTCTTTCTAACTTTAAACATTGGAGAACAGAAAAAAATAATTTATATCTTAGCTTGGTAAAGTTTGGGGGTGAGGGAAAGAACTGATGAGAGGAAAGAATTGTCCTGGAAATGCTTTCTGAAGAAATAGATGTTATTTGATTCAGACTTGCGTGCCTCAGTATGTCACTGTTCTGACTCTTAGTATATTTTCTGTAAAATAGTTTTGAATGAAAATAATGGTACCACACTTGTCCATAACATCTCTTGGATTTGTGCCTTTTTTTCCAATTTCACAGCCACTCTCTTCTTTGGGAGCCTCACCTAACAGTTGCAATAGATTCCTCACTAGATATCTGTCTGACTTCTATTCTCTCCCTTTTCTACTATCTTCTCCCTAAAGCTCAGATTTGCCCATGTGACTCCTCCACTGACAAAACTCCAATGGCTTCCTATTTCCTTGAGAATATAATACAAACTCCTTGGCAGCTGGAGGGATTGGAATTTAAGATTACCTGAAAGAACTAAAGACAGTTTTGCATCACTTGATGAACCTAATATTTTTGTGTGTTTTATTCTCTGGCTTCAGGCTATGTTTCCAGATCTTTCCCCTCACATATATGTAATCTCAGAATGCTCTAATTTTATTTACTTATTCATTCATGCATTCATTACCATTCATTTATTTTTATTTTTATTTTTTTGCTCATTCATTCTTTTATTTAAGAATCCCCTAATTTTAGAGCTGGAAGAGCTCAGAAGCCATCTCCTCCAGTCTGTATCCAAGAATAACTCCCCACCACAACATAGCTGGTGAGTAATTATTTAAGCTTTCACTTGAAGAACTCCATTGAGGAAAGACCCACCACCTGTCAAAACAACTCAACCCACTTTAGCATCACTCTAATTGTTAAAAATTTTTCCTTAAGTCAAAACTAAATTTGCTCTTTGCAATTCTCATCCATTCTTCCTACTTCTACCTTCTGGGGTCTAATAAAACAAAGTTAATCCCTCTTCCATTTGGCAGCCCTTTGAATACTTGAAGACAGCTATCATGTTCCTCCCTGAGTCTTCTCTGAGCTAACCAGCCCAAATTCCTTCAAATAATTATCATATAACATGAACTCAAAACCTTCTGCTAACTGCTCTGCTCTGGATATTTTCTGTTTTTATCCAGGTTCTTCATATGTTTTGGCTCCCCAAACAGATTTATTTTACTGCCAAACTGACCTTATCATTCCCCAAATCAACATTGTCTCCCACCTCCTTGCCCTTGCATATGCTGTGTCAACTATAGATTGTACTTTATCCTCATCTCCATCTCTACATTTTTTCAAAGCTCAATTTATATGATATCTTCTTCCAGGAAAGCTTTTCTGATTGTTTGGAACATTAGTTCTCCCTCCCTTTTTGGACCATCTTCTATGTTATACTTTACTGTAGTAAAAAGTAAGTTCCTTGAGGGCAAAAAAAGCTGGGTTTTCCCCCCCTTTATATCCTCATTTCTAGTAAAGTTATTCTCATAAAGCAGATGAACCTAATGAATGTATGTTGGATAAAATTGGAAACTCCCAGATGTTTGGGAGATTCACACACATATCTGAGCATGCAACTACATGCTTAAACCTTCCTTCAGTGACTTTCTTTTGCCTCTAGAATAAAATAAAATTTCTTCATTCTGACATCTGAAGCCCTTCACCTTCTCCTTTCAGCCTTTTTTTCCCCTGACTTAATTCCTTTCACTCCCTTTTAGATATTCCATGTTCTCACCAAAATGACATACTTAATTTTTTCTAAACTCAGCATTCCATATTCTACTGTAATGCGCTGTCGTCTCTAGAAGCTGCTGGATCGCTCTCTGGGAAGAGATCTGCTGTGTCTACTCACTTCCTTTCCTACAGAGAGCCCCGTCAAGCCTGATGCAATTCTGAGTCTTCTTTTTGAATCCTGGCTCTGAATCTCCTCCAGCTCTTATCCTTCTCCAGGCCGATCTGCTCTCTGCGCCCAGTGCTGTCTCTTTTATCCTCCCAGAGAATGGGCGTGGGATAATGCAAGGGCTTCTGGGAAGAACCACCCCAGCCAATGAGCTTGCCCCCTCTATCAAGTCAACCTGAGTTCTCACCTTGTAATTGTCCAGAAAACCTGAATTCTCACCTTGTCACTGTCCAGACAACCTGAGTTCTCACTTAGTAATCCTAACATCTCCCCCTTTCTTTTGATTTAGAACATAGGACAGTCATGACCTTGAAACATAAATCCATCAATATGGGAAGTATTACAGATAATTACATAAATGACCTTGAAACATAAATCCATCAATATGGGAAGTATTACAGATAATTACATAAATTACATAAGCACATAGTAACATAGTAACATAACACATGCTAGAAGTATATAACATAATCATAAATTGAAAATTTATAAATGTCCATAAGTCCATTGTCCATTAGTCTCATCTTGTGTGAGGAAGTCCAATGATTCCTGCTGGTTTTTAAAGTTCTTTAACAGTCTTCTTATTATCCATGCTCTTTCAGTGTCAGATGTTTCTTAGATCTTCTCCTTTATTTTGAGGTCTTTCTCTTTTTCTGTCTCTCTCTGATGGACAAGGCGAATATGACTCGTTGGCACCCATCTGATTCCTTCTCCTGCTGAAGAAATACAAGCAAACCCTCTCCCCCAGGCAGTTAACCTATCTGGTCCCTTCCATTCACCACTTTCTGGATCTCTCCACATCACCTGGCGATTATCTAAGGACAGTGGAGATGCTCTCACTGGACACTGCCCTTCTGGTGGGTTATAAAACCTGTCTGCCGGAGCCAGTGCATCTTTGTCAAAAATTAGAAAATTAATGGTATAGAGAACTAAATTTAGAAGTTCCCTAGGGCTACCTGTGGCTCCCCCTTTCTTTTGTTTTTGGAGGAGTGTCTTAATATCTCTGTTTCTTCTCTCTACTATTGCCTGCCCTTGAGGATTAAAGGGTATGCCCGTGGTATGTAAAATCTTATACTGTGCACAAAAGTGTGTAAAATGTTTGGACGTATATGCAGGTCCATTGTCTGTTTGTATTGCTTGTGGCACACCCATAATTGCAAAAGCTTGTATAAGGAATTCAGTGACCACTCGGGCTGTCTCTTTTGCTGCTGGCATTGCAAATGTGAATCCTGAAAAGGTGTCTACCACGACATGAATAAAAGATAGACGACCAAAAGATTTATAATGGGTCACATCCATTTGCCAGATTTCATTGGGTCTCAAACCACGAGGATTCTTCCCTGGAGGAGTGTAGGAGCATGGAAAGGAAGACAAGCTGTACAGCTTTTTACTATGCTCCTAGCTTCCTCTCTTGTGATTCCAAATTGTAAACGTAAAGCTCGAGCAGCCTGATGATATTTAGAATGAGATTCTTGTGCTTCCTGAAATAAAGGACTACTGGCTAACATGGTTAGAAGGCTATCTGCCTTTGAATTTCCATCAAAAATGGGACCTGGAAGTCCACTATGTGAGTGGACATGCAAGATATAAATCTTGCCTGGATGTTTTCTCACTTGCTCTTGAAGTTCCTTAAAGAGCTGATAAATATTGGAGGCTGCAAATTTTATTTGGGCTGTGGCAATTCTTTGTACTACACCTACTGAATAGGCTGAATCAGTAATTATATTTACGTCTCCTGGGTAATAAGTGAGAGCTAGCATGATAGCAAATAATTCATTCTGTTGAGTGGATTGAAAAGGAGTCCTGATTACTCTCTTTATGGTTAAATCATGAGAGTATATGGCACAAATATTTTCTTTGGAGGCATCTGTAAAGATTGTTGGTCCTTTAAGAGGAACCTTAGAAACCTTTTCTTCAAAAATCCATCGCCAATTATGTAGTAGCCGGGTAATCTTTAATGGAGATCCATGTGCAAAATTTGGAGCGGTGGCCAATAAAATTTGCCATTCTGGGATGGTCTCACAGCATACATTAATCTGTGCGTTAGTATAGAATGTGTATATTTTTTCAGGACTTATCCCAGATAATTGTGTTACTCTCTTAATAGCCTTTAATAAAATCCTAGCCAGAAGCACTGGGTAAGGTGTAAGGCTTTGTTCTGGTTGTGCTGGGAGATTCACCCACTCAATCACTCTGTCTCCTTGATGAAGGACTGCTGTGGGTGCCTCTTTTGTAGCAAAAACTGATATTTCCAAGGGTTTTTGAGTGACTCTTTCAACCACATTGGATAAAGCCAGTTCAACTTCTCTCAAAGCCTTTTGTGCTTCTTTTGTAAGCTGGCGTGGTGAATTTAAAGCACTGTCTCCCCTTAAAATGTCATATAATGGTTGCAATTGACAGGTAGTCAAGCCTAGCACGGGACGCATCCATTGGATATCTCCTATCAATTTCTGGAAGTCATTTAAGGTGTTTAGCTTCTCTGTTCTTAAGGAGAGTTTTTGTACTGTAAGCACCTTAGGATATACTTCATATCCTAAATATTGAAAAGGAGCATGTCTTTGAATTTTTTCTGTAGCTATATGCAGTTTGTAGTACTTTAATGTTTCCATGGTCCTTTGTAGACATGCCTCTAACATTTGTTCCTCAGGTGCACATCCCAAAATATCATCCATATAATGTAACAATATTACTTTTGGAAAGGCTTTTCTTACTGGAGCAAGAGCAGCTGCAACATACATTTGGCACATAGTAGGGCTGTTTTTCATTCCCTGTGGCAAAACTGTCCATTCATATCTTTTATAAGGCTCAGCCAAATTAACACTAGGCACTGAAAAAGCAAATCTTTTCATATCCTCCTTATCTAGAGGAATAGAATAGAAACAATCCTTAATGTCTATAACCCATAGAGGCCATTCTCTTGGCAACTGAGTAGGAGATGGAAGTCCAGGCTGAAGAGTTCCCATAGTTTCCATCTGTTCATTTACTCTTCTTAGATCAGTTATCATCCTCCATTTTCCAGATTTCTTTTTCACCACAAATACTGGGGAATTCCAAGGACTTAGAGAAGGCCGCAAGTGTCCTTGGTCAAGTTGTTCTTGCACTATGTCTAATAAGGCCTGAATTTTATCACTTCTTAAGGGCCACTGTTCTACCCACACTGGTGAATCAGTCTTCCACTGAATAGGAACTGGTGAAAGTGCAGGTAGGCCTTCAACAGCAGCCCTGCCTAAAAAGCCGAAGTGCTTATTTGTAATCCTATCTGCTGTAAAATGTCTCTTCCCCACAGATTGATGGGGATTTTTTCAACCACAAAAGGAGTAAAAGCTCCTGTTTCTCCTTCAAATACCCATCTCAAAGGCCTAGCACTAACTTCTGCTGCTATTGATCCTCCCACCCCAGACATATAGGTGTCTGCTTTAATCTTTGGCCAGTGACCGGGCCAATTGGCACCTCTAATAACTGTACGATCTGCACCCGTGTCTACCAATCCTTCAAATGGTATTCCGTTTATATAAATAGTAAGCATAGGTCGGTCAGCTGTCACAGCTGCTGTCCAATATATTCCTGGATTTTGTTCATTGGAGTCAAAATCTAGGCGACTATCACTAGGTTGCTTATTAGGGGTCCGTAACAATAAGCCTGATGCTACTACTTCTCCTGGTTGATAAATCACACGTTGTCAGCCTGTGTTAGTGACTGGGATATTAGATACACGTTCTCCAGTCTCCCACATCAGTGTATGGATGGACACTGTTTTGTAGGCACTCTCAGAAGGTGAAATGGTCAAGCCTACTGTGCCTGGAGGCAAAGGATCCATAGGCTCAACAGGAACAGATTTCACTTCTCCAGGGAGTATCTCGGTAGTCTCTACTGCACACAACTCTATTTTTCCTAATTTCAATCCCTTTCTTCCATCTGATTGCCTTTTGGCTGACTTATCAGGTAATCCCTTTCTGCCATGTGATTGCTTTTCTTCTGGTTGATTAAATCAGAGTCCTGGCCTTCTAAAGGCTCTTTGGGTGTAACATCAGCTGCCATCATGCCCCAAGTCTTTTTTGCCTGGGGCCCTGGACCTGGGCCCCTCATCCCATTTCCCTGAATTAGTTTACACTCTGATGCCCAATGGAGTCCTCTGTTGCATTTCGGACATGGGGTTTTAGGTCTTCTCTCACCCTGTCTTCTCACTGTATCTCCATACCTACACTGAGCTTTTAGATGCCCAATTTTTCCACATTGAAAACATCGCCAAGTTTCTCTAGAAGTCCCTTGCCAGGAGGGACCCTGTCTTTCCATGTTCATCATCATCCGGGTGTAAAAAGCATTTGTTCCCACTGTAGCACAGCGTCTTATGATCTCCTCTAAAGGAGCATCTTTGTCTAATCCCCATATAATTCTTTTGCAAATCTCATTGGCATTTTCCTTAGCCAGATGTCTGGTCATTATTTCTGTAGCTGAATTTTCTCCAATAGTTCTTTTGACAGCAGTTTGCAAACGTCCCACAAAATCTGCAAAAGGTTCATTGGGACTCTGCTGTATTTTAGTGAAAGCCTCTCCACGATCTTTCTGTCCAGGAAGGACACCCCAAGCTTTTATTGCAGCCTTGGCAATTTGTTCATATATTGTCATGGTATAATGAATCTGTTCCGAATTCTCTCCATACCGACCTTCACCAGCCAAGTGCTCAAAAGTGAATTGTGTGTTAACTCCTATTTCCAAATTGCATCTGACTTGAATTTTACATAATTCATGAAATTCCGAAAGCCATAATAAATTTTCTCCAGGTTCCAGGCATATCCTTGCTATGGATTTCCAATCATTCGGGGTTAGGACTTCATAAGACAAACCATCTAGTAACATTTTGACATAAGCTGATGTAGTCCCATAAAGGGTACAACCTTTTTTCAAATCCTTAATTTTATTCAAATCTAAAGGTGCATATCTTCTCATTTTATGACCTACAGAATCAATATTTTCAATCACAGGATATGCATGTATAAAATCACTTATATCCTGTCCTTCTCTCTTAGCTTTAACCAATGCTTTTTCTAATCTTGTCATAGGCTTAGGCTTCTTCACAGGCAATTCTGTTTGTGTTTCTGCCTCTTCCCCTCTTTCTTCCTCCATCTCTGAAGGTGGGGTTGATGCGGGCCTGTCAATAATCTGTTCTCTAGGCAGGGTTGAAGCTTCTTCAAGAGAATCATACCACAATTCCTCATTTATATCCTCTTGCTCTAGGGAAAGATCTTGATCTTTCCTTTTTTCCTCACACTTCCTCCTCTGTTCATTTTTAGAACTTTTCCTTCTCCTACAACTTGCTTGATAGTTTAAGGCTAATTGAACTATGTTGTAGATATAAAATACTTCTGCAGAAATTGAACGAGGCCCATTTTTTGCTTGAAATTCTTTCATTTCATATCCCACTAGCTTCCATTTATCTACATCTATCTTTTCTTCCTCTAAGAACCAAGGGGATGTGCGTCTTAATGCAGCCAAGAGTTTAGCAATCTGTACCCAGGTTACAAGTAAACTCTGCTCCTCAATTATGTTGATTATACTCTCTATAGTACCACTCCTGAATGGGGGTGGAGCTGAGGTTGCTTCTGGGGCTGGGGATGAATCGGCTGAAGTCCAGGGATTGAATATAGCTAACATCTGCCCCATTTCAGCTATAAGAGATTCCTCGTTTAGCCCTTAACAAGTTAAGTTCCTTGTTTATCTATTAGCACGCTCACTTAATCTTTAACAAAGTTTCCTCGTTACTCACGGTTCTGGGTCAGAGAGACTGAGATCTAGATTGGAAGCTTTTCCACTGGAATCAGGACTGTGTCTGTCCCTGTTCGGGCGCCAAAATGCGAAGGTCTGGTCTAGCTCCTCTTGTCAGGATAAGCTAAAGTCCTTGCCCCACGTTGGGCGCCAAATGTAGTGCGCTGTCGTCTCTAGAAGCTGCTGGATCGCTCTCTGGGAAGAGATCTGCTGTGTCTACTCACTTCCTTTCCTACAGAGAGCCCCGTCAAGCCTGATGCAATTCTGAGTCTTCTTTTTGAATCCTGGCTCTGAATCTCCTCCAGCTCTTATCCTTCTCCAGGCCGATCTGCTCTCTGCGCCCAGTGCTGTCTCTTTTATCCTCCCAGAGAATGGGCGTGGGATAATGCAAGGGCTTCTGGGAAGAACCACCCCAGCCAATGAGCTTGCCCCCTCTATCAAGTCAACCTGAGTTCTCACCTTGTAATTGTCCAGAAAACCTGAATTCTCACCTTGTCACTGTCCAGACAACCTGAGTTCTCACTTAGTAATCCTAACATTCTACCTCCACCTTCCACTAATATCAAGAATACACTCTTTCCTTATCTTCCAGCCTTAGAATCCATAGTTTTCTTCAAGGTTTGGCTCAGGCAACATCAATTACAAGAAGCCCGCTATGATTTTCCTCATTCTTCCTCAACTCTCTCTCCTCATATAATGTATATAGTTATAGGTATAAACTTTTTGTCCCTCTGTAGAAAGTAAATACTTCAGTGATAGGGATTATTTTTGGGTTATCTTTGTATTACCAGCACCAACAACAATACCTTATACATTGTAGATGTATAAGATGCTTGTTGGCTTGGATGGAATTTTTGACTATTTGACCTGCTAGAATGAATTCTGCAAGAACCATCAAAAGAGTAAATCAACATTATTGTCACCTGTCATTTTGATAAGTAAACTTTCTCAGGCTGAGAGATATTGCAATTTTGCACAAAAGACTTTGAAGCATGTTTCTGGCGCATGCTAAGAGTATCGCTGTTTTATTACTAGTTACAATGCCCCTAAAAATATTTTATTCTGTCTAGTTTCACTTGAAAGACAAAAAACTCCAAGTCCTCACTATATATCCCTCTCTCTCATATACATGTCACTAGCAATCTTCACAGAAATTCTTCTGTTCAGGCATCCTCTCAGAATTAATTGTCTCTTTGTTGCTGTTCAGTCGTTTCAATTGTGTTCAACTCTTCATGACTCCATTTGAGGCTTTGTTTGTTTGTTTGATGAAAACCCTGGAGTGGTTTGCCATTACTTTCTTAAGTTCATTTTAAAGATGAAGAAACTGAGGCAAACAGGGTTTAGTGACTTGACCAGGTCACCCAGTTACTAAGTGGCTGGGACTGAATTTGAACTTAGGTCCTCCTGATTCCAGGCCCCATGCTCTGACCACTGTTCCTAGCTGCTTTGTCTTTTTATTTCAGTGTAATTATTTTACCTATTATTATTACAGTTAATTATTGGTTTTGATAAAGCGAATGTCTGGCCTCAAAACCATAATACATCTATTAAATTTTGGGAGTGACTACTTCACTCTAAGGTTCTTTGCCATCTTTCTTGAAACCTTTTACTTTGGTCATAGATTCTTACTTTTAACATTAAATCATCCCTTTAGGTTTCTCTTAATAAATTATTTCACTTGTAGATTTATTTACCTTCATACAAAGTTGAGCATTAATTCTTTTTCTAAATATGTTACACTATCCTTATAGCAACATGATACAAAACATTCTCTATCTTATTCACCAAAGTTGCTAGCATAGAACTAACTAGCTGTCTCTGAAATTAGTTAAATCCGTTAAATGGAGTCCCTGGAATGATTTAAAGTGGCTGAGGCTAATTATCTTGGGTAGGACAAGAGTTTAAAGGAATTTTGAATCATAATCCAGGGCAAAAATTGACTGAGAGATCCTGAGTGGGAGCAGAAGAAAAGATATTTAAAAGACAATTTAAGATTGAAAGCATATAATGGCTTTATTAACTGACTGGCTAGGAACAGTTGAAATAGTAGTTGGGGCTCTGGCTAAAGGAAACTAGTCTTTTCCCTGATGGGGGGAAACTACATAGCTGCTGCAGTTCAGTGTATAGCATCATAGAGCTTCCATTGAGGGTATTATTATTAATGTTGTTGTTATTATTAGTTATTATTGTTACTAGAGTATTTGACATGTAATAAGAGCTGTTTTTACAATGCCTTATATATATAGTAAGTGCTCTATAATTTATTTATTTATTTAATATTTTCCCCAGTTACATTTAAAACAATTTCTTTTAACACTTGTTTTTAAGATTTTTGAGTTCTAGGTTCTTTCTTATCTACACACAATTAAGAAACCACATATGAAGTTATGCAAAACATTTTCATAAGAGCCAAATTGTTAAAAAAAAACATCTCCCACCTTGATGAAAATAAAAATCCTCAAGAATAATTATTATAAATAAGAGAGAAATATAGAGAATGCTTCTATCTATATTCAGACACAATCAGTTTCTTCTCTGGGTATGGATAGGCTTTTTCATCATAAGTCCTTCAGAATAGTTGTGGATAATTGTACTACTGAGAATAACAAATTTGGATATAGTATATTTTCCTTTGTTCATGGAAGACTTTCCAGGTTTTTTTTCCTAAGAGCATCTTGCTCATCATTTCTCAAAGAACAATAATATTCTATCAGAGAATCTTGCTTCAAAAAAAATATTTTTTTACAATCAATATTGCTAATTGTATTTCACCCCATTTATTCTCTCTCTCTCTTTTCCCCCTGTTATTCCTCAAAAGTGTTTTGCTACTGCCCTCTCTTTTATTCCCTTCCTCTCTTCCCATATCCCATTCCCCTTCTTTTTCCTTACAGATTTCTATAACCCTATATGTATATCATTATTATTATTTCAATGCCTGGAACATAGTAAGTGTGATATAAAAGCTAGCTGCTGTTATTACTATTATTAGTGTCTGGTAGGTAGCATTGTAAATGTTTATTATTACTAGTTGTTATTATATGAGTTCTCTAACAATGTGTGTGTTTTTCCAAGCCAGATACAAATCCCCCTCCCATTGAAAACATGATAACAAACCAGAATGAGAATAACCTTCTCAGTCCTTTATCTTGCTTTGCTAATTAATTAATTGCCTTTTGCTTTGAATTAATATGGCCTCTTTTTTGGCTGTTAGAAAAATCAGTTACAATGAAAGGCAGTTACACAAAAGTCAACTTAGGCTTGCTGTCTGGAAAATCTTTTTAACAAGTTACTGAACTATTCTAGAAAGATTAGAGTTATCCTTGGAGGACCTTTGAGCCCAAAAAGGACAACCACTTATCTGGTATGTTACAAAGGATATATTTTTTTTGCATATGGGTTAGAGTAGATGGCCATTGAGATCCCTTCCTACTCTCAAGTTCTGTTATTCTGAAAACTACAACAATGGGGTCTCACAAACCATGATTTTGAGAAGACATTAACCTACAAAGTGCTTTTATGGGAGGACACAGTGAAGAGACTACATATCATTGGGGTTACACGTCATTGTATATTATAGTTATTCTATTGATCCATAAGATCCATAAGGGCAGGAATTATTTCTTATTTAAAATTTTCATCTCTTTCAACATGTAGCATGATGCTCTGAGCACACTGGATTTCACTGAAAGCTCTTAATAATTTGTTGAATTTGAAATTGGGAAAATTTCTGCTATTTCTACATTATTGAGGAAACCAGGGTTCATATTCTGCCTATATGGCCATGGGGAAAGGAGAGGAACTTAAATATAAATATACCTTAGTTTTCTCGACTTTAAAATGGGGATAATCCTTATACCTTCTAGTTTTGTTATGAGGAAAATGCTTTGTAAAAGTTAATATATGGTATAGAAATAAAAGCGATCATTCTTTTTAAACAAAAGAAATTAGGCTCATAGATCTAGAATTGGAAAGGCCTTTAGAGACCATCCCATTTAATTTTACACATGGGGAAATTAAAGCCTTTAGAGAATTTCTCAATTCATATAACAGGTAGTGTAACAAGACTCTCACTTTGAAGCCAGTGATTTCTCTATTTGAAGGTCAAGAGTAGCTAATATGTGCAGGTTTATTACAGAAGTTTTAAATGTTTTTTAACTTAAAAGCACTATATAAGTATTACATATTATTGTTGAAGTTTTTATCCTTAATAGGAGCAACAGAAATTGAATCTGGAAACTCTGTATTCATTGAATCCCTTAACCTGGTTAATGAAATTGAGGACTATAGATTTTGAATAGTTCTTTTAAATAAGAAACTCATTTGAGTATTGGCAGAAACATCACCTGGATGTGGATTACCTCTGCCTTTTTTCTACCCACTCATTTACTTTGAAAATGAAAGGGACTTAGATTTGAAAAATGGAAGAACCAAACTAGAAATAGTGAAGAAAAAAGAAAGAGTACACCTCTTCAAGACCCTTCATTTTTCTCTTCTTAGAGAGTCCAGAAATTTGGAGGAGGAAGTTTATGTTGTGGGGTGAGGGGAATTTCTTTCTCTTCCCTTTGCTGTTTTCCAGTGATATCTCATAGCAGAAGTACATGGAGAATCTGGTACTTTCAGCTAGAATACAGATAAGGAGATGGCATATCCAGGAACTTAACATATATTCTATTGTTATTGTTCTTTGAATTAATAGCTAAAATTTATGCAGTTTTAAAGTTTGTAAAACTTTACATATTTTACAAATATTATCTCATTTTATCTTCACAATAACAAATCCTGTGAGGTAGATGCTAATATTATCCTTATTTTGCAGATGAGGAAACTGAGGCATACAGAGACTAAGTTAGTTGCTCAGGATCACACAATTAGTAGACATCTGATTCAAGATTTCAGATCACCTAGTTGCATTAAGAGTACTATTTCAGATGAAGAAATTAAATCTATATATAGTCATTTGAAAAAAATGCTTTAAATCACTATTGATTAGATAAATGCAAATTAAAATAACTCTGAGATATCACCTCATCTTTCAGATTGGCTAAAATGAGAGCAAAAGATAATTATAAATGTTGGAAGGGATGAGGGAGAACTGGCACACTAATACATTGTTGATGAAGTTGTGAAATGATCCTGCCATTCTGGAGAGCATTTTGGAACTATGTCCAAAGGACTATAAAACTGTGCACATCCTTTGATCTATCAATGTCTCTACTGAGTCTGTACCCCAAAGAGATCATAAAAAGGGCAAAGGACCCATATGTGCAAGCATATTTGTAGCCCCCCTTTTTGTAGTGGCAAGGAACTGGAAAATGAGTAGATGCCCATCAGTTGGGGAATGGCTGAGTAAGTTGTGGTATATGAAGGTAATGGATTATTATTGTTCTATAAAAATGATGAACAAGTTGATTTTAGAAAGGTCTGGAAAGATTTACATGAACTTTTGCTGAGTGAAACAAGCAGAACCAGGAATACATTATACAAAGTAACAGCAAGATTATGAGATGATCAATTATGAAAGATTTGGTTCTTCTTAGTGGTTCAGTGATTCAAGGCAATCCTAATAAACTTTGGACAGAAAATACCATTTGCATCCAGAAAGAGAACTATGGAGACTGTAAATCAACACATATTATGTTCATTTCTCTTTTCTGTTTTTTTCCCCCTTCATGGTTTCCCTTTGGTTTTTAATTTTACTCTCTCAATATGATTCATAAAAATGTTATTTTAAAAAGTTAATATACATGTATAACCAGGAAAAAACAATTAATAATAAAAAAAGTTCATTGCAATACCTTAGGTCAAAAGTTCAGCAATATCAAAGCAGGAGATGATAGAGAATAACTATAATTTAAATATATTTCAATTATTCTTCACCCAAAAGTAGTCCCAGAGAGTTCAATAGAATGTCCATGCCCTACAAGGAGCAGTATGAGGATACTATCAGAAGATATCAGTTGGATAATACCAAAGATGTAAGTTGCTTTGATCATATGTGTCCTTCATATATGTACCTCTCCATTTGTGAATTTTATGGGTGTTCCACTCTTTCCACTGATGCTTTATATATTTGTGACAGAGTATGCTCTGCATTTCTTGGAGGTGTTAAATTACAAACATTCTTGCAATGCCATTCTAGTAAAATACCTTTTCTTTAGCTAATTATATCCCCTAGCTGACTATACAAGAGTAAGAATATCAGTGGGGGCTTATGAGCTACATAGTTTCAAGAGTAAAGATCCACAGAATACCTTGAAGCAGAGGTGGTTATTCTGTAAAAAATTAAATCTTTGAGTGAAGGGTCAGTGGGATAGGGCAGAAGGGAATTATATTTTGTTGATTAATCAGAAAGCAATTATTATAGGCACTCATTATGTGTCAGGCAATGGGCTAGGTGGTAAGGATTCAAAGATAATACTATAAAATAGTCTTAGCTCTCAATGAACTATTCATATATGACTAACATATTCTTTAGTTTCTTAGTATGTGTGATTAAAAAGACCAAGTTATGCCAGTTAGTTCTGTTTGCTCTGCCTTCTAGACCTAGGATTCCCTCCCCGCTCCCTCATAACCCATAACTTTGTAAAAGTTTGTCATGGGTCAAAAGAAACTATTTGAAAATATGGATAGATCAGCTTTAACCACCTCACCTTATGACAGCTCTGTTCAGAATAGCTCTCAGTATGTGGTCCATTGAGGGCAGGTTGGTACTATTATATCTATATGCAAAAGATAGCAAAGTTTGACTTGATTGGTACTTTATCTCCATCCCAGATCAAAATCTACAGTCTACCACCCAGTAACAAGTCTGGAACAGGAAGACTCCACAAGTATGGCCTCATTTGAATCCACAATTGGATGATTTAATCTTCAGTGCCCATAAGGAGAGAGGTCAAGGACACATGAGGAATCACCCCCCAAAAATTTGGTGATTTTTTTCCCTCATAAATAAATATTTGATTTAGATTTTTGTGCTGGCAAGCCTGAAAGCCATTCTAAACAAACATTCTGTTTATATTATTTGCAAAGGAAAAGATACCCATGTGGCTTTTCTTTGTACAGATGTGCTAACAGACCTGGTCATAGTTACAACATGACACTCATCAGCTAGTTGGTGCTATTTATTAAGTGTCTACTCAGTGCAAAGCACTCTATTAGGAATTGTGGGAAATCTTAAAGGAAACACAATAACATAATCCTTGAAATTTTATAATCAAGGGGGAAGAAGGGACAAGAAGAAGGCAAATACACATCTATAAAAACATTACACAAGTGACAGATTCACATCTATAAAAACATTACACAGATGATAAAATAAATATGCCACAAAACAAGTTAAAAGAGAGATGAAAGCTCTAAGGAGGTTACCTTGAGAAGATAGGTGTGGTTGCAGTAAAAAGAACATTGGAGCTGGGAGACCCAAGCATTTCAGGCCTAGCTCTGCCTTTCTTTAGGGTAAAAGCCTTGAGCAAAAAAATATCCTTCTAAAGTTGAGTTTTCTCTTTTTAAAAAGAAGAGCTTGGATTCAGTGATCTCTGAGACCTTTTGCATTTCTCTACCTTTGATCTGTGAATCTGTGGCTGGAGAGCCAAATATAAATGGTTCATTGGGTGGAATTTGTGTTTAAGGTAAATTTGGAGTAGCATTTAAATCTCTTTGATATCTGGCTCCAACTTATTTTTCAGATTATTTTCACATTCTCCACCTCCTCCCCGACATACAATCTATGTTCCAGCCATACTAGCTTAGTTAGTGTTCTCCAAAGACCTCCACGACTTTGCGCAAACCACCTCTCTCTCCAAGACTCCCTAACCCCATTCCTGGAATGTTCCCATTCTCAACTTTGCCTCTTAGAATCCCCAAATTCTTTCATGTTTCAGCTCACATATGACCCATTCTAAGAGGCCTTTCCTCATGTCTCCCTTCCCCTCCCCCAGATATTTTGCTCCCCCTAAAAAAATCCTTTCTATTTATTATCTTATGTATATATTGTTTCTTACCAATAGAATATAAATTTCTGGAGGGCAGAGACTGTTTTTACATTTTTGTTTATATCTTCAATGCTTGTCCCATAGGATCCTAACATCATACATAGATTTATATCTGTAAGAGATCTTAGAGGTCATGAAATCACAAAGACTTGAATTCAAATATGATCTCAAACACTTAATAGCTGTGTGACTAAGATCACTTGATCTCTCAACTTCAGCTTCCACATCTATAAAATAGGAATAATAGTAGCACCTGCCTCCCAGGGTTGTTATAAGGATGAAATGAGATAATAATTGTGAAGGGCTTAGCTAGGTATTTGGCACATAGTAAGTGCTATGTAAATGTTAGATATTGTTATCACTATGAAGCACATTATTTAGCACAAGGGCTAAATGACTACTTCCTCTACTAAGGTGGTGGCTGAGGTCCCTCTACTCTAAGTCTATAATCAATCAAAAACTTTGATGCTTATGGGTCTATCTGGATGAGGAAAAGAGCAGGAGAATTCTAGGGAGGACTTATGTAATGGTTTGTAGGTGAAATAAAGTAAGTTGTATTTAAAGATAGATTTGCTTGACAGTGATGGCATGAGGTAATGAAAGATAGGAACAGTGAAGTAATGGGTGGAGTCGGGAAAATTGGTAGTGATGATGCATGTTAAGTGCCTTTGTAGCTGACCATAAAATACCACTTACCCGAAGGGACAAAATTTCACTGGTGATGGTAAGCCCTCTATAGTTGTTTATATGTTGTCTTCCCCATTAGAATGTGAATCCCTCAAAGATTAAACATGTTTAACCTTTCTTTGTATTCACAGAGTTTAGCATATATCCTGGAATATAGTACATGCTTATTAAATGTTGGGCAACAAATGTCCCCTGCAATTTTTCCAATTTGGTAAGACTAGCCTAGCCATAGATCACATTCTGTTGTCACAGGCTTCAGGGATCCAGGGTTATTTTCATATCACAATGAGGTGTTAGAGTAAGTTGTTAATGGAGAAATGGCTATATAAATGTTTTGTTGTGATTTCATTGATTTAGGAGTTCCCTCTAGTAATGCTATTCCCAACTCTGCCATGCCTAGTCATTCTGAGAAAAAAGACTCTTGTCCATGTTCCACTAATGATTTTTTACAAGGAGTTCAATATGCTGGGGGCTTTCCTCAATTCCTCCTGGTCTTCATGTATTTTCTTCCCTGATGATGTTTTTAAACCTTTTCTTCAAAGTACCTTGCTTTTATGTTGGATTATATGGATTGTAGGGAGGACTATCACCTCTAGTGTGAGGGCTTGCTCATCAATCTTTGACATCCACCTGTGACCCAACTCTCATATGTAGCTTTAAGAAGCTATAGCATATGCAACAGCCACACCTTGGTAAAACCTTCTCAGCAGATAGCATAAACCAAATTGAGGGTAATTGATTGACCTAAAACCTGTCAATGAGTTATGAGCATGTCTACCCCAACTATGTGAAGACTTCTTTTGGGAGAATGGGTGGATGGGACCAATTTGTTCCAATGGGCCTAAAGATAGCAAAAGAAGGTGCTGTAGAGAGCTTAGAATTTGATCAGACATAAATATACCAGACTTTCTCTAATTATTTTGATTTTTGTCTGGCCACTGGACTTCAAAAATTGTAGAAAAGAAATTGAGGCTGATGACTTTGCACAACTCTGCCTCACTTAATTTCAATTCATATACAGATCAAGACATCACTTATCATCCACTATTTTATTTTTTTACTATCTTACTTTTTTGCCTACATTGAAATTAAGAGGTGAGAAAAAAAGATTGCATTGACTAAAGAGGGAAGGGAGAAGTGGAATGATATCAATTGCCCAAAAATGAAGAGGCACAAAAGAATTGTTACAGTAGAGGGAAAGATGGGATAGTGAATCTTGATTCTCATCAGAAATGAGTCAAGAGGAAATAACTAACACACTTAGTAAGATAACAAAATATAAGTGAACAATAACAAAAAGAGTGAGAATATTATGTTGTGATTCACACTCAGTTTCCACAAGTCCTCTCTCTGGGTGTGATGGCTCTCTTCATCACAAGATCATTGGAACTAGTCTGAATCATCTCATTGATGGATCCCTATCAAAACTGATTGTCATATACTATTGTTGTTACCTTGTCCAATGATCTCTTGGTCTGTTCATTTCATTTAGTATCAGTTCATGCAAGTCTATCCAGGCCTCTCTGAAATCATTCTGCTGATCTTTCTTTCTTTCTTTCTTTCTTTCTTTCTTTCTTTCTTTCTTTCTTTCTTTCTTTCTTTCTTTCTTTCTTTCTTTCTTTCTTTCTTTCTTTCTTTCTTTCTTTCTTTCTTTCTTTCTTTCTATTTAAGTTTTAAATTTTTTAATTTACAAAACATATGCATGGGTAACTTTTCAACATTGACCCTTGCAAAACTTTGTGTTCCAAATTTTTCCCTTTTCCCCCCACCCCCTCCCCTAAATGGCAGGTAGTCCAATACATGTTAAATATGTTAAAATATGTATTAAATCCATTATATGTATACATATTTATACAATTGTCTTGATGCACAAGAAAAATCAGATCTAGAAAGGGAAAAAAACCTGAGAAGGAAAACAAAATGCAAGCAAACATCAACAGAAAGTGTGAAAATATTATGTTGTGGTCCACACTCAGTTCCCACAGGGCATTCTCTGGGTGTAGATGGATTTCTTCATCACTAAACAAATGGAACTGGTTTGAATCATCACATTGTTGAAGAGATACACGTCCATCAGAATTGATCATCATATAATCTTGTTGCCGTGAATAATGATCTCTTGATTCTGCTCATTTCACTCAGCATCAGTTCATGTACATGTTTCCAGGTCTCTCTAAAATCATCCTGCTTATTATTTCTTACAGAACAATAATATCCCATAACATTCATATACCATCACTTATTTAGCCATTGTCCAACTGATGGGGACCCACTCCAGTTTCCAGTTTCTTGCCACTACAAAAAGAGCTTCCACAAATATTTTTGCACATGTGTGTCCCTTTCCCTCCTTTAAGATTTCTTTGGGATATAGGCTCAGTAGAAACACTGCTGGATCAAAAGATATGCACAGTTTGATAACTTTTTGAGCATAGTTCCAAATTGCTCTCCAGAATGACTGGATCCATTCACAATTCCACCAACAATGAATTAGGGTCCCTGTTTTTCCACATTCCATCCAATATTTGTCATTATCTTTTTTGTCATCTTAGGCAATTTGAGAGGTATGTAGTGGTATCTCAGAGTTGTCTTAATTTGCATTTCTCTGATCAATGGTGATTTGGAGGCCCTTTTCATATGACTAGAAATAATTTTAATTTCTTCATCTGAAAATTGTCTTCATATTCTCTGACCATTTATCAATTGGAGAATGGCTTGAATTCTTATAAATTTCAGTCAATTCTCTATGATATTTTAGAAATGAGGTCTTTATCAGAACTTTTTTTTTTTTTTTTTTTGGAGGCTGGGGTTAAGTGACTTGCCCAGGGTCACACAGCTAGGAAGTGTTAAGTGTCTGAGACCAGATTTGAACTCAGGTTCTCTTGAATTCAAGCCTGGTGCTCTATCCACTGCGCCACCTAGCTGCCCCTTATCAGAAATTTTAAATGTAAAAATGTTTCTCCAATTTATTGCTTTCCTTCTAATCTTGTTCAAATTAGTTTTGAATAAATACACTTAGAAAAATAAATCTATCTTACCCAATAAGGAAATAGAAAGGTAGGGGCATAAGGGAAGTGGGGAGGGGCATGATAGAAGTGTTAGAGTGGGGGAAGAGGTGGTCAGGAGTAAACACTAAAAAATTTTGATTTTACCAAACACAGAATCATTATGTCATTTACCACTTTGAATTGTGTGCCAAATCTATTCCATTAGATCACTACTCCATTTCTTATGCAGTACCAGATTTTTAAAGTAATATTTTAATTTTTCCCAATTACATGTAAAAACAGTTTTAAACATTTTCCCTTAATTTTGATTTTTAAAATTCTCTCCCTCTCTTGAGCTGAAGGATCATAGATCTTGCTCCAGTTCCTTACTGTTTCTCTACCTGCCTAAAATGTTTTTTTGTAAACAGAATATTGAAGGATTATGGTTTTTAATCCACTCCACTTTCTGCTTCCGTTTTGTGGGTGAGTTCATCCCATTCATATTCATTGTTATGAATTATTCATTTACAGCTGGTCCTCCCAGAACATTGCTATTACTTTGTATTCAATGGTTCATGGAGGACTTCTCAGGATTATTTTTTTTTTCTCTGAGAGCTTCTTGCTCGCCATTTTTCAGAGAAAAATAATATTCCACCAGAGAAACTTGTTTCAAAAAAAATTTTTTTTTACAATTACTATTGTTAATCATGTTTCCCCCCATTTATTCTCTCTCCTTTCACACAGTCATTCCTCAAAAGTGTTTTACTATCGATGATTCCCTCCTTTTATTACCCTTTCCCCCTTCTCATATACATTCCTTTCCTATTTTCCTGCGGGATAAAATAGATTTCTATATGCATATATGCTATTTCCTATTTGAATCAATTCTGATGAAAGTAAGGTTCACTCACTCTCCTCTCCTCCCCCTTTTCCCCTCCAAGGTAAAATATTTTTGTTGTCCTTTTTATGATAGGTAATTTGCACCATTCCACTTCTTCGTTTCCATTTCTCCCAGTACATTCCTCTGTCATTCATTAATTTCATCATTAATATATATATATATATATATATATATATATATATATATATATATATATATTATCCCCTCATATTCAACTCATACCTGTGCCCTCTGTCTATAAGTACTCCTTCTAATTGCCATAAGAATGAGAACATTTCAATGAGTTACAAGTATTATCTTCCAATTTAGGAATGTAAACAGATAAACCTTAATAAGTCCCCTATGATATCCTGATTAATTTCTTCAGAATTCTGTATTTGAAAATCAAATTTTCCAATGAGCTCTGGTCTTTTCATCACAAATACTTGAAAATCCTCAGTTTCATTCAATGACTGCCTTTTCCTTTGAAATATTATACTCAGTTTGCTGGGAAGATAGTTCTTGATTTTAATCCTAGCTTCCTTGCTCTCTAGAATATCATATTCTGAGGCCTCTGATCCTTTAATGTAGAAGCTGCTAAATCTTGTATCATCTTGACTGTTACTCCACTATACTTGAATTGTTTTTTTCTGGATGCTTGCAGTATTTTCTTCTTGCTGTATTTGCTCTAGGAGTACTGCAATTTTGCTATAATATTCCTGGGAGTTTTTATTTTGTTATCTCTATCAGGAAGTAATCAGTGGATTCTTTCAATTTCTATTTTACCTTCTGGTTCTAGAATATTAGAACAGTTTTCCTTGGTAATTTCTTGAAAGATGATGTCTAGGCTCTTCTTTGATCATGAATTTCAGGTAGAACAATAATTTTAAAATTGTCACTCCTGGATCTATTTTTTAAGTCAGTTGTTTTTCTAAGGAGATATTGCATTTTTTTTTCTATTTTTTCATTTTTTTTTGTTTTTGCTTTATTGGATCTTGATTTCTCATAAAGTTATTACCTTCCATTTGCTCAATTCTATTTTTTAAGGAGTGATTTTCCTCAGTGGGCTTTTCTACCTCCTTTCCTAATAGGCCAATTTTGCTTTTTAGGACATTCTTTTCCTCATTAGCTTTTGGTATTTCCTTTTGTGCCTCTCTCAATTCTTTCCCTAATTTTTCCTATATCTCTCTTATTTGATTTTCAAAGTCCCTGATTTTACATGGTCTGAGCCCAATTCTTATTTTTCTTGGAGGCTTTGGATGTAGGAGCTTTGACTTGGTCATCATTTTCTGTGTGTGTGTTTTGATCCTCCTTGTCATCAACTTTCAATGATCAGAAGCTTTTTTTGTTGTTGTTGTCTTCTCATTTTCCTAGTCTATTATTCTGCTTTTAACTCTGTTAAAGTAGGGCTCTGTTTCCAGAGTGGAGGGTGCCTTGTTGCAAGCTTCAGCAGTTTTTACGGCTGTTTTCAGAAACCCTTCTAGGAATCTGACCACAGCTTTCTTTTCTGCCCTGGAGCTATAGGTGTGTCCTGACCCACTGTAGCTGTAGAATCTAGTGTGCTGTCTGGACTTGGGGCTTAGACTCTGGCTCTGCTAACTGAGGCTGAGCTGGGATTTGCATTCCAGACTCCCACCCTGTTGCCACAGAACCTCTTCACTGACTTTCTGAGTTCTCTCTGGTGTCCTCACGCTGAGAGGACCAGAAATCTTCAATCCTGCTGCTGATTCAGAGGACCCACATTGCTGATGCTTGGGTCTGGGCTGGAGCTGGGCTCTGGCAAGACCTGTGTTGGGATTGCATCCTGAAGTTCCATTCTGTTTCCACAGACCTTTACTGCTGACCTTCCAAATCCTCTTTGGTGTCTCTGGGCTGAGAGATCTGCAAGCCACCAATACTGCCATGCAGAATTGTGGCTGTGTCCAGGGCTGTGCCAGCATGTCCTGCCCTGGGATTCCTACTCTGGTGTCACAGACCATTTTTGCTGAGCTTCTAAGTTGCCTTCAGCTGGAAAATGTTCTAAACTCCATTTTGGGGGTGTTCTTGATGAGATTAGATTCAGGGGACCCTAATGAGATTAGTAGAGAACCAAAGGAAGAGGTTTGACTCCCCTAAATCTCCTTGGCTCATGGGGAGGGAGTTTTGGGGAACTCCCTTCTGGTGGCTCAGAGGTCTTCATAAAGCAATTTACGAACCTGAAAAGCTAGATTGATAAAAGAGGTTTATTATTGGCATTGGGAAGTCAGCCTTTGCTATGCATGAATAGAAAGACTGAATTCCTTAATGACAAAGTCTCAATAGAGAGATATAAAGTAAGGTCCTGACAGAGATATAAAGTCTCATTAGAGAAATAGGTGAGGATAAAGAGAGGGTAACACTGAAGGAGAATATTCCAGTGGGCAGAGTCTGCTATGCCAGGAAAAGAGTTTCCTTGGCATGGTATATTAGCTCTTCTGCAAGGAGTAAGTTTAAAATTGGCTCTTTTATAATAGAAGCCTTTGGCTACAAGCTGAGGGAAGTTTTTGATGGGGCTGGGTTTTAGCTAGAGTTGGAATTGAATGAAAATCTTGAATGGGTGTTTCTCCAATTCAGTGGGGTTAGAATCTCCAACTCAGGACTCAACCTCCCCCACCTAGATAACAGAATGAAGCTGTTTATCCTCAGGCAGGGTCTTTACTGTAGCAGGATTCAAGGAGAATTTTCCTTCAAGGAATTATAGAGTTTCAGGGCTCTCTTCCTCATTCTGATGCTCTAAAATTTGTTTAGAGTCATTATTTAAAGGAATTTTGAACAGTTTGGGGGAAAGGTTGGGCAAGTTCCTGCTTTTACTCTGCCATCTTGGTTCCATTTCTCCCAGAGTTGTTTTCTTCAGTGAGGTTTTGTACATTTTTTTTTTATTTTTATATTTCCTTTACCAAGTTTTTGATCATTTTTAATAATTCTCTTACATCATTTCTTTTCATAATTTATCTTCTGTCTGATTATTATTTTTTAATTCTTTTTAGACCTTCCTGAAATTCTTTTTTTTTTTTTTTCTGAAGCCAACTCACTTTTTTCTTTGGTACTTTGTGTGGAGCTCTTCAGGGTTTGTTTCAATTTTCCTCCTCATGATAGTAATTTTCTACAATTAGGTTATTATTTTTCTTTGCTTATACATACAGGAAAGTTTCTAAGGCTGAGATGCAACAACATATGGATATATTCTTTACTGCTTGTGCTAATGTTGGCTTTCCAATACCAAGAAAACAGAAGTTCTTCATCTCACTATTTATATTGTGAAGAGAAGAGAAGAAAAGGAAAGAAACAAGCATTTTAAAGTACCTGCTATGGGCTAGGTACTGTACTAAGCATTTTATAAATATCCTATTTGATCCTCCCAATAATCCTGGGAAGTAGGTGTTGTTATTATCCAGATTTTACAGTTGAGGAAACTAAGGCAAATAGGTCAAATTGATGTGGATTATAGTCCCTTTAAGATTCCTTTCTAACCCCCATAGGTGAGGAAACTAGGACTTTTGATTCACAAATCCTGGTCAAAAGCACCCTTTTGAATTCCAGTGGGAGATATCCCAGCTCCCCCAGCTCCTATTGGATCTGAGCCAACCTGGGCTGTTCCAGCCCCCATTCTAATGATCTGCTCAGGTTTCCCAACCCTACCCCAAGCACTGTTTCCTTCTGATCTAAAAACCCATTGAATTCTATTCAAATTCTAACCCTGTCTGAAGCTCAAGCCAGAAGCCAAGCTGGACTCCACTCACAAGCACCTTCAGATTATCAAAAGCTCCCTATTATAAAAAGGGCAAAACTGGAGTCGCCTCTTTGCAGAGATCCCAAACATGGCATCCTTATGCCAGTCATGTCAAGGGTTTCTGCTCATCAGAACCAACCCTGGCTCTGATGTCTTTCTACCTTTTAACCTTACTTCCAAACCCCATAATAAACCTCTTTTATCAATCTAGGTTTTCAGGTCTATAAATTCCTTCACAGGGGACTCTTGTGCCGCTACTAGACCTCATTTAACTCTGTATCTTTGCGCTGAATCCAAAGGGGTTGCAAGGGAGCTCTATTTGACTCCCTGTACCCTGAACCTGCCACTAGACCTCAATTAAACCTAAATTCATTTAGATACTCCTTATCTAGTTCTCATCAAAATGACTTGTCTATAGTCACACCGGTAGTAAGTGTCTAAAGTATACCCCACAGTCTATCCACTGTGCCAATCACTTTCTGCATAATAATATGGTCCATTTGAAACTTGATTTACCACATCATCTGATCTTTATATAATCTACGTTATCTCATTTGAGCCTCACAACAACCCTATGAAGTAAATATTATAGGTATTTTTATTTCTGTTTTATAGATAGGGAACTCTATAACAATTAAATGTTAAAAGCAGGATTTGAACTGAGGTTTTTCCAACACTAGATCTAGTACTCTATTCATATTATCATCTGAAAATGGAAAGAAGAGAGCCTCGAGATATAGGGGATATCTTGACCAAAGGCATGGTGCTATGAGAATATAGTGTGTATTCTAGAAACAGGTGTTATCTTCTGTTGGCACTGAGCCATCCAGCTGTCATCCATTATTCTTTATAAGATTTTACAAATGAATATAATTCTAAATTAGTGCTTTTGGCTACCAACTCTCTGTTTGGTAAGTAAGTCAAATGTTTGTTGAATGAAGCACTTTGGGTGTTCTTTTGATTTTGTGTCAATAAATTCACCAGAGTTAAACTTTTGTATAAAAGTAGAATAATCAGTGGTCTGTTTCCCATTTCCCAGTGCTGATTATTTGTTTAAATACCTCAGGACTTAGCTTTTTCAGTGGTATGCCTCATCTTTTTCTCACCATTATTCTTTACTCTTTGCTTTTTACTAATTCTTATCATTGCATTGCATTGCATAGTCTGATTATACTGTACTCAGATAATTGGTAATTCCCACATTGATATGTCTTTTCCTGTCTGTTGAGATATAATCTATTGTGGCATGTATTTAGGAAGGGAGAATATATTTCATGGGATGATAATAGAGTGTTTTGTACCAACCACTTTAAGCTTGGGCATACTCTCCTCAAGGGAGAACTTCAATTTAGGGGAATGTTTTCTGTAAATTCTGACCTTGCTATACCTTCTCAGTAAATACTCCTTTATTTTATAAAAGTCAATGTCAGTTGGCTGATTGATATTGAGTAATTAGGAACTGACTAATTGATAATGGAAAGCATACTAGATTGATGTTGGCAACTACCATTATTTGCAAACTTAACCCTTTAGGATTGCCCCTAGAATCCAGAGAGGAAAAATACTTCCTCTTGGCAAAATGAGGCATTAGAGTAGAATGAAGGATGATATTATTATTGCAATGGAGATACTAGCCAACAAAGATACAGTCCTTAGAGCATGTGCTAATATAACCTTCTTGGTGGTTTATATAAAGTATGTGTTGTATTCTTTGCTCAGAGTGAGCAGAGTGGGGGGGTGGAGATGAGAGATATCTATATTATCATCATCATCAACTTTACTGTTGTTGTTGTTGCTGCTATTACTGCTTACTACCACCACCACCATCACTATCACCACTACTACCACTACTACTATTACTAATACTACCACCTGCTACCACATCATGTCCACTGAACACTGTGTGGCTATAGAAGGCAGAATCTCAATTAATAGAAACAACCCAAAGATTAGCACTAGACTATTTTGCTGGAAATATTCAGATCCATGAGGATGTCTATCAAACTCTAGGTTATAGAAGGAAGTTTGTTTTTTTTTCTCCTAAGGGGAAATACCTGTTCAAGGGGGTAACTTTGTAATAGATCAAAGTCTCTCTTTCAATGACGCAGAGATTTTTGCATGGCTGTCAACTCATTAAGCTATTTATGTGGAGGAAGAACCTGTACTTGACTCTACCTTGAAGGTGTAATTGTGTGTTGCTAATGTAATGGCTGAAGCTGGTGATGCACAAAGCACCAGAAAGAAGGTCAGACTGCAGGAGACAAGGTTAGGGAGGCACTTGGAGCATGAGAAAGCTCACCTGTGTCATTTACCCTAAGCCAAACCACGGGAAGGGGATCTGTGTCAGAGAGCAAAGTGTACAGAGTGAAAGATCTGGGAAGAAAGCATGGGCTTGCTCAGTTGCAGATGGAAATGGAAAGAGGGTTTTTTATTGTGCTTTCCAAAAACCATCAAAGCTCACTAGTAATCTGGGCACAGACACAGAGAGTAGTCATTACTAAGAAACCCATAAAAACAGATCCAATCCAGGAATCAATAGGAATGCTAATACACAGATGCTGCCTCTCACCTAAGGGGAGTTTGCTGTTCTCCAAAATTCAGTCATTAGTTCTCCTGCTCTACATATTAAAAATTTGCTTTCTATAAATAGATTGAGTATTCTGGGCCACTGCTTTTCTGGAACTTGCTGATTTGAATCCCAAATCAACTGGGGAAATTCCAGGGCAAGGTGTCTTATATGCAAGGTGTAGATGGGCTGGCCTGTTTTAATCATAAAATCCCCTTTTGAATGGGAATATGGGAAAGGAGTTTAGGCATATAAAGGAAGGAGTGACTTGGGTCAGGGTCAGGGGATAACTTCTACTCCTTCTCTCCACTCTGGCAGTAGGATATTCCTAAGCAATATGTGTGATCAGTTTTCAAAATACTTAAGGGTGGGTATTTCTAATACGATAGGCATGAAACTGTGGTTTGAACCACAGATTTCTGAGCAATGACCGTAGTATACTCCAGGGCGAGTGGAGGTTAGGATGGCTTAGTTTAGTCGGCCAGGAATAGCATCAGCTTTTAATCCTAGAGAGGGGATAGCTCATTCATGAAGGACATCACTTTTTTAGTGGAAGTGTGACCATCAATTCTTTTTGTTTCTATTTGTGAACTGAACTCCTCTCCTCCTTACAAATTTATGATAATCAATCCATCAGTCCCTAAGCATTTATTACTAGTTATCTGCCAGACATGGGATTAAGTTTCAAGGACTAAAGTGAAGCAGTCTTTGCCTTCAGAAAGCTTACATTTCAACTAGGAAGACACATATATTGATATATACAAATCTCAGCAAAACATATAAAGTAGGGGCAAAGGAGTGCATTCCAGGCATAGAAGACAATTAGCATAAAAGTATGGCAATGGAAGGTGAAATGAAATCTGTCCAGAACAGCAAGAAAGCCATTTTGATGAAGTGAAGAGAGATACACAGAGACACAGAAAGCAAGAAAGACAGAAACAGAGATACACAGAGGGACCAATAGGCAGGGACAGAGAGAAAGGGAAAGTATATATAAGACTAGGAAAGTAGGATGAGGCCATGTTGGAAAAAGGTTTAAATGATAACTTCTGTCCTTGCTATAATATTTTATTAAATCTTAGAGATAATAGGGAGCTGCTAGAGTTTACTTAGTAGTACCTTAGTGTTTATAAAATCATTTTTATACTATTGCATTGTGAAGTAGGTAGGTACAAATAGTGGTATGAATTATACAAATAGAGGTATTGATTTTTTTATTTTTACAAAATATATTTGTGTATTTATTTTTAACATCAATTAAAAAAAAACTTTTGAATTAAAAAAATCTCTCTCTCCCATCTCTCTTCCACCCACTGAGAAGGCAAGCAATATGATATCAATTTTACATGTGAACTCATGAAAAATGTTTCCATATTGGCCATGCTAAAAAAAAAAGAAACAGTAAGAAAAATAAAGTGAAAAAGTATTCTTCAATTTGAATTGAATTGAATTAGTAGAATTTTTCATCATAAGTCCTTTGAATTTTTTTGAATGATTGTCTTGATCAGAGTTACTAAATTTTTCAGTTGATGTTCTTATAACATGTACTGTATAGCACAATAGTGCTACACAGTATTCTTCTGGTTCTGCTCACTTTACTTTGTATCAGTTTATGTAAATCTTCTCAAGTTTTCTGAGGCCATCTTATTTTTCATTTATACTACAATAGAAATCTATCAGAATCACATAACGTAATTTATTTAGCAATTCCCTGATTGATGGGTATTCCTTCAACTTCTAATTCTTTGCTGTCACAAAAAGAGCTGCTGTAAATATTTTTGAACATGTAGGTCCATTTTCCTTTTCTATTATCTCTTTGAGATACAAACCAATTAGCAGTTTTTGCTGGTCAAAAGTTATGTAGAATTTTCTACCCTTTGGAGCAAAGTACCAAATTGTTCTCCAGAATACTTGGACCAGTTTGCAACTCACTCGTTGGTGATTGTTCTTTATTCTTGAAAAGAACCAAAATGACATCACTGATGTTTTTAGCTCATGCATAAATGGGATTTAAGTGAGATAAAATTGAATGAGATCATTGACCTTATTTTCTCTTTCAGTCATTAGAGTCCAAAGGGAAAACAGAAGTCAAGATAATTGGTAATAGCTCAAGATGTAATAAATGACCTTAGTATAGTGGATGTTTAATCAAGTTCTAAGCACTCCTTATCACCTGCTTCCACTACCTTCATGGTCAATGGAACAGTTTGTTTCAATGAACAAACAGGTTGTAACCACTGCACATGTTACAGCTTCTTGGAGCCACAGGTAAGAGTTGGGTGAATCAGATGTATATCAAAAGTGCAACGCAGCCCTGAAATCAGGGCATTGGTGTTTCTCTTTTTCCATATCCCCTCCAGCATTTATGATTTTCCTTTTCTATCATGTTAGCCAATCTGACAGGTGGTACTTTTGACATCATTTTAAGAAATGGTCTATTTTTTCTTATGTGTTCTAGTGAATTTTTATTGGAAAGTTGTACTCTATCAAAAGGTTTTTTTTTCATTTCTTGAGATAATCACATGGGAGTTTTAAATGAATATAGTCAATTATGATTATGGTTTTCCTAAGAAAAACTTAGGAGGATTTACATGACCATGCAAAGTAAAGTGAGTAGAATCAGGATCATATTGTAATGATGATCAACTGTGAAATATTTAATTATTCTGATCTATTCTTTAATAATGCATTCATGATATAAATTCCATCTAATCATAATGTATGACCTTTGTGATATAATTGCTTTAATCTTAATGCTAATGTTTCATTTAAAATTTTTGCATTTGTATTCATTAAGGAAATATGTTTATAGTTTTCTTTCTCTGTATTTTTCTCCCTGGTTTAGGTATCAAAACCCCATTTTTCCAAAGAATTTATATACTATTGAAATTAACTGTTTTTTAAATGTTTGGTAGAATTCACTTATAAATCCATTTGATTCTAAGTATTTTTCTTAGGGAGTTAATTTCTAAGAAAGGTTATTTAAATATTCTATTTTCTCTTCTATTAATCTTGGTAATTCATATCTTTGTACTTATTCTTCCATTTTACTTGTGAAGGGGAAATAACGCATTTTTCATCTTCATTGATGGTATAATTACCCTTTTTTGATATTGGTTTATTTTTTATTTTTTAACTTTATTTTTTTAAATCAAATTAATCAATGATTATCTATTTTATTGTTGTTTTGCTCATAAAAGTAACTTCTAGTTTTTATTAGTTCAATTGTTTTGATTTGTTTTATTTTTAATTTTTGTGATCTTTAATTTTTAGGACTTCCAATTTGGTACTTAATTAGGAATTTTTACTTAGTTCTTTTTCACGTTTTTTAGTTGCATTCTCAATTTATTGATCTGTTCTTTCTCCAGGTTATTGATGTAACCATTTAGAGATCTAAATTATTCTTTAACTACGGCTTTGGCTGCATCCCATACATTTTGATATAGCATATCATTGTTATTCTCTTGAATGAAATTATTGATTGCTTCTATGATTTGTTCTTTAGAATTAGATTATTTAGTTTTCAATTAATTTTTAATATGTGCTTCTATAACCCTTTATTGAATGTAGTTTTTATTACATTATGGTCTGAAAATAGTGCATTTGAAATTTCCGCCTTTTTGTATTTATTTGTGAAATTTTTATGCCCTACTATATGGTCAGTTTTTGTGAAGATGCCATCTACAACTAGAAAAAGGTTTCTTTCTAGTTTCATTCAATTTTCTCCAGAGATTTAACATATCTAATTTTTATAAAATTCTACTCACCTTATCAAATTTTTTTCTTATTTATGTTATGGTTATATTTAACTAGTTTTGATAGGGGAAATTTGAAGTCTCCAATTAGTATAGTTTTACTGTGTATTTCCTTTTAAGTTTCTTTTAACTTCTCCTTTGAGAATTTATGAGAGAAAATTGTGAGAATATGACATTTGTTGCACAACTGTTTAATATTGATATTACTTTATTTGGTGTCTTTTTTATTAATTTTATAATTATAAAAAATTTTTTGATGGTACATATGCATGAGTAATTATTTTTTATAACATTATCCCTTGTATTAATTTTTCCAAATTTTCCCCTCCCTCTACTTCCTCCCCTAGATGATAGGCAATCCCATACATATTACATGTGTTACAATATAACCTAGATACAATATATGTGTGTAAATCCAATTTTTTTGTTGCACGTTAAGAATTGGATTCTGAAGGTATAAGTAACCTGGGTAGAAAGACAGTAGTGCTAAAAGTTTACATTCAATTCTCAGTGTTCCTTCTCTGAGTGTAGTTGTTTCTGTCCATCATTGATCAACTGGAAGTGAGTTGGATCTTCTTTATGTTGAAGATATCCACTTCCATCAGAATATATCTTCATACAGTATTGTTGTTGAAGTGTATAGTGATCTTCTGGTTCTGCTCATTTCACTCAGCATCAGTTCATGCAAGTCTCTCCAAACCTCTCTGTATTCATCCTCTTACAGAACAATAATATTCCATAACATTCATATACCATAATTTACCCAACCATTCTCCAATTGATGGACATCCATTCATCTTCCAGTTTCTAGCCACTACAAAAAGAGCTGCCACAAACATTTTGGCACATACAGGTCCCTTTCCCCTCTTTAGTATTTCTTTGGGATATAAGCCCAGTAGTAGCACTGCTGGATCAAAGGATATGCACAGTTTGATAACTTTTTGGGCATAGTTCCAAATTGCTCTCCAGAATGGCCGGATTCTTTCACAACTCCACCAACAATGCATTAGTGTCCCAGTTTTCCCACATCCCCTCCAACATTCATCATTATTTGTTCCTGCCATCTTGAGCTAATCTGACAGGTGTGTAGTGGTATCTCAGAGTTGTCTTAATTTGCATTTCTCTAATCAGTAGTGATTTGGAACACTCTTTCATATGAGTGGATATAGTTTCAATTTCATCATCTGAGAATTGTCTGTCCATATCCTTTGTCCATTTATCAATTGGAGAATGGTTTTATTTCTTATAAATTAGTGTCAGTTTTCTATATATTTTGGAAATGAGGCCTTTATCAGAACCTTTAACTGTAAAAATATTTTCCCAATTTGTTACTTCCCTTCTAATTGTGTTTGCATTAGTTTTGTTTGTACAGAAACTTTTTAGTTTGATGTAATCAAAATCTTCTATTTTGTGATCAATAATGATCTCTAGTTCTCCTCTGGTCATAAATTCCTTCCTCCTCCACAAGTCTGAGAGGTAGATTATCCTCTGTTCCTCTAAACTATTTATGATCTCATTTTTTATGCCTAAATCATGGACCCATTTTGATCTTATCTTGGTATAGGATGTTAAGTATGGATCCATATCTAATTTCTGCCATACTAATTTCTATGGTGTCTTTTAAGAAGTTGTAGTTTAGCTATTTATCTCTTTTAATTAGGTCTAATTTTTGTTTTTAACATTAAAAAAATTTGTTGAGTCTTAGCTTCCAATCTCTTCTATTATCCACTTCCATTTTATGGATGAGTTTGTCTCATTTTCATATATAGTTATCATTGTTAACAATATCCTTTCCTCCTATTTTCTTTTCTTTCTAATCTTCTCTCTTATTACCTTGTCCCTCTTCAAAAGGCTGTTGTTTTTGACCACTGCCTTCTTTAAGTCACCCTCCCTTTTATTATCCTCTCTTTCTTTTATCTCACTTCCCTCTCACTTCCTTGTTGGGTTACATTTCTATACTGAACTGTGTGTGTTTGTATATATTCTCCCTTCTTTGAGACACTTAAAATGATAATGGGGTTCAAGCTCTTCCTGCTCCCCATTTTCTGGCTACTCATAAAAAGTTTTTCATTGCATGCCTCTTTTATGTGAGGTAATTTTCTCCATTCTTCCTCTCCTTTTCTCAATGCATAACTTTCTCATTCATCCATTTATTTTTAGATCATCTCAACATAATTGACTTACTCTAATGCCCTTTGTCTCTGTAAAACCTTTCTAGCTGTCCCTATAGGAATGCAAACAATTTAACCTTATTGAACATTTTTAAATTTCTCTTTTATATTTATCTTTTTCTCTCGAGTCTTGTATTTGAAAATAAACTTTTGTATTCAGCTCTGGGTTTTTTTCCATCAAGAATACTTGAAAGTATCCTATTTCATTAAATATCCTCCCCCTGATCTATACTCATTTGAAATGATTATCCTCTGTTTTCCTAGGAAGGTAATTCTTAGTTGTAATCATAGCTCCTTTGCCTTCAGAAATTTCATATTCCAAACCCTGTTCTCTCCTTAATATAATACCTGCTAGATTTTATGTGATCCTGACTGTAACTCCACTGTATCTAAATTATTTCTTTCTGGCTGCTTATAGAATTTTCTTTTTGGAATTTGACCATTATATTCCTGGGAATTTTTATTTTGTATCTCTTTCAGGAGGTAATTGGTGGATTCTTTCAACTTCTATTTTACCATCTGGTTCTTGAATATTAGAATATTTTTTATTTCTGAATTTTTTGAAATATTATGTTTAGGCTCTTTTTTGATAATTCACAAGTTTTCTCTTCTCAATTTGTTTTCCATATTAGTTGTTTTTCTGATGAGATATTTCATGCTCTCTTCTATTTTTTCATTTTGCTTTTGTTTTACTATTTCTTGGTGTTTCATAAAGTCATTAACTTTTACTTGCCTGATTCAGATTTTTAAGGAATTTTTTTTCTGTGAGCTTTTGTACCTCTGTTTTTAAAGTTCTTTGTTTTTCAATAAATTTTTGTACTTTTTTTTACCAGTTGGTTAGTTCTGGTTTTCAAGGTATTATTTTCTTCAGTATTTTTTTGTGCCTCTTTTATCAAGTTGTTTATTGTCTTTTCATAATTTTCTTGTACTGCTCTCATTTTCATCTATTAATCTTACTTGATTTTTAAAATTACTTTTAGTTCTTCCAGGTTCTTCTTTTAGTTTAGTTTAGTTCTTCTTTAGTTGGGTCCAATTCATATTTTTCTTTGAGGATATGCTTGTAGATATTTTAACATCATTGTTATCTTTTGAGTTTGTGTCTTGATCCCAGTTACCGTAATGGCTGATTCCTTTTATTGTTGCTTGCTCATTCTCCCAGCCTAATCTTGATTTCAAACTTCACATTAAAATTGCAATTTGTTCATAAGTTGGGGATGGAGAATAAAATGTTATCCTAAGACACTTCTTGGTTTTTTTTTTTCTTCCTCTTCATCCTCCTTCTCCTTTTTCTCTTCCTCCTTCTTCCACCACCACCACCATCACTGCTGCTGCTTACTTTCAAAGCTGGTTCTAGGAATTTTGAAATTGTTATGATCTGGGGACAGATGTGGTCACTGCTCTCCTGATCTAGACTCTGATTCTTTACTAAGGATTTTTTGCAGCCATAAGTGATACTTCTCTTCAAAGATCCTGCTTCCTTGGAACTAAAAGAAATAGTGATACTCAAGGGAGGTCTTTTGTGATCACAAACATACTTCTATGCCTTGTAACTATGTCTTGGAAGTGGTTATGGATGATGGAGATACTAAACAGCATCTTGTTCTATGCCCATTGCTAGCATTGGGGAATCCTGTAACATTTTTTCTGGTCACTTGATCTATTACCTTACCATGTCTTGTTTGAGAGTTTCTGAAGTTGTTGCTGCTCTTGCCATCTCCAAGACCAAAGCTAGTGTTGTTATCATGTGGGCTCTGGGCCCCTATTCACTATCCAGACCTCTCCTTCTGAGCTTCTTAGTTGTCTTAAGCTAGAAAAAATGTGTCACCCTAACCTTTAGACTCAGCTATTCCAGAATTTAATTTGAGGCATTATTCTGAAGTTATTTGAAGGGGAATGTTGGGAGACCTCAACTGAGTGCTGCTTCTACTCCATTGTTTTTGCTCTGTCCACAAGTCAGGGATATTTACTTCCACAGTTTCACATAAATAGCAAATGTCAGGAGCAGAACTTTAGGATTTTGGGGGATATCCCTTGAATATAGGGATATAAAACAGAGGAACCCCAAGTCAATCTGGATCCTTTGATGCTGCTTTATCCATATGGCACTTTACTTCTCTGTTACTTTCCTTCACCTAGAGCTTGGGCACCTCTTGAAGGTTGACATCTCCTTGAAAGTTGTTACCATAATAATAGATTAGACTCTAATACTTCATTTGTTTACCACATCCTGAGGTATCCTATCCATCTTTCTTTTCAAAGCTACATTAATCTACTTCTAAGGCTTGAACTTTCATAGTATATATTGGATAGAGAAGTGAACAGAATTCAGAACATTGTGTTTCCCCCTATAATTACTCTTTTCTGATTCTATATTCAGAGAAGCAAGGACCACATTGGAGAATGTATTGGAGGCATTGCCAAATACTCCTAGCAATCACAGAAAAATCTTTTGATGGCTTGTTAGTGTGTGGCATTCTAACCTGCTTTACTGTGAAACCCCTAGCAAATTGTTACATCTCCCTTGTTTCAGGTCTGTATATATTACATGAGGAAATGCATATCCACACACATGTGCATGCATGTGCACACACACACACACACACACACACCACAGTAGGAAGGATGCCAGATTTGATGGTACCAGATGACCTGAATTTGAATCATGACTTTTCTACTGACTTTGTGTATTACCTTAAATAAGTCATTGTGACCTCTAAGTCTCAATAAACCAACCAATAAACACTTATTAAGAACTTACTTTATGCCAATGATGTGCCAAGTGTCAAAAATACTAAGCAAAGCAAAAAACAAAGTGATTGCCTTCAAGGAGTTCACATGAGGGGGATACAAATAGTTGTGTACATATAAGATGTGTGTGTATATTCATCTATATTTATGTGTAAATATATTTTTGAATATACATGTATATATACATATATGTGGGGGGAGAGACAAATAGAGATGGAAAAGAGAGAAGAAGGGAGGAAAGGGGGAGAGATGGAGAGGGAGAAACAGAAAATTAGAGGGAAATAGAGAATGAAAGACAAAGAGAGAGGGAGAGAAAGAAGAAAGAGGAAGAAATAGGAAAAGTGGGAGAAGAAAAGGAGAGGGGGAAAAAGAAAGAGAAGAAGAAAGGGAGAGAGAGACAGGGACACAGAGAAGGAGAAAGAAGAGGAGAGAGAGAAAGTTGGAAGGTGGTGTCAGGGAAGATATCAACAGCAAGTTTATCCATAAAAGGAAAATAGAAAGGTTTGTCCCTTTTACATATTGCTTTTAAGATCTGCAAAGTGCTTTACAAATATTATTTCATTTTATCTTTACAACAATTCTTGGAATTACCTCCACTTTACAGATGAAGAAACTGAAGCAGATAGAGGTTGTGACATTCCCAGAACCAAATAAGTAGTAAGTGTTTGGGGCAGAATTTGACCTCAAACTTCCTGATTCCAATCCCAGTGCTTTTTCCTTTGGATCATCTAATGATCTTTTTAAATGTTAAAAGGTTGAAGACTGTCAAAGGTAGATACTGGGAAATGTCTTTCAGTAGCAGAAGATACATTCCATATATCTTACAAAGTCTGAGGACAGATTTTAACACAGGTCTTCATGACTCCAGGTCTTACAAAGTCTGGGGTTTAAATAGTTTAATTGTATGTGAAGGGTCATGGAAGACAAAGAATTTTCCCAGAGCACAGTCTCAGTATCTTTGTTCCCTAACCACTCATTTGCAAAAAGATCCAATAGGTATCTGGGAAATATAACAGGGGCAGAGATGAGCTACTATAAGTAAAAATAGTCTTGTACTGGCTGAAGCTATCTCTGAACCTGGAAGGATTATGAAACTAGAGAGACTAAGAATCTTCCCACCTATTCTGTAGAGGTAATAAACTCAAAAGAGACAAAGAGGAGAAATATCTGTTTATTACTAGTTAATAGTTGGTCATTGCTTTTGTTGAAAAGGGAATAGTTATCTAGAAAGGAAATAACGGTGCAGTACTTAGCTGAGTCATAGGCTGAAGGTATTGAATATGGAAGGTGCCTATCAAAGAACAATCGCAAAGTAGTCCAGCAAATCAACCAGTCCCACAGAGGTACCATACCCTGTGAAAAGCCCCGCCTTTAAATGAAATACAGCAGTAGCAGCAGCAGTTCAGAAACAGAATAACCCACAAAGTACAGCCCAGGAACTACTAAGTCTAGCTAACCTTACAACTAAATTACATGCATGATACCATCTGGAAATCAATTTACTCATGCAAGTGAGATACCATCCTCTGCAAGGATCCAGCTCAACTGAACAGTACAGCAACAACATCATGATCAGATCATCTATATCTTTGGGCTACTAAAATACCTGGAAAATTGGATTGTGGAGTCCCAGACAGCAGTACTTGAAAGATCATAGAAATCAGGAGAGGTATAACAAGATTTGAAGGGTAAATATTGTCCTAACTTTCAAAACATGGTAGGGAAAACAGAGTACACCAACTATAGGCAGCGAGTTTAGCTTTGATTTCTGGGGAAATTTTAGAGACTTTTAGTGAACATCAAGAAAGGAAAGAGATAATTGATTACTAAAAGATCACAAAGCTTTATCAAGAACAAGTTACACCAAAGTAACCTTATTCTCCTGCCCTTTTTTGACAGGATTACTAAATTTAGAAATGATAACAATGAAACAGGTATAATTTTCTTAGATTTTGACACAGCTCTTGATAAAATGTAGTGAATGGAATAAATGGACTTGGAATCAAAAAGGCCTAAGTTAAAAATCTGTCCTCAGGTCCTTGCTATCTGTGTGACCTTGGACAAGTCACTTAAGCCTGTTTGCCTCAGTTTCCTCATTTGTAAAATAAGTTGGAGAAGGAAATGACAAACTACTTCAGTATCTCTGCCAAAAAAAAAGTCCAAATGGGGTCACAAAGAGTCAGATGTAATTGAAATTACTGAACAAAAAACTTGGGGAGAAGATAGAAAAATGTGGAGCAGAATAATGATACAAAACACAAATAGAAACAGGGGGACTAAATCTTAGATAAGGATCCCTGTGGGTACATATTGACTTAGAAAACTACATATTAATATTATTTGTGTTCTACTATATTTTTATTTATTTTTTTAAGTACTTCATAATTGTATTTAATATGGTTTTTCTGTATCATTTAACACCTTTGGTCTAGCAGATAAAATTGGATGTCTTGAGGGCTGGTTATATGGCTAAAGTCAAAGAATAGTTGATAATGATTCATTGTCAGCATGGCAGGATATCTACAATTGCATATCCAATAAAGTATACTAGACCCTGTGGATGATATAAATGATATTGATAAAAGAATAGACAAATTTTCATATGACATAAAACTGTCAGGGGTAATAACAGAGTCAGACTCTAAAAAAGACTTTGATCAGCTTAAGCATTGGGTAAATATAATAAGATAAATTAAATAGGAAATGAAGTTGTTGAAAGGCCTTGATTCTGTGACAGATGAGGACCCTATGAAAGAATTGGGCAAATTTAACATGATTAAAAAAGAAGAATCTGGGAGCATGATAGCTATTTTCAAGTATCTGAAGGACTCATATGGAGGAAGAATTAGATTCATTTCATTTACCACCAAACAGACAGAACCAGAAGCAATAGGTAGAAGTTTGAAAGAAACCTCTCAAGAGGCAGGTCATATATGGGTACAAAAATCTGCTTCACAATACAAATTCTCTGATAGCAGCTTCTCTGAAAGAGATATGGAGATTTTAATGAGTCAGAAGTTCGATATAGCTGCCAGAAAAGCTAATGCAATCTTGGGCTGCATTAAGAAAAGCAAAGCTTCCAGGAATAGGGAGGTGGTAGTCCCATTGTACTCTGCCCTCATCATACTTCTTCTGAAATAATGTCTAGTTCTGGGCAACATGAGTTTAGAAGGTCATTGATAAGCTGCAGAATGTCCAGAGGAGGGCACCCAGGATAGAGAAGGACATGAAGTTCATTTCAGATGAGAATCAGTTGAAGAGAAAGATGTTTAATTAGGAAAAGAGAAGACTAAGCATGGGAAGGCATATTTCTTCAAGTATTTGAAGAAATATATGAAAAAGATATAATGGTCTTGTTCTGTTTACTCTCAGAAGGAAGAACCAGGAGTAAAATGTGGGAATTGCAAAGAAGTCAATTTAGGGTTGATGTGAGGAAAAACTTGCTATGAATTAGAGATGTCCAAAAGTGAAATGGACTGCTTTGAAAGTAATGAGATTGCCTTCTTTAACAGTCTTTAAGCAGAGGCTAGATAATTTCTTATTGTGTATATTATGGAGGGGATTCCTTTGATGTATAAGTTGAAATACCTTCTAATACACATCACATGATTCTATAATACTGTGAACAGATGCAAAAGAGTCAAGATCACAAGGAGCCTAAAAAGCCCCAAAACCAACTCAGATAGCAATCACTATGAAATCAAGCCAAAGGAAAAAATATTCATTCATAAAACATGATGGAAAAAGATCATGGAAAATTTTGAGCAGTAACTTGTTCAGAATAGCAAAAAGCAATGGAGTCAGATCACCTCAGAATATTTATAGATGCAACCAGAAAAAGAGCAATAAACATCAATGAAGGGAAGGAAACAAACATTTATATATTAATCAATATGTATCAGGCACTATCCTAAATGCTTTAAAATATTATGTGACCATAGTAGCACCACTGTTTTTGACTCTACCGATTCAGTACCTAATGTACTACTTTTATGTAGGAGAATGGCAATGACCCTCATGTTAAAATGAGAAAAAATAGCTAGACCTGGCCATACATACACAGAAGACATCTGTTTTGGGTTGGCACTATTTTAAAGGGAACGAACACAAGTTTTCAAGAATGGGAACATTCTAAAAGAAATTTAAAAAACAGATGGCTAACTTTACAATCTCTTACTCTTCCCCCAACAGGGAACCAAGAAAATATCTTCTTCTACCACATGTAATCAATATTAGAATGTCCAGGACAGGATTGGATAAATTATGTGAGCTAAATCCAAATACATCTTTTTTTTTGTTGTTCTGCCCTTGAAAATAATGGCTTTTGCATTCTGAATTAGATTATAATTTTATTATAAAATATACAAATTATCTTTGGCTCATTGGTCATACAAAAACAGGCAGCTAACTGGGTGGTGGTCTATAGCTTATCCACCTCTAATCGAAATCATTGAGGATCTTGATAAAAAATATTAAAGGGAACAAAATAAATTTGGAAAGGTGATTTCTTACAGTAGGGAATATGTTTGAAATAACAGAATTGAATGAGATTTTGAAAGAGCTGAGAACTGTGATAAAATAATAATCAATGCAATTTGAATAATGATAGTGAACTCAGCTACCAACCTCCTGACAGAAAAGTGATGCCCACAAATGTAGGAGAAATGCATTTTCAAACATAGCTAATGTATGGATTAGCTTTATGTGAATATGTATTTTTTGGTCACAAAGGATTTATTTCCTTTTTTAAACTGAAGATGGGATTTGGGGCAGCTATATGTTACAACAAATAGAGTGTTGGGTGTAGAATCAGGAATATTCATCTTCATGAGTTCAAATCTGGTCTCAAGCACTTATTCAACTGTATGATCCTGGGCAAATCATTTAATCCTATGAGTCTCAATTCCTCCTCTTTAAAATAATCCACTAAAGAAGACATACAAGCACAGAGAGACACAGAGGGAGGGCGGGTAGAGATAGAGAGGGAGAGAGACAAAAAAAGAAAGAAAGGAGAAAGAGGAGGAAGAAGGGAAGGAAGGAAGGTACATAGGTCACTGAAGCATTTAGAAAATGCACAGAAGAGAACATAACTTCAGAAAGAAATAGAATAGCCAATATTATATATTTTTTAAAAAAGAAAGATAGAAAAAATACATACATACATACACATGCACACACACATACACACACACATATATATACACACACACATAAAATAGAGCTGCAGATCCACATGCAATAATTTCTTCTATTCTGTATATTTGAAAATGGTAGCTCTTTTTCTCTTAGAATTTGCTAAGTACAGACTTTTTTTTTCAAGAAAATGGGACTGTTGAAGCAAAAATGATAGCAAACAAATACTTAAAATGCTGCAATGATATCTACCAGATATTTGAAGAAACTTAGAATAATAGCCATCATATTTAGGTTGTTCCTTTGTAGAGGATTTAATTAGTTTTATTACTACCTTTTCTCTTTATTTTATTCATTTAAAAAAACTCTCCTTTTTAAAATATACTTCTAGCACATTGGCCCTTGTAACAAAGAGAAAAATTGACAGTTAAAAATAACTAACTGATACTTAAGCAGCAGCTAGACAGCATGTACAACCTGCTGTACCTTGGCCTCTCCAAGAAAAGAGGGAGATACATTTCTCATCTCTTCTTCATGGCCAACATTGGTCATTATAATTATGAAACCTTTAGGTTTATTTTATTGTTGCTATATTATAATGAATTGACAAAAAGACAGTGGAAAATATTTAATTATACAAGATGAGACGATATGGAGAGGTAATGATCTTTCCAAAAAGAATAATTGAGCTGATGAAATCAGGGATCCATCTAAATAAAGATAGGTGGACTTCCATGTAGCACTTTAAAGTTTTTAATATATCCATCTTAGATAATTTTGTTAATTTTAATAATAATTTGATAAATAATATAATAAATAATATATCCAAGTTCAATACTTTCCAAATCTTTTTACATTTATGAATCATCTGATAGGCATAAATGGAGTACATCTCTTTCTCTTCCACTTGTCCACTTATTTATCTATCCATATATCTAACTATATATTGCAAAGCACACACACACATACATACACACACATACCACACATAGATATGACACCTGGCATCCTGCTTTTCCTCACTTTGGTTACCATTTCTTTTGCCATTCATACTGCTTTTATTAAATAAAAATGGGCAAAAGGGAGGAAGGACATCCTGGATATTATGACAGTAAAGCCTTCTCCAAGAGTACTGGATAAGAAACCAAAAAATTTAAGGGAGTCCTAAGTATAAAAAGGATCAAAGAAATTTCTCTATAATCTGAGTGGATCCATTAGGGAATATTTATGGAAAAATATGGACATGTATTGCCCAGAAGAGTTTAAAAAAACTTGAGAGATAAATAAATAGGTCCTTCAGAAGTTCATAACTACCTTATATGTGCCAAGAACTGTGCTAAGCACTAGGGATACAAATAAGAAAAAGAGATATTTCCTGCCCTCAAGGAGCTTACAATCTAAATGGAGGTGGGGAAACAAAACTCAAAAGTAAGTTGAAAAGGTTGTAGAGACTTGGCATTACTTTAGAATCAAACCAGGCAGAACTATTAGTGGAAAATGAAATTACTTGGAAGATTGTGACTTCTTTATAAAGGAAGATTTTGCTTCCTTCAGCCCACCAATCAGAGAGGAGAGGCAGCTGAGTGTTAGATGAGAAGGTATTGAGAATCAAAACCTGAATAGATCTGTGTGATGAGACTTCATATGATCAATTTTAGAGGGAGAGAGGGAAGAATTGGGAATTGGGGTGGGAATAATGGATGGTGTTCCATGGAATGGAGAAAAATGAAATCTTCATTTCCCTAACTCTTAAAGGATTGATCATATTGAGGACATTTCTTAGGTTTATAGATAGAGCCCGTAGGGAAGTCAAATAGAATCTTGTCTTCCTCATTTTACAGATAAGGAATTAAGACCTAACTAGATTAAGTAAATTGTTCAACATTACATACATAAGATGCTGCATTTGGGATTTGAATCTAGGTCCTATGATTCCCACTCTAATATATATTTTTCCAACTGAAAAAAAAAACTTGTAAGAAATATGGAGATTCAAAGAAAAGACATTCTAGCATTGGACACATCCAATAATACCTGTTATTCTGTTCTTGACTCTATCATTTTTTTTCAGGAGGAGGGTAGTTTCTTCATTGGTCATCTTTTCATCCTGATTGTTTAAATTGCATTGATTGGAATTCTTAAATCTTTCAAACTTATCTTTATAATGTTGGTGTCAATGTATAAATTGTTCTCTTTGTTCCATTTTACTCTCCATGAGTTCATACAAATCTTCCCAGGTTCCTTTGAAACCATACCTTACATCATTTCTTATGGCACAATAGAATTATATTAGGATTCATAGAATATAATTTCTTTATCCATTTATCAATTAATGGGATATCCCTTTATTTACTATTATTTGCCACTTTAAAAGAGTTGCTTTGAAGATTTTTATGCTCATGGATCTTCTTTCTTTCTTTCTTTGGAGTATAGTGATATTGTTGGATCACAGGGGAAACATACAATTTAATGACTTGTTTGGCCATATTTCCAAATTGTCTACCAGGCTGACTATACCAGTTCACAGCTCCATCAACAGTATTTTGTGTTCCTGTTTCTTCCAGTCCCTCCAACACTTGCCATTTTTCATTTTGGTCATATTTTCCAATTTGATGAATTGAGGTAGAACTTCAAAAATTGTTTTAATTTGCATTTTTTAAATTATTAAATATTTGGTTAATTGTTTTATATGACAGTTAATAGCTCAGATTTCTTCCTTTGAAAATTATACATAACTTTAAGCAATTTATCAATGGCTCTTTTTTACAAATTTATAAATTTGAATCAAGTCCTTAAATATCTTGGAAATGAAACCTTTATCAGAGAAACTTGCTCTAAGATTCTTTTCCCCAGCTAACATTTTCTCTTCTCATTTTAGTTGCGGTAGTTTTGTTTGACTTTTATTCTTTCTATTTTAATATTGCTCTTCCCACATTATGAATGAATGAATTAATGAAAAAAAATTATTAAATGCTGAATTGCACTAAATTCTGAATATACCAACAGAAAATTAAGATATTACCTATTCCCAGAAAGTTCCCATTCTAATTCAGGGTGATAACACAAAACAGATAAGTTGGGAAGATCTCTAGGTTTCTAAGATAGGGAGGATGACAAGGCCCAGTATTTTTTCAGGTGCCTTGTTTCCAAATAAAATATTCAGAGCTCTAGAAGATGTAATAGCAGGGCAGTTAGTGTTCCTCCATTTTACTGAAAAGATTATAGTTGATGTCTCTTTGCTCTTGCAAGAGTTGCTAATAGTTATGTCCTTTCCACAAAGTTTGAGTAACCTGAAAGGGCTTAACCAACAACTATTGGGAAATAAGTAGTTAGGAATGTTGGTGGGGAGAGGAATCGTTCCTGTGGTGCTAATGTCTGCTGGACCCTCTGGAACTTTATATAGCTATTCACTCCCAGAGAACTGAAATAAATCTGAAGAATTATGTGAATTCATTTTTCAGTGTATAAGGATAGATGATGGAACAGAATATGTCACACATCATCAAAATTATTATTTGTTTTCTGGTGATAGTTCATAGCTTTCCATGGGTTACCCAATAAGTCAATTAGAAATCCAAGCACATTTTGGTATGGCTAGTTCCTTTAAGTGAGGACTTTCTCCACATTTAATTGTTTTCAAACCCCCCATGTGAGGGTCCAAAATAATACTATTTTCTGGTTTTTTGTCCTCCTTTTGGAAATGAGAAGAAATTAGCTAAGGAAATTCTAATGAAATTCATGTCACTTAGCAAGATGGATGGCCAGCACTCTACTTTTCATTACTGGAAAGAATAGAATTAAATTAGAAAATAACAGTCCTCTGCATCTTCTCCAACTGGGATTTTGCATAATGTGTTGGAAAATATGCCACCTTGGCAGAAAGTGGTTATCATGATGGCCACAGGCTTTATTCCACTGGGCAGTTGGATTTATGTGGAGGGAGTATCTCCCACCAGGAATTTTTTCTACTTTGTCTATTAGGGGAAAAGAAACTTCAGCTTAGTGGAGAGGTTTACTTTGCTTAGGCAGTTCCTGAGCTACATGTTGTTGGTGACTATATTATGCAAATGAAATAAGAGATAACTGGTAGAATGAAATATTTCTCTGCTTAATGTCTTCTAATATGTTAGAAAGAACCCTAGATTTTGAATCAGGAACTTTATATTTTAGTATAGTGGAAAGAACACTGGATTTGAAACTAGAATATTTGAGTTCTAATCCCATTTTACAATTTATTATCTGACCATGTCCATTATTTGACTAACGACAATACAGTTGCTCATTTTTCCCTCATCTGTAAATTGAAAATGTTTCATTAGATTACCTCGAAGGTTTCATTGAATTCTAAACCTGTGATCTGTGTAACCTTGGAACCTAGTTTCATTTTCTGGGAAAGAAGGGATTGGGCTATATCAAGGTTTCTTAATTTTTTTCTATTTACAATCCCTTTTCATGTGAGGAATTTTTACACAGAACCAATATATAGATATATAAAATAGATATACAAATCAAACATTTACTAATGATAAATCATAATTTCATGACCACACATTTGGTTACATGACCCCATATGGAGTCACAAGCCACAGTTAGAAAGCTTTGATCTATATGACTTTTAAGGTCTTTTCCATCTTTGATATTCTGAATCTACAAATAGATTCTGCTCCTTGACATACTAACATAAAAATATATTCTATATACTTCCCTTATCTTTCACTTTTTCCAGTTCTTACCCCCTTGGGATCTAGCAGAATGGAATTATTGAAAGAACACTAAATTAGGAGTAAGAATGTCTGGTTTCTAATCTTGGCTTTGCCAAGTAAAGTTGGACAAATCTTAAATCAGAGTCTTGCTTCTGACCCAAACTGACCTTGGACAAATCATTTAAACTCCCAGTGTTCTAGATATAAATTTAAATGTAGGTGTAGACCTACAATAGTAGAAAAAGATCTTCACCAGGAGGATATTCATTCACTAATGAAATTACAGGTCAATTATTTATTCCTATATATTTTGAAATGCAGATGAAAAGTTAACAAGAAAGTACATTATTTAATAAAACATATAGCAATATATTACAAATTTATTGGTTTCCTAAACCCTGAAGATCCTTCCTTCTCCCACAATAGGGCCAGTTAGAACTTAAAATATTATTAATAATAAAATAATAGTAATGAAAATAATAAAAATAATAGCTAAACTTTTTTTATATAGCCTATTATATGCCAAGCACTGTGCCAAATTCTTTACATATATTAATATATCTCATTTGATCTTACAACAACTCTAGGAAGTGGGAACTATTTTACTTATTTCTATGGATTACCCAATGAATCAGGAATAGGAATTAACTCATTGGGGTATGATTCATGACTGTGAAAGGATATGTCTTATTTATAAAGAAGAAATTAGATTAAAGATATAGGGAAGGAGAAAAGAGACTCATGAGAATATCCATGTTCTGCAGAAAGGGAATAAGGTAAATAGCATCAGGGTTAAGATGAACAGATGGAGAAAGAGAAGAGATATTTAGATTCAGAGTACTGAAAAATTACCAAGCCAGAAGGAAGAAATGGATGATGAGTTTGGGAAGTATATCATAAAGCTAGCTTGGAGATATCCACCAATGATGAAAGATTTTAAATCTCTAGCTATCTATTATAATGCTCTTTCTGCTAAGAAGAATAATGGCTGATGAATTCTTGGCTTAATGATTAATTAATTAATTAATGACTAATTTATTAAAGGGTAATAGGAATTGCTCTTCTGAACTCAATTCTAAGTAACAAGGACAGACTGATTGATGAAGCTTAAATGTAGGGATTCTTGGGAGGCAGTGACCTCTTTATTGTAGCATTTGTTGTTATAAAGGAGGGAAAAACAATTAGACATCTTCCCATACCTTCTTAATTCTAGTATCTTCTCTCTGTTAATTATTTCCCATTCATTCTATTTATTCTGTTGTTATGTTTCTATGCTGTCTACTCCATTAGATTGTAAGCTCCTTGAAGGTTTATTGTTTTTTAGTCTCTTTAGAATCTTCATAACTCCACTTAGGGTTTTTTATTGGAGTGATTTTACTATTTCCTTCTTCTGCTCATTTGACAGATGAGGAAATTTAGGAAAAAGGGTGAAGTGACTTGACAAGTGTCATACCTCTAGTAAGGGTCAGAAGCAGAATTTGAGCTCAGATCTTCTTAACTCAATGTCTGACACTCTATCTTTTGCCTCTTTTCATATTGCCAGTTTAGTACAATGCCTGGCATAAAGTTTGTGCTTCATAAATGTTTATTGATTGATATTAATGAGTTGATCATTTGGAATGTGATGTAGATTTTAGAAGAACAAAAAAGAGAGCCAAGAGAAGCTAGAACTATTTAACTCTTTTTCTTCTTCTGTCTTTACCACCAAAGAGTACAATTATAATCTTCAGAACAGGAAAGAAAGAATAAAAGTGATTGATAATTTGTTGAACACTAAGATCTTATTCCAATGAATTAAATTTATCAGTCCTGGAATCCTATGGCCCTGAAAGAATTGATGGATGGAGGGGTTGGGTGGGATAGAGTTCGGGGCCTGGTGTTATCAAATCCAGCCTCAGATACTTGCTAGTTGTATGACCCTCGATGTCACTTTACCCTGTTTGCCTCAGTTTCCTCATGGAAAATGAGCCAGAGAAGGAAATGACAAACCACTCCAGTATCTTTGGCAAGAAAAGTCCAAATGGGGTCTTGAAGAATCAGATACGACTGAAAAACATTGGAATGACAGCAACAAAATTGTTAAGTCCCTGTTAAAGATCTCTAAAAACAAAACAAAACAAAATATGGAGAACAGGAGATGTTATTAGACCAGACAAAGGGTAAATGTCCTGAGTTTCAAAAGTTAGAGATGGATAGAGTCTTTACATTATTGACAATTAGCTTGATTTTGATTCCTGGCAGTATTAATGAATGTATTATTTTATTTTATTTAGAATATTTTCCCTCAATTACATGTTAAGTAATTTTTAAAGTTTTGATTTCTAAATTCTATCACTACCTGCCTATTTTCCAAACTTCAGACAGTAAACAATCTGATATAGTTTATACATGTGCAATCATGTAAAACAATTTCATATTAGTCATTTTATACAAGGAGACACAAATAAAAAAAGAATGAAAAAAATAAAGTGAAAAATGGCATGTTTCAGTCTGAATTCAGATAGTATCATTTCTTTCTGGAGGCAGATAGTATCCTTTATCATTAGTTCTTTAGCATAGTATTGAATTATTGTATTACTCAGAATAGCTAAGTCATCCACAATCCTTCATTATATAATATAGCTGTTATTGTGTACAATGTTGTGGTTCTGCTCACTTCACTTTGTATCAGTTCATATAAGTATTTCTGAAATAATTCTGCTTGTCATTTCTTTTAACATGTCTTCTCAATTTCCAATTCTTATCCACTGCAAAAAGTGGTACTATAAATATTTTTGTGCAACTAGGTCCTTTTCGGGGTTTTTTTTTATGTCTTTGGGATATAGACCTAGTAATGGTATTGTTGGGTCAAAAGGCATGCATAATTTTATAGTTCTTTGGACATAGTTAATGGATATATTATATTTAAAATGTTAACATTTACACAAGGAAACAATAACAGATAAAGCTAAAAAATGCACAAACTGGTTATATCAGATTAATTTCATTTCCTTTTTCTTTTAACAGTATTACTAGATTAGTATATTAGATGAATATCATAGACTCAATAGATTAATGTCAACCTAGGGAAAATGCGATGGTATCTAGATAGCACCTGGGAGAAGAATTCTGGACCTGAAATCAGAAAGAGTTGAATTTGAATCTGGTCTAAGACACATATTAGTTACATGACACAGTGTAAGTCACTTAATCTCCAACTGTCTTAGTTTCTTCATCTGTAAAATATGGGGGAGAGGTTTAGACTTCAAACCCCTTCTTACTATAAAGATATGACACTGATTTCTGCTGTTGAGAAAGATTTAGGGAATGATGATTTACCACAGATCTGGTACTAAAACACCAAGACTCATAATAATACTTGTAATAACTCACATTTATTTAGCAATTTAAGGTTTGAAAAGCTTTTTCTTCACAATAGCCCTGTGCAGTAAGGGTTACAAATCTTCTTAACAGTTCAAACATACAATCCCATTCTAAATGAATTCTCTCTCACTTTACAGATGAGAAAATTGAGAACAAGAGAAATCAAATGATTTATTTAAGGTCACATTTTAAGTATCAGAACTGAGATATAAATGAAGAACTTCCCTGACTTTCAGCTTTCAGTTCTCTGAAAGTTTTTTATTATGGAAATAGATGCCTTCTATCAATAGGACTGATCTCTTCCCAGTGGTCACTTTCTGGGGAAATTTAATCTCTCTCTCTGTCTCTCTCTCTCTGTCTGTCTCTCTCTATCTCTCTGTCTCTCTCTCTCTGTCTCTCTCTGTCTCTCTTCCTCTCTCTTTATCTCTCTCTCTCTCTTTCTCTCTCTCTCTCTCTCTGTCTCTTTCTCTGTCTCTCTCTCTTTCTCTCTCTCTTTCTCTCTCTCTCTCTCTCTTTCTCTCTCTCTCTGTCTCTCTCTCTCTGTCTCTCTGTCTCTGTCTCTGTCTCTCTCTCTCTCTTTCTCTCTCTTTCTTTCTCTTTGTGTGTGTGTGTGTGTGTGTGTGTGTGTGTGTGTGTGTGTGTGTTTTAACAGAAGCCCTCTGTAGCTGACAGAAATTATATAATTTGGGTGAAAGAGTTGCTGTCCAGGAAGACAGCATTTAAAGCTTGGCTTCATCACTTGAATGGGATCCAGTGCCCCATAATAACTCAGTCATTACTGGAGCATTTCCAGTAGTCTTGAAAAACAACCAACTGATAAAGAAGATAGATGCTTTTCTTCAGCTGTCTTAATTTCATCATGGTATATAATCTGAAACTTTTTCAAAAATCAATCATTAAAGTTAAATTACACTCTCCTTCCTATTAAATGATTAATTTCTTGTAAAGGATTTAGCATGGTACCTGGCACATAGCTTGTTATATTATGAAAACTTTGCAACCAAGCAATCCCACCTAGATCACTCTAAAATGATCTGATTACAAGTGTACAATAGCAACTCTCAGATTCAGCTGTTATCATATAAGGAGAACCTTATATCTCTCTATCTATCCCCATGAATTTACAGTACCTGATTGATAGCTGATGGACTGTTTCAACCACGAATAGATGACTCCTGTAACATTTTGGCTTTAGGATGGACACGTGCTTTTGTTTGTTTGTTTGTTTATTTGTTTTTTCAAGACCCTCCTTATTTTGGATAGGAATTACCTCTTGGGCATTGTATGTTTGAAGCTGTAGTTTCCTTCAAAACTCAAATCAAACACTTCCTACATGATTCTTTCACTGAAATCAGCTATTAATACTCTTATCTCCCACTAAATTTGTATTTTTTTAATATAAAAGGATAAATCAAGGTATGAACTAGGCTAAGGCTTAGTTGAATCATTCATCCTACTTCTTAAAGAAAGTGCCTCAATCAGGTAAGAATATTTCTACCAAATCATTGAATAAATCACTTTGGGTTCTTGAAAGTCATTGGATAAAATGAAGGCATACATCATAGGAGGAATATTTGTATTGGCTGAAGATTATACATATATATATATATATATACATATACATATACATACATATATATACATACAAATAATGTTCTTATTTCATATATATTAATGCAAAGATGACTCCCTCAATAGAATGTAAATTCCTTGGGGACAAAAATGTTTTATTCCTATCTTTTTTCCTAAATGTCAAATAACATTCCTGGTACATAGTAGGCACTTCATAAATACTTGTTGACTGAATGATGAAGGAAGGCCTGAACCAGAGGAGAGGACCTGGGAAATCACTTAGCACTTTCATGCCCACGAAATGAGAAGTTCATGCTATCTACAACACTCTACCAATCCTGGAACTTGGCAGGGAACCTCCTAAAAAGAATAATAAGGTCCAATATAGCAAAAATTCTATGGAGTTTGATAAAGATAACTATCAGGAATTCTCCAGATGAAAGGGGTTTAGGAGAATCAGGAGTATTGACTCATGGCCAATGAACCCATTTGATTGTGGTCATATAGCTTTGGAATACAACAAACCTCACTCGCGCTCTTGGTCTAGTTTTTGTATTTGTCTGAAACCTGGCTTCTATCACCTAGGTGGCTAGGTGGTGCAGTGGTTAGAATAATGGGCAAGGAATCAGGAAGACCTGAATTCAAATATGACTTCAGAAATTAACTATCTGTGTGAGCCTGGGCAAATTATTTAATCTCTATTTGCCTCAGTTTCTTAATCTGTAAAACACATATAAATACCAATAGCACCCACTTTTCAGGGTTGTTGTGTAATTAACTGACATAATATTTATAAAGCAGAGTGCTTGGTATATAATAGATATTATTGCCTGAAATCCAGATCTTGTCTCCAATCAATCCCGTTTTTGAATCTTTCTGTGAATTTCTAATTTCAACCTTGTTTTTCTCTTTTGACACTTCTTGACTCACCCCACTCCTTCATTCCCCTTTCCTTTCAGAACTATCAGTCTAGTTGCTGGTATTGACTTCTGCATCACATCTAATTTGCATTGAAATTCCATTACTCTTCTCTACTCAAATACCCCTCAAGCTCGTAAAAGTTCAGTCAGTATTATGGACCTTGCCCAACTACATTCCTTTCTAGATTCTAGGCCATACCCTGCTCAGGGCTGGGGTTGTACCAGTACACTGGAAGTATCATTCATGGTCAAAGATGCCTTTATTTTAAACACTTTTTTTAAATGACTCTGATTTCATCAGTGTAAGAGACTTTTGGAGAAAAATAGTCTGTATCAGCAAATTTTTGAACTTCCAGTTTTAAAGAGCTACTTGGGAGGCAATGAAAATACAAGGCATGAAACCCATGGTCTTCCAAACAGCATGTGTCAGATGCAGGACTTAAATACAGTTCTTCCTGACTTTTAGGCCAGTTTTTCTTTGCTATGCATATTATCTCTCAAATTCTACATCTTAGAAAGGTGCAAAAGAAGGAAGGAGGTCATTTCCATCAGTATATAGCTATAAAATAATCAATCAACAAGTATTTATTAAGTATCGACTATGTTGGAGACACTATGCTAGGAGCTGGGGAGACCAATGCGAAGAAAAAACAATCTTTTACCCTCAGGGCATTTATAATGGTTTTCCTGAGGGCTGAGTGTTGCTTAGTTTTGTCTTTTCTATGCCAGGAAAAGTTGGATATATGTTCAGCACACGGAAAAGGCTTGTGTTGACACTTTTAAAATCCATGATCTCTACCTAGACTATAGCATTTTAGTGCACTGATATTACAATTTGCTAGAGTAACAAGCTAGAGTTTTCTTAATGGATAATATTTCTGTTACCTCTTTCTAATGATCAGATTCCATTAAAACCAAGACTCCAGCTAATTCACATTACTTGAAGCACAGAACTTCCTGATCTCAGTTCTGGGAGAATGTGATTTCATTCAACTGTCTGAAATGGGAACAAGACAAATCCACCCAGTCTCAAGTTCTGTATTATGATGTTTCTGCTCATTTATTCAGTTAGAGTTGTCTTTGGACTCCTCCTTGCACACAACATTCTTACACATATATGTCATATATAATATATATGTATACATACAGAGTTAATACAGAGTAGATGTAAGATAAATTTAGAGGAAAAGACATTAACAACCAGGGGAAATTCGATAAGTCAAAAGTAGCATTTTAGCTGAGTCTTGTAGGAAGACAAGAGAAAAAGAGAACATTCCAAATATGTGAGACAGATTAGTACAAAAGGTGATGCATTGTTGTGTTTGAAGAATAGAAAGAAAGCTGGTATAGCTTTATCATATAGTACATGGAGAGAAGCAATGTGTAAGAAAGAAGATTAGAAAGGTGGGAAGGGAGCGAACTGTGAAGTACTTTAACATTCAATGGCAATCAGAGGAGTTTGTATTTGATCCTAAAGGTAAAAAGTGAATGAAGTAAACTGTGAAAACAAGATAGGGACAGTGTTCTAAAAATTGAGTGAAGGTCAAGTGTGTCCTAGGTCCAAGTTTCTTTCTCTAGAAGTCACATGGTTTCAAAGAATGGGGTCATATAGTCCTTTTCATATTCACTTATAAGGTAATTTAGTAATTCTAAAGATGTAGTTTTTCCTCATTTATGACTTAGAATGTAAGGTCATTTGTCCTGACTAATCAGAGCAGAGGTCCAGCCTTGCCCCACACCCATATATAATCATTCTTTGCTTACTGTACCTTGCCTCTCCTTTGCTGACTGTTTGTTGGGAGGGAGACGTTCTTTCTTGTGAGATCATAATAAAATTTCTTTCTGCTTTTATGTTGAGAAATCTCCTTGATTTATTTGAGCCAGTGGTCTTTGTCCCACAGGTAACTCCTAGGGTTTATTAAATACTTGAGTGACATAGGATGATACATATTTTAGGAAACTCACTTCTATTGCAGTATAAAGAATGGATAGGAATGGACAGAGATCATTGGCAGGTTAGGCAGTTAGAAGACTATTTTATTTGTCTAGGCAAGAGGCAATGAAAGCCTGAATTTGCTGGTGATTGAGTGGAAAAAGAGGGATGTATATGAGAGATGTGGAGAAAAAGGTGTGGAGTATTTTACAACTGATTGGGTGTGTGGCTTATGCGAGAGTAAAGAGTTGAAGATGACACAGACTACTAACATGACTTCCTCCTGAAAGAATAGTGAAACCCTTGGCAATATATTATAAAGAAGTTTGTAAGGAAAGTAAGTACTGGGGAACAGAGAGTAAGTTCTGTTTTAGATACATTGAATTTGAGAAACTTGTGGATCATTCAGTTTGAAGCCTCCAATAGACAATTGATGATATGGGACTGGAGCTCAGGAAACAGTTGAGAATTAGATAAATGGTTCTGGAAATCAACTTCATAGAGATGAATATCAAATCCCTGGGAACTGACAAAATATAGTCAAAGACTATGGAGAGAAAAGAAGCCAGGATAGGGCTTTAGGAGATACCTATAGTTTGTTGACATGGCAAGGATAAAGATCCAGCAAAAGAAACAAAGAGGCATCAAGTATGTAGTCTGAGTGATAATGTTGAGAAAATAAGATTAGAATTTTTAAGCAGAGAAGATGGTCAACAGAGACAAATCTCATAGAGATGTCCAGTATGAACAATGAGAAAGGACCTTAGATTTGGCAATTTAGAGTATATGGTCACTTTGGAGAAAACCATTTCAGTTAAATGATGAAGTCAGAAGTCAGATTCCAGAGGGCTTAGAGGAATATGAGAGAAGAGAAAGTAGGGCACCAAGTGCAGATGACATTTTTAAGGACCTTGTCTGGGAAGGTAAGATTGATATAGCATGACGCTAGCAAGGATCATAGAATCTAGTAAGTAGTTTTTAAAGATTGGAGATTTGGGCGTGTTTGTAAGCCATAGAGAAGAAACAATAATATAAGGAGAGACTGAGAATTAGAGAGAGAAGGGTTAGATAATGGGGGCAATTTGCCAGAGGTATGGGAAAGAATGGAATCAAGAATGCTCATGGAAAAGTTGTTCTTGGCTAGAAGAAGGGATAACTTCTTCTTAATAAGAATTCTCAGAATTTCTCATTATAGTAATTTGCAAATATGATATCTCCCCAACCTTTGCTTAAGTAATTCCAGGGTTTTTTTCTTTTTGTTTGAATTTATAGATAGACTGTCCCCAAAAGATAAGAGATAATAATGCACATAGCTGATCATCTCACCCCCTGGTCATATAAATTTCAGCAGCTCCTACAGAGGCTCTGGATTCAAATTCTGCCAGTGCCATTTACTGGCTGGGTAATCTCAGGTATCTCATTTAATCTCTCTGGGTGTCAGTTACCTCGTCCACTGAATGAGAGGTTGTAATAAAAGATCCTTTTAGCTCTAAATTTATGATTCTATGTTTCTAACATGCAAAACTCTCAATGTGGGGTTTAAGGAGAAGGAAAGGGACTACACATTTATTAGGTGCCTACTATGTGCCAGGCACTGTGCTAAGTGTTTTACAAATATTATATAATTTATGCTCATAACAACCATGGGAGGTAGATGCTATGATTATCCCCATTTTAAAGTTGAGGAAACTAAGTAAGTAAGATTTTAAGTGATTTATCCAGGATCAAAGAGCTAGGAAGTGTCTGAGGCCACATTTAAACTTCCCTGACTTCAGGCCCAGAAGTGGTTATTTTTTTAAACAAAATGTTTTATTTTTTTCTGGTTATACATGTATATTAACTTTTTCCCCCTGAAGCAATTGGGGTTAAGTGATTTGCCAAGGGTCACACAGCTAGGAACTGTTAAGTGTCTGAGAACAAATTTGAACTCAGGTCCTCCTGACTTCAGGGCTGGTACTCTATCCACTGGCCACCTAGCTCCTCCATATATTAACTTTTTCAATATACATTTCTTTATGAATCATATTGGGAAAGAAAAATCAGAACCAGAAGTGGCTATCTAGCTGCTGTGCTCTCTTTGCCTCTTCACTTTCTAAATTTCATCCAAACTGGATAACTAGCTATTCTTTGAAACAAGCATTAGCCCTTCGCTTCTCTATGTATTTTCATAGAATGCACTTGCTTCATCATTGTCTCTTGGTATTCTCATCTTCCTTCAAGTGCCTCAAAAGCCATCTAGTTCAAAAGCCCCATTTCAAAGAGGGGGAGACTGAGGCTAAACTCACCAAAGTTGTAAGGGCCCTTTAAGTGGGCAGGCACAGCACGACAGGAGATTTGAGTGGCCCAGAAGTATTCTCTGTGGATATAGGACTTCCCTGTGGGTGGGATCCTGGCCATATTGAGATAACTTCGTAATGGGTGATGGCTCTCTTGCTGGTTGGCTCTGTGTGTGATCTCACAGGCACTTTATAAGCCCACTGCAGACAGCAATCGCTCTCTTTAACGTGGCTCCCTAGCCTGGGGTGGCCAAGCCAAGGTGATGGATAGCCTTGAAAGGTAAGAAGTCTGGTAGAGAACACGTGGGTCTTCAGACCAGGTGTTCATTAGGGAGCTAACAAGTCAGGGCATTATGTGAGTAGGTATAAATAGGCTTTTAAGATTACATGTGGCTGTTATTGATCGAGCTACCGGTAATTAAACTATAGATTCAAAAAATTGTGGCCAGAGACCTTTGAAGGCCTCAGAGGAGACGAGCCAGGTAGAGTTGACACTGAAAAGGTCAGTGGTCAAGGGTACTCTGTTGGGCCTAGGGCAGACTAGTAATTGTAACTGCCAAGAGGGGATGTTACACAAAGAGACTTTCCTAACATCATCGGAATAATGACAGGCAGAATTTGAACTCAGGTCTTCTGACTCCATACCCAGTGTCCTTTCCACTATAGCCCAGTAGCTGGATGATTCTGGGAAAGTCTCTTCCTTTATTTTGCCTTTGTTTCCCCAGATGTAATTTAATAAAGAAAGAAATAATAATAATGATAATGATAATAATAATAATGATGATGATGATGATGATAATGTGATATTTGTCACCTGCCTATTTCAACAGGGGATGTTAATGGAGATCAACAGGTCAACATCTGTAACAAGCTTTGAGCTGTTCAGATGGCAATCCAAGTACAACATGCTGTTGTTCAATTAAGCCCAGGTTCTCCCTCCCTCCTCCTTTCTCCTCTCCACTCCCCCACTTCTCTTCCCCCCTCCCTTCCCTTTTCCTCTAAACCAAGCTGGTTCTTGCAACTGCTCATCTTGGAGCATACAGAGACTCAGTTTGCTTTGGATTCTGGCTCCCTGCCCACTCTGCTCTCCATGATTAGCATTGCAGATTCTCCGAGCTGGAACTAGCACTAATCCAACTGTTTGAAGCTCACCCAGATAAACATTTAATGAGCCCAGGAAAGCATCAAACTCTTTGTCTTGAGTCTGTCAAGAAGGTGGGAGGGGGGAGGGAAGCCCCACAGGAATCATCTGCTGGCAGAGCATCTGTTCCTCAGATCTTTCTCTGTCTCTCTTCCCAGCCCCGCTCCCTCCTCAGCTGACCCAGGGGCTCAGTCTACAGGTTTGTTCCCCGGAGTTTGCTTGTAGTTGGCATGTTGTGACTCACTCCGTCTCTGTGTTGTGGCTATGGCTTTCATCAGAGCCTTACTGATCTCTCTTGATGCAGAAGAGGTAGAAAGGAAGAAGGAGGGAAAGTACAGAGAGAACGAAGAGGAAGACAGTTTATTGATCATGTTTGGATAGTCTGGGATTCCATCCAAGTATAGGATTTTGTAGGAATAGAATAGGGTGAGCTGGCCTGACTGAGCCTCGTGTGAAAAAAACCTTGGGGTTTTAGTTGACCACAAGCTCAATAAATACAAAATGCCAGCTGGTTTGGTTGTTTTAGAAAGCAAAATAAAAAGCCCAATGAATTAATAGAATTAGACTACATTAATAGAAATAACTACACACCAGGTCAGAAAGAGGAAGGTAATCTGGTGCCATTGTGTTCCACACTGATTAGGAATCAGTACATTCTTAAACCCTAATTTTTATTTTGCATTTTATTTTATTTTTTAAAATCATAATAGCTTTTTATTTTCAAAACACATGCAAGGATAATTTTTCACCACTGACCCTTGAAAGAAAAGTAAGATCAAAAAGAAAAAATAATTGAGAAAGAAAATAAAATTCAAAACAACAATAAAAGAAATTAAAATGCTATGTTGTGATCCACATTCAGTTCCCACAATCCTCTTTCTGGGTGTAGATGACTCAGATCATCACAAGATCTAGTTTTTGTATTTTTCAAAATACATGCAAAGATATTTTTCACCATTAATCCTTGCAAAACCTTGTATTCCAAATTTTTCTCCCTCCCTTCCCCTAGACAGCAACTAATCTTTTATACGTTAAACATTTGCAATTTTTCTAAACATATTTCCACATTTATCATGTTGCACAAGAAAAATCAGATCAAAAAGGGAAAAAATGAGACAAGCAAGAAAACAACAACAACAAAAGGTGAAAATACTATGTTGTGATCCACATTTGGTCCCCATAGTCTTTTCTTTGGATGCAAGATAGTAATCTCCATCACAAGTCTTTTGGAATTGGCCTGAATCACTTCACTGTTGAAAAGAGCCAAGTCCATCAGAATTGATCATGATGATGTCTTATTGCTGCCATGTTCAATGTTATCTTTTTTTTATTATAGCTTTTAATTTACCAGATATATGCATGGGTAATTTTTCAGCATTGACCCTTGCAAAAACTTATGTTCCAACTTTTCCCCTCCTCTCCACCCCCTCCCCCAGATGGCAGGTTGACCAATACATGTTAAATATGTTAAAGTATAAGTTAAATACAACATATATATATGTATGTATATATATATATATATATATATATATATATATATATATATATATATACACACACACAAACATGTCAAAACAGTTATTTTGCTGTACAAAAAGAATCGGACTTTGAAAAAGTGTACAATTAGCCTGTGAAGGAAATAAAAAATGTAGGCGGACAAAAATAGAGGGATTGGGAATTCTATGTAGTGGTTCATATTCATTTCCCAGAGTTCTTTCGCTGGGTGTAGCTGGTTCAGTTCATTACTGCTCTATTGGAACTGTTGGTTCATCTCATTGTTGAAGAGGGCCACGCCCATCAGAATTGATCATCATATGGTATTGTTGTTGAAGTTTATACTGATCTCCTGGTCCTGCTCATTTCACTCAGCATCAGTTCATATAAGTTTCTCCAGGCCTCTCTGAAATCCTGCTGGTCATTTCTTACAGAATAATAATATTCCATAATATTCATATACCACAATTTCTTCAGCCAATCTCCAATTGATGGGCATCCACTCAGTTTCCAGTTTGTGGCCACTACAAAGAGGGCTGCCACAAACATTTTGGCACATATAGGTCCCTTTCCCTTTTTTAAGATCTCTTTGGGATATAAGCCCAGTAGTAACACTGCTGGATCAAAGGGTATGCACAGTTTGATAACTTTTTGAGCATAGTTCCAAACAATGTTCTCTTGATTCTATTTACTTCACTTAGCATCAATTCATGTGATTCTCTTCAGGCCTTTCTGAAACCATTTGTTGATCATTTCTTATAGAACAATAATATTCCATTATATTTATCATTTACTCAGCCATTCCCCAACTGATGGATATCCACTTAGTTTCTAGTTCCTTTCCACTATGAAAAAGATTGCTAAAAACATTTTTGCACATGTGTACCCCAATTTTTGTTTAGGATCTCCTATCTGCCTAAAAAGCATTCTGATTGGTGACCCCCCTCACATATTCTCCCAAAGGTATTGGGAAAGCCAAGGCAATACTACCAAGTCTCCTCAAGCTCTGCCAGGGGAGCCATTATTCTTTATCACAACTGGCAATGAAACTCATATAACTCTACCAGTAAAATTAGTTTGTAAACCCTGGGATACCTTGATAACTAGCAATTCCACAAGTCTCTAAATTATGTGCAATAAGTGATAGACAGAGAAATTATCTCTCCTTAAAAACAAGGGTGAGTATTTATCAAACATAACAGATCCAAAATACATTGATTATTGAGGAAACACTTTAACTCAAAACAAAATATGCCAACCATCTTCTTGGCACGTGAATTTTGCCCAATAGAAGATTCATTTACCCCTTTTCTGTAAGGTAGCCCAGAAATGGAATATGCAATGGTTTTTCCAAAAGTCTTAAAGGACTATTTAAATGTCTGGCTTGGGGCCTAAAGATCCAAAGTTCCAAAGTCTTGGGTTGCTTAAAATTGAGAGTTTCATTCTTACATTCTATTTATTTGAGATAGCATGGTAGAGTATAGTGAGCTCAATCACTGAAGTCAAAGGGCCTGGGTTCAAATGTCACCTCTGACATTACCAATATGATCTTGGACAAATCATTCCCTCTCCCTCAGCCTCAATTTTCCCATCTTTAAAATAAGGAAAACTAGATAGTTTCTGAGGTTGCTTCTAGTTACAGATCTATGATCTCACGACTCAACTGAAAAAAATTAATAAACCCTTCAGAAGTGCCCAATCCTGGGATATAAAGGCAGAAAAATTTCCACTTCCAACAAACAGCTTGGATTCTAATGGAGGACACTTTATGTATACAAGCAGATGTAGTTTGTGAGAAATTGGGGAAAAACTTTCAGAATCTCCTGTGTGTGATGTTTCCCCATGTTTGACAGCAGGGGCTATATTTTCTATGTGCATTCTTCACTGTTTAAAACAATGCTTTGTACATGGTAAGCACTTAATGCATTTTATTTATTTACTCATTTTTTCACTAACACAATGGGTTCTTGTGCTATTGGGTGGTCAGTTCACCTAAGCTAATTCATGAAGGAAAGCTTCTGAGAGGCAGAGATTAGGACAGAGTCCATTTCATGTATGGGTCTTGGCTTTTCTGAGTGCACTAAAGTGGAAGGTTCTGAGTTAGAAGCAAAGCTCATATGCAGAATATCACAAATAAAGTTAGTCAGGTAAGTGGGAGCCAGATGATAGATGACTTTCAATGCAGGGTTAAAGAGTTTATGTTTTGTTCTGCAGGCAATTGGGAACAAATGAAGATTTTTTTTAGGAAGGGGAGTGACATGATCAAGTCTTTGTCTTAGGAAGTTATTTTGGCAGTGGTAAGGAGGATGTATTACAGATAAGAGAGGGAAGACTAGAGACAAGGATATTAATAGGGAGATTATTTTATTCAGAGTGGGGGTCTGAATTAAGATGGCAGTGTGGATGGGGAGAAGTGAATCTATGAGGGAGATGTATGAATTGATTTTTGTTGTTGTTTTGTCGATTAGTCATGCCCGACTCTTCATGATTCTCTTTGGGAATCTTTTAGTGGAAAAGATGCTGGGGTGGTTTGCCATTTCTTTGTTCAGATCATTTTACAGATGAAGAAACTGAGGCAAACAGGGTTAAATGACTCACCGAAGATTTCATAGCTATAACATATGTGAAGATAGATTTGAACTCAGGAAGATGTCTTTCTGACTAGCAGACCAGCATTCTACTCACTGTGTTATATAACTGCTTCAAACTGATAATACTGGATGGGCATGAGAGTGAAGGGAGAGACAAATATGAATCTGAGGCTATGAACCAAGTGCCTGAGAAAATAATGCTACTCACAACCAAAATGGGTAACTCTAGAAGAAAGGAAGTTTAGGAGGAAAAATAAGTTCTATTTTGGTATATTGAGTTAAAAATGTTTGAAGGGCATACAAATTGGAAATACCCAACATGTAGTTTATGATACAGTAACTCCTCCTTCCCTGTCACCATTATCTCCTAGTTTAGAACACTCTAGATCAAAGATCATAACTTTTTCTGAATTCTTGTGCTCTGATTATTGGGAGAATGACAGTGATCAAGATCTCCCCACTCATTCTCTGGAGAAACAAGATCAAGTTTGATTGTTTTCAAGGAGTCGCTAAATATTCTTCATTCCCTTTGTTGCAATTTCTTCCTACTATTTGGGGATACTGAATTTCCTCTTATTCTACCTTTCCTTTCACATGCATACTTTTCTCAGATTCTTGGATAGACATTCCTCTTTTGATGGACAAAGCCAGTACAGATTAAATCCATGTTTCCCTCTTTCACATAAAGGTATATCGAAAGTTCTCTTTGGTCCCTTCTTAAGAAGGAAGAGAAAGAACAGAACAAGCATTTATTAAGAGCTTACTGTGTGCCAGCACTATACTAAGCATTTAACGGTTATTGTCTTGTCGCTAGTTGGAGTTGGCAGAGAAATCCTGAAGTACTGATAATATTACTCTTTGAGGTAAGCAGGGAAAGGCACCGACGAGAATCAGCTCATTCTTACACATCCTTCTCTATGGGGACCTCCACCTTACTGTATCCCAGTCAGATGTCAAACTCCTGAGATTGAATTTCTCCTATAAATTTGCCCATGGCTCATGCCATTTCTGTTGAATCTCTCTTTGGTTAGCTTGCCACAGTATTCTGTCTTGTGATATTTCTCTTCACCCTTTCCTCAAGCCTCATGGTGTCTTTTTCTTTCTTATAGCTAACTAACTCTTTACGGTAAAAATTCCTTTTAGGATTTATCCTACCAATCAATGGTGTACTCCCACCTCATGGAGTGTTCCCTTTCTCCTGGTTAATTGTGAATTCTACTGGAGAACTTGCCTTTTTTATTGTTAAAACCATTTTCCTGCTACCTATATGATCTCCCAAATTTGTTTCATATTTACCATTCCTGGATATCTATATATCATAAATAAATCTACCTTTTGCTAAAGAGAAAGGCCATTATGAATTCTTCACATGACCAAACCCTGACATTTGGTGCCGATTGCTCTCCTCAATCTCATCATTTGATGCCTACATCAATCTCAACATTTGGTCCTAAACCGCAAACACATCAGTTTGGTCTTCACAACAATCATGGTGCTCTTGCTACAGATATTGAAATATTGAGTTAGAAATGTTTGAAGGGCATCCAATTGAAAAATTCAACATGTAGTTTTACAGATAAAGAAACTGAGGCAGAGGATAAGCAATTTTCCCAGATTCCCAGAGTGGCACTTAGTTGACATAATAAAGCACTAACTAACCAACCCACTGCTCTTTTTCTCCTAATCCTCTATCTATCCAGTTCTGGACAGTGAAAGGAGACTTTTTCTTCTCTGTTTCTTAGAGATGTTAAAAGATCAAGATGAATAAACCAATCTCTTGCCAAATGTAACATGGATATGAAGAATACTGGGACTCTCTTTTTCTCTAAGCTTCTATTTGGTTTTTGTTATTTGCAAATGCTACCTCAGGACTTAATGCAATCTTCCTTCCTAGTCATCTAGTCTATGTTTGAGTTTCCCCAGTAAAAAGAAACACATTATATCTTGAGGCAGATCATTGCTTTTTTTGGATAGTTCAAATGCAGAAGATGCTTTTTCTTTACAACAAAACCCAAGTCTGTTCCCTTACAACCTGTATTTATCAATCAGTATTCCTTAAGCACCTACTCTGTGCTTTACAACATAAACTCTTTGTTTCTAGTTTTTCTCATCTGGGCCAAGCAGAAAAAGTCTAATTCCCTTTACCTTCAAATATAGCCTTTTTCAAATACTTGAAGATATTCACAACTTCCTATCCCAAGTTTTCACTTATAGAAGATAATTCCTTTAAATTGTCCTGATGGCATGACCTCAAAGTCCTTTGGCATTCTGGTCATCTTTATTAGGGGATGTGCCTTTGTTGTGATGTTGGGATTAAAGAAAAGGTTTGCTTTACCCTAACACAAAAAGGATATATATCAAGAATAGGACCTCTTAGCTTCTCTGGACACATTCCTATCTCCGTATAGTAGTAATCAAGGCAAAGTGTGGGAAAGAGCATGGTGACTTATGACTTTCAGAAATCCATCAAGTCAAAGGGGGCTGCATTCCATGTGGCTGGGAGTTTTTGATGCACTATGTGACCAAGAACAGGAAAGTGAAAACCAATAAAATCCCTAAATTTCTCCCCATTTAGAGAAGGCCAATCCCTGTTAGGGAGCAGCTGGGTGGCCCAATAGGCCACTTAATCAAGAAGACTCATCTTCCTGAGTTCAAATTTGGACTCAGACACTTACTAGCTGGGAGACCCTGAGCAAATTACTTAGCCATGTTTGCCTCAGTTTCCTTATTTGCAAAATAAACTGGACAAGGAAATGGCAGACCATTCCAATATCTTTGCCAAGTAAACTCCAAATGGGGTCATGAAGAGTCATATAAATGAAATAACTGTATGACACAATTCCTGTTAGAAGATGAAAGAGGAAGGGACTGAGCTCACCCTATATTGGGGAAGAGGAAGTAGGCTGCTTTAGAGCTTGTCACACTTTGTGAGAAGGAATCTCAGGGAACTTACTATATGGTATGACGTGGTTCTACAGGAAAAAAAAAACACTGGATTTGAATTTATATGATCATAGAATGTAGTTAGAAGCAATTTTAGATATCACCCAGATCACACAAATAGAAAGGAACCCTTGGATCGCATGTTGACTTAGAATACCACAAAATAATATTATCTACACTGTATTTTTTATTTACCTTGTTAAGCATTTCCCAATTACATTTTAATCTGGTTTGGACCATACTTTGGAGTTTTATGGGCAGGAGACCATGAGTTTGGCCCCTTTGATCTACTTCAATGTTTCATTTCACAGAGGAGGAAACAGGTTCATAGAGTAGGAGTGACCTAACTATGGTCAGAAACATATGTAAAAGTGGTATGTAGAGACTGCCTCTGACCATGTCTATCCATGTGTAAAAGTTATGAAGCTAGATGTTGACATGTAATGGAGGTACCTTAGAGAAACAATGAAATACCTGGTAGGCATTCTGGAATTGCTTCTAGTCAACAAATCATGAAGAGAATAGGAGATTCTTTGACCATTGGCTATAGAGCCATTCAAAAAGGCACTAAGTGACTAAAATCTCTTTAATTTTCTCTTTAAATGGCTCTTGAGTTGATTCCTTGATTCCAAAGGGAGAGGCTGAGATGGACTTTGGCTATTGTGTTTGTTCTTTTCCCATTTTAGGGTATGGAAAATGAGAACTTGTTAAATTTTTTTTTTGAACTATCTGAAGAGTAAGCCTCTGGGAACCTGGGAATATGATCTCCTGCTGTATTTTCAGTCAATTCAAATAGATACCCAAAGGATGGAGGAGGGACCTTTGTAAGAGACCTTCAGAACTCAGTCCAGTGGGAGCTAAAAAGAGGAATCATTCTGCATTTAGATGTGAATTTGGTTAGATCAATGTTATATGTAGAAACTGAGCTAAAGATGAGCCAACTTTTCCCAGAAACTGAGGTAGACTAGGGAAGATGCTGGGGAAAAACATCTTATACTTTTGCTACTATATCTTTGAAGAAAACATCCCATTGTAAAAACTAATTGATGATAAGTAATTACTTAATTAGTAATTACTTCTTGGTGCTTCATGACGGAGAAGCTAGCTAGTAGGGACTTGAACTTATAGCTTTAGAGAAGTGAGGAGAGCCAAAGGAAGCCTGATTCTGGGAGAATAAGCTAGAATGTACTTAATACATTAGCAAGTAGCAGTGCTACCTGTAATGTGAATTTGAATCCCCTGACTGCAAATCCAGTGCTCTTTCCTTAAACCTGGATTTGAACCACAGCTCTGTTATAAGCTGTGTGACCTTAGTTAAGAGATACCAAGTGACTCTGTGCCCCTTGTAGCAGGCTGACATCATAAGAAACAATTATTGGATTTGGAGTCAGGAAGACCTGAATTTGAACTCTGAGTAATTAGTTGTATGATTCTGGACAAGTCACTGAACATCTGCCAACCTCAGTTCTCATATCTGTAAAATGGGGATAATAATGTACCTACCTCACGAGGTTTCTGTAAAAATGAAATAGGAGGGGCAGCTAGGTGGTGCAGTGGAAAGAGCACCAGCCCTGAATTCAGGAGGACCCGAGTTCAAATCTGGTCTCAGACACTTAGTTCCTAGCTGTGTGACTCTGGGCAAGTCACTTGACCCCAGCCTCAAAAAAAAAAAATAAAATGAGAAGACAAATATAAGTCCAGACCCTGGACTCTGACCCATCTACAGTTGGTTACTGGATTCCTCTGAACTCAGTTTCTTTTTTTTATATAACATATTTATTTAATAATGTCTGATGTAAAAATTGTAAATTATACATATTTATTTGAACAAGAACCATTTTATAAAGTATATTGTTCATTCTTTATTTTCTTTTTTTATTAAAGTTTTTTTTTATTTACAAAACATATGCATGGATAATTTTTCAACATTGACCCTTGCAAAACCTTCTGTTCCAAATTTTCCCCTACTTCTCCACCCCCTCCCCTAAATGGCAGGTAGTCCAATACATTAAATATGTTAAATATATATGTTAAATACAATAACTGTGTACATATTTATACAGTTATCTTGCTGCACAAGAAAAAATGGGATCAAGAAGGAAAAAAAAACTGAGAAAGAAAACAAAATGTAAGCAAACAACAACAGAAAGAGTGAACATGCTAAATTGTAGTCCATACTCAGTTCCCACAGTCTTCTCTCTGGGTATATATGACTCTTTTCATCATTGAATAACTGGAACTAGTTTGAATCATCTCATTGTTGAAGAGAGTCATGTCCATCAGAATTGATCACTGTATTGAATTCAGTTACTAAAATTGACATACTACTAAGTTAAAGTCCTCTGGAGTTCTCTGTCACACTGCCAAGCAGGGTACTTTCTCCCTCAATGCCTTAATAGCTTCCTTGTATGTGTTGTTTTCTCCATTAGAATATCATCTCCTTGGGGGAAGGGATTGCTTGTCTTTATGCTTGTTTTTGTAGTCCCAGAGGTTAGCACACAGCTATGAATGTTTAATAAACAAATACTTGCTGACAGACTAAAATACAATAGTATAAATGATAATTCAATTAAAATGGGTTAATAATGTGTTCACTGTCCATCTCAAAGGGTATGTCAAGGACTATAAAACTTTAATTTCCTAAATAACCTTACAAAGCATACATCTTGGGGAGACAGGAAAAGAAATATTTGTCTTGGAAAGTCAAAATCATAATTGATCTCTTTCTCAATATCAAACTATACACTAAGCCTCCAATTAAGTTTCTTAGAAACCTCTTAAAGTTCTTTCCATCCCTAGGAGTATATAATTCATTTATCTTTCATTGTCTCCTCTGGTGACATCAGGCAAACTATTTTCCCCACTGTGAATGTCTAGCTTTCCATCAGTATGGAAGTAATAATAGCCCTTAATACCAAAAAAGGTGAGTTAGGGTGCTTTAAGACCTCAAGATAAAAGGTTTTGTGCTCATAAAATGTGATATTTTGTCTCAGTGAGACAATGTGATATTTTATACTTTCTCCTATCTTGTACACCCTTGCCTCCCCATTCTCTTTTGAGTGAATTTGTGAAAAGCTATATGGTATGAATCTTTTTAAGCTACCTGGTGTCCTATTTTCAGAAAACAGTCTGTATCTTTTGGAGGCAGTGGTTGGATGGCTTGTTTGGTTCTTGAAGCCAGTTACGAACAAAGCTTAATGGGCCAGCTGGGAAGGCAGGTGTTTCCATATTATTCCAGTTATCACACCTGGAACAAGAATAAGCATGTGCCCATCCCTTCCCTCCTTGCCACTGGCAAAAACAGCTGTTTCATCATCCTGTGCCTTGTTGGTCTGGAATTCATAAGGGGATAATTTTCACAAAATTATCTAAGAGTTGGAAGGTGCCTCAATCATCCAATTTCTTCTTGAAGACCTCCAAGTAGAGGGCATCCACCACAGCTGTCCACTTTTTGGACAATTGTAATTGTTAGAAAATTTTTCGTGATATCAAAGCCTAAATTTGCCTCTTTGTAACTTCTGCCTTCTGAGACCAAGCAGAGAAGATGAAAAGTTTATTCCATATGACATTCAAATACATCAGGGCAAATATCATGTACCCAAGAGTCTTCTTTTCTCCAAACTAAACATCCCCATTTTCTTCAACTGACTTCATGTGAAATGAACTTCAGGCCATCTTTATGGTTTGCCCTGTTCTGGACATTCTCCATTTTATCAATGACCTTCTTAAATCATGTAGCCTATGACTAAATGCAATATTGTAGAAGAGGCCTGATGAGAGCAGAGTGCAGTGAAACTATTCCCTTCCTTTCCTGGAAGCTATGATTCTCTTAATGTAGCCCAAGATTGCATCAGTTGTTCTAGCTACCATATCATCCTGCTCACATTGAGGTAGCAATCCATTAAAATCCCTTTATCTCTTTCAGAATAATTGCCTTCTAATCACCCTTCCCCTGCTTACATTTATGAAAACAATTTTTACTTTTGCACCTAAACAGAATTCTTCTTACATTTATCCACTTTGAGTTTTATTTTGTTCAGCCTAGTAGTCTAGCCTGTCAAGATACACTTGGATCCAGATTTTCTTTTCTACCATATTACCTATCCCTGCCAGCTTTGTGTCATCTAAAAATTTTCTCAGGAATAGAAGTCAAGTTCCCTGGCCTACAGTCTGAAAACACTGTTTCTTTTACCACTTTTTTATTTAAAAAAATCATTTACTCTTCCCTATTCTCATGGTACCTTTCTTATTTTCCATGATTATTCTCCAATCACACTTGCTAGCTTTTTAAATTTAGTACTCAAGGATATAGTCTATCTGGGCTAGGTGAGTTGAATTAATCACTAGATGCTCTCTTATTATCTCCTTACTTATATTTATCAACACTCTTATTATTGTCATTTTTTTATTCTGTCAATTCCAGGGTAATGGATAGCCTTGAAACAAACTGAAATTTAAGCAGATCTGTCTTCTCTGTTTTCAGTTATCACTATCCCTTCCACAGCCAGCAAAGGTCCTGACCTTTCTTTGATCTTAACTTTTTTTTGTCCTTAGTCTCCCTTTCTTGCCTTATCTTATCCTGAGTTTTAGTATTCCTATTTTTTACACATTCATATATTCATTCTTTACAATCTGGTCTTACTTCTAGGTTCTGCACATTAAAAAAAAATCTGATTTTGTTGGTGAGCTCCCTGTGTGTTCACTTTGGTCTCTGGACAAAAATCACAGTTTTCTTTTCTGTTGGACTTACTTCCTTGTGTCTTTACAATTTAATTCTTCAGTTTGTCCCATATCTCCTGGGCTAATTTCTCTTCAGACCATTTTACTCTCTGGTATACTACTTGACTTTCTTTTGAATTTTTTGAAATATGTTTTCCTAAAATCTAGTCAGATTTCCTCTTCTCTGCCACAGGATGGAACACTTCCTCTCAATGCTCCCGTTATTTCCAACACAGCAACCAATTCCTCCCTGTTTATGAGCATCAGATCCACAACAGAATTTTCCAAGTAATCAAAAAGACAAATCTAGAAGTTGTGATATACATGAATGACAAAATCTTTTTTATTTCTTTCTCTGGCCTTTACACAAATACTCTTCATCATGCTTCCCTCTCCTGGTTCCTAAATTTCTTCCTGAGTATAGGTTCTTAATTTAATGCTTCCTTCTTCCCCTTTTACCTCTCTTGTTTCTTTTTTTGAATGAAATATCCATCAAAAGCCAAAGTCTACAAAATATCTGAAAAAATGCCCAATCTCCCCTAATTATGAGGGACCTATTACTTTGTAATATTGTTCCCTTTTTTATATAACTTTGTTAGGAAGTTTTTCTTCTAATATTTTTACATTTTAGAATCTCACAATCAGAATAGTAGTGTTAAAAGGGTAATCCAAGGTCATTTAGTCCAATTCCACCCTTTGGTGCTAATTCTAATATCTGGGGCAGGGCAGAATAAATTTAATTTCTTTTTTGGATACTATCTCTTCACATATTTGAAGAAAGCTATCATTCACTTCTTGAATTTTCTCTTCTTCATAATAAACATCCCCAGTACCTTCTTTCAATGGCTTAATTTCTTAATTGTTCACTACTCTCCAGACAGTAAATATCATTTCAAAAAGGCAGTTAGGTGGCTCAGTAAATGCAGGACTAGGTCTGGTGTGAGAAAGACCTGAATTCAAATGCAGCCTCAGACACTTTCTAGCTCTGTGTGACCTTATATAAATCACCCAACCTCAGTCTGCCTCAATTTCCTTAACTGCAAAATGAGGATACTATCGTTACCTCCCAGGCTGTTGTAAGAATTAAATGAGGTAATATTTATAAAGTGTTTAGCACATAATAGGTGCTTAATAAATGCTTGTTTCCTTCTCTGCCCCTAAAACTATATTTTGATATTCTAATAGCATTCTCTTATAACAGTTTATTTGTTGGTCTTCTTCAGTCTTTTCAGCTATTTTTGACTATGACCCCATTTAGGATTTTCTTGGTAGAGATACTGAAGGGATTTGCCATTGCCTTCTCCAAATCATTTTAAAATGAGGAAACCGAGGCAAACAGGATTAAGTGACTTGCCCAGGGTCACACAGTTAGGAAGCATATGAGGCCTGATTTGAACTCTAATCTTCTTGGGTGTAGCCCAGTGTAGAGGGCTGAAATTCTAAAAAGGTTTGCTTGAATCAGACAACCAATCACTTAAGGCTAATTACCTATTTGATGTGAGACAATGACTCTATTAATATACATTTGGATAAATGGCTCTTCTCACTGTTGGTGCTGGCTAAATGTTTGGTGTTAAGATAATCAGTGGCAAGGATTGGAGGGGGAGGCAGGGTTACTTGGTGGCAGGATGAGGAGGAGAGAAGTTGGTGACTCCAGATTCCCGAATCCAGGATTCTGCTTGCCTGCCTCTTTCACTTCTCCACCTAAAGACCAAGAACTTTCATTTATCCTGACTCTGATTGATCCTGAGGTCCTCCAGGGAGCTAGCCCATACTCTATAGCCCAGGGCTTTATCTACCACACCATCTTGTTTCCCATAAAAACCATTCATAGCATTACTTGACTTTCCTTTGAACTCTCTGAAATATGTTTTCCCAAAATGTAGAATATATATTGGATTCTCCAAATTTCCTTTCTTCTGCCACAAACTTTAGGATGGAACACTTCTTCCCAGTGTTCCCATAATTTTTACCATAGCAAGCAATTCTTTCCTATTTATGAACATCAGATCCACAATAGAATTTCATAATCTTTGCTTTCTAGACATCTTCAGGATCTCATCCAACTCTCTGTTTTGATGCTTCCTTAAATCTTTGTATATTTACTACCTAACAGTGACTGGCACATAGAAGGTCTTTAATAAATGTTCTCTGGGGTTGTTGTACTTTTACTATCTCGTATATTCAGAGCCCTCCATTTCAACTATAACTAGACAATATCTCATGCTCTGGATCTATCTTGAACATCTCCCCTGAATCCGAACTTGCTATACATTCTGTGGTCAAGCCAAGATGCTCTCATTGTTGTTATTCCTTGCCACAGTGGTCCATATTGTATCTTCTTGACTTTGCATTGGCCCTCCCCTAAGCCTAGAATGCTTTGCCACTTTAATCATCTTCCTTTAAGTGTCTGTTAAAACCATTTTCTCCAATGGCTTTCCCATTTCCTTAGCCACTAATGCCTTTTCCTTCTCAGATTAATTTTGATCTTTTTTCCCCTCTTTTCCTTCCCTCCCCCTATGTGTATACATACACATACACACATACTCATGTATATATACACACATATGTGTATGTGTGTATATACTTATCATATGTACTTAGTTATTCATATAACATTGTATAACATTCCCCACGTGAGCTCCTTGAGGGTAGTGGCTGCTTTTTGCTTTTGTACACCAAGTGCTGAGTACAGTGAATATCTAGCGATAATTGACTAACTTTCCAGCATTCCAGTGTCTTACGCTAGATGACAGGAATTTATCTAAATCAAACAAACAAAATTAATGCTTTAGAAGTTAATGGGTCAATTAGTATAACTCTCTAAGATAATATGTTTATACTTCATCAAAAATTTTGGAAAAAAAGAATTTAATATAAACCAAAATAAGTAATAACTCTCAGGCAGAAATTTGGGATGCTTTTAAAGTCCATGAAGGAAAATCCTTGGTGGCAGGGGACTTTCTAGAACCCTCTAAGATATATCATAGCAAAAATAGCCTTTTTGCCCACATATAAATGGATTCTTCCCAGATAAAAAAACCTGGTGGGGAGAAGAAGGCAACCCCAGACCTAGGAAGTTGTTTTCTCTTGTCCTGGGGCTAGAAGTGCATATGGTTAGCACCCTGCTAGTTCTGAAGGAGAGTTGAAAGAATAAATAACCTATTTCGGTATCTTTTAAAGCCTCATTCCATATCAATAGCTTCCTCCCAACTCTAATGGGTACCATTTTCCCATCTTGCACCTGGTTCTTCAAGCTGAGATCAGCTCCTGGACACCAGCTGCATAGCCAGAAGGGAGATGCAGGCAGCAGCCAGGCAGGCCCAGGTTCCAACCTGCAGGCAGCCTGGAATCCCTGGTTGTCTGTGTTTTCTTTCAGTCAATCTTTACCCCTTGGCTTTACCGTATTTTGCAATGGCAGTTGCTTTCTCTTAGAGCTACAAGGAAAATAGGTAGATCTGGGGACCTGGAGACAAAACTTATAGCTTTTGTGAAGTGACAAGAGTAGCAAGGAAAGTAATGCTTTTTTACCCAAAATAGATTACCTGTTGAGATACAAGACCCTCTAGGCCACAAGGTGGGGCCCTAAGCAAGGTTATCGTTAGGACAATTAAAAATACATCAAAAACTATTACTTGATTCTTCCAAAGGCTGGAAAAAGGGGAAAGAGGAAAAAAGGGAGATAAGGTTGGGATTCCAGAGCTCTCAGGTACATAAAATGAAAGAACCTAGTACAAAAATACAGATGCATACAATATGTTTTACTGCTTAAAAGAAGCTCCTTAAGGTAAGAGATGGAGGTGGTGTTGTTCAGTCATGTCTGACTTTGTGACCCCAGGTCCTCTTGGCTTCAGACCCTGCACTCTGTGCTAACAGAGCTAGCCTCAAAGCCAGAAAGAACTGCCTCTGACAAGTGCCCCAAGCAACTCTCTACTGCCATAAGTGATGATCTGCATTGGAAGATGGATTTCCTCCTCTGGGATTTTCCTATACCAGTGAAACCACAAGTCCAGTTCTTTGCTATTTATTGATGTTTAGAATCAGATTTGAAAACTTTCATTATTAGATTTGATCCTTTCAGTAACAATTTGAAATAAGTAGTAGGAGTATCATAGTCATTCCTGTTTTATATAGGAGAAAAATGGCATTCGGAGAATTAAGTGACTTAGAGTGACACAGCTAGGAAGTAAAGAGTAGAGCTCTGACTCCATGTAGGCTGACCCTAAGTCCAGAATTACTTCTCCTGACCTATTACTGACCATAAATCTGCTTAAGGCACCTTTCTCCTTCCTCTTAACACTAACTTGTTTTTTCAGTTATTATATCTTTCTTTTTTTCCTCAATAATATTTTATTTTTCCAAATAACATGTAAAGATAGTTTTCAACATTCATTTTTGTAGATTTTGTGTTCCAAGTGTTTTTCCCTCTTTTCTTTACCTCCCCTCTCCCCAAGACAGCAATCAATCTTATAAGTTATACATGTACAATCCTTTTAAAAATATTTCCATATTCATCCCATTGTACAAGAAAAAATCAGACCAAAAGGGAAAAAACATGAAAAAAAAACTCACCAAACAAAAATGATGAAAATATTACATTTCGATCTACTTTCAGTCTCTATAATTCTCTTTATGGATGCAGATAGCATTTTCTATTGCAAGTCTATTGGAATTATCTTCAATCATCTCATTAATGAGAAGAACCAACTGCTCGAATGTTTACAGGGATTTGCTCTCCATCTTAAACTAATTAGCAAGTGGCTAGGGCAGGATCCTAGGCACAGAGATATAAAGCAGGAAGAGGCATCAGAGGCTATCTAGTAAGACCAACATATTTTTCAGATGAATAAACTGAAGTGTAGATTGAACATGAATAACCTATATCAAGTGGCTTATCATCTTAGGAAGAAAAGAGGAGAGGAAGGGGAAAACTCATTTTTTAAAATGAGTTTAAATATTATTTTTACATGTAATTGGGAAAAATAAATATTAAAGAAAAATAAATTAAAACCATAAAAGGGGAACTGAAGTATAAGTAAGGTCACATAAGTATTAAGTATCATTTGAACCCTGAATCTCTAATTTGATATCAGAGTGAGTGCAGTTTTCATTTTCTTGTGGCAAGTGTCTCCTTCTCCCCCACCCTTCCCAATCTATCTGCTTCCCATCCAACTGCACCTTACTGCCACCAGATTCTGTTCCTGAACTATTTGATTAGTTCTCTTTATTCATGAACTAATATTAGGTCAAAACAGGGCTGTGAGCTTTTTGTGCCACTCTTGGCCATTGGGCACTCTCAACAAAGAAACCCCTATCTGCAGAAATCTGAGCACAATACACACTATCAATGTGAAATTCACAAGTAAGCACACCTGGTATTACTGTTTAACATAATTCCTCCCCTGGGGCAATTCTTAAGCACTTAACTTGTCAAGTATTTATCAAGACTGTCACCCTTTTCTAATTACTCCTTCACACTCAGGCTGTCTTTTCCTCCCCAGCCTCCACTGGGTTTTCACCCTTTACTACTTGTGAACTGTGCCACTGAGATTAAAACTGTTACCAGTAACTTTGTGGCACTTTAAAGACTTAAAGAGAGGCAGTATCTTTACTGGAGAAAGAGCTGTCTTTAGATTCTGAAATATGTAGGTTCAAGGCCTGAGAGTGACTGGATCTCATTTTCCTCATCTACAAAATGAGGGAATTGCTCCACATTACCTCTTTAGGTCTCTTTCTGATGATTTCATGGAGGTTCAAATATTGGAATACCAGAATCTCTGAACAAAGTTGCTAGTGACATAAAAGACAATGGAGAGGCACATGGTAAAATCAAATGGCAAGGAGCATGTTTGGCATATACATAGGAAGTTGGGTAAGGAAAGGCTGTTTAACAAGAAAAAGATCAGAAGGAAATCTTAAGTACTATACTACCCTCACAGGATATCCTTGGAATTCTATATAAAGTCTTTGCAATCTCAAAATTTGTCTTCTCTTCCATTTTTTTTTTTTTTTTTTTGCAACTTTATGCTGGTGATGCCTTTTTTTTACTTTTCTTTGTTGTAAGCAACAAATATTTAGGAGAATTTTAAAACAAGATTTGCACATTAATATTGATACCCAAAAACTCAAATGTAGGTGACATTGACACACACATGCTCGCAAAAATTCAAATGTTTACATTTTAAAAAACAATTCCCATTTAACATATGAAATCCTTTAACATAAAATCATTGAGAGCTACTATAAAATAAAAAATCAGTTTACTACAAGCATATAAAAACATTAATCAAGTGATTTCTTGGAATTTCAAATTACTTCTTTACAATATGATGTATTGCATATAGTCCTTTACAATATGATGTATTGCATATAGTCCTTTCAGTTATTATCATAGACTTACAAAAGAGGCTTAATTTATTTTCCAGGCACATCACAAGCTCAAGAAGATGGATCCAACAATTAGGTAATAGAGTTATGACAGAACAACTTAATTGCACATAATACTTTAAAGTAGATTTGAATGAAGCTCTCAAACACTTTGATGTATATCATTTAGGGACCACTATTAGATGTAGTAGATCTTACAAAAAGATAGATCTTTAGTAAAAGTTCTACCTTTGGGGCATTTGGTATCATTTAAAATGGTCTCCAAACCAATAAAATAATGCTTTATTATTATTATTAGTTCATAACAAAACTTTATTTTATGACTGCTTCTAAAGCAATATGGAAATATTAATATTTTTCCCCCAAAATAGAACATTAATAGTTATAACCTTTTACTTGTAATCAGAAGAGGAATTAATAATGTTTGGCCAAATTTTTCTCTTCTAATTATTTTGTAAAAACTCAGTTGTATAGTCCATAATTTGCAGAAACTACGGACATCATTCAATATCACATGTGATGCTGATTGGTTGAAAAAGATATGTGACACTAAAGTCAAGTTTCTTTGATAAAACAGTATTAACTGCATGGTATTTCTGTTGTAGTTATACTAGTTAGCAGGTAAATCTCATTTAAAAAATCTCAAACAATTCAATTTGCTACAGTACAAATTGCTGCAAATGTGTAAAATACCAGATATACAAGTACACCAAATATATTTTATTAGTACAGAGAAGCACCCATAACAAGACACAGCAAGCAGAAACATACATTCACAATAAAAGGGTTAGTGTTGCATACAGGTATAACTTTTCTTGTATTTGTAGCCTTGTTATTTGCCAGAGGAGTGTAAAATAATATTTTCTAGCATCACACAAAGAGAAACTAAGGAGCACACGCCATTGCTATAGAGCACATAAACAAAAGATACATGGGTAGAGTCAGCTATCTTAGTGCTAAATGTCTAGGATAGAATTGTTCATTCACTCCAGTGCTAAGAAAGGAATACTGGAACTCACTAATATTTCCAAATATTACTACTCTGTTAAGTAGTATCACATAATATTCTAAGTGACACAAAAGGTGCTAATGTAGTTGTTTACAGATATCTGTAATTTAGCTTTCAGATTTCCATTAAAACTGAATTCTATTGGAAAGTTATAAATTATCATCAGTGACTTGCATTTTACACTAAAAGAGATAAATACTGTCATTTCAAACCATTAAACGCAGCTTCACCTTCAGTAACCATTCCACTTGTTAACTAACTAGTATCTGGGCTTTTACTATGCAGTTTACTCCTCACTTTGCCGTGGCTCAAAAACTGATTATGGGCATGAGAAATGATCCATGAATTAAAGTTTAGATTGTACATCAGCATTTAAAAATTCATATGTAGCACTAAGTAGTCAGCATCTATTCCAAATGCCTGTTCAAGTTAAAGTGCTAATCAAAAATGTTATTTCTCCTATTTATGGTGTTCAAATAAAATTCTACTATTGATTACACATGAATTTAAAGTTTTAAAAACTCTTCTTTAGGAAACCTGGGATTGGGATTCTTTATAAAGGAGAAAAGGAGATCACAAGCAATAGCAACCCTAAAAAGTGAGTTGCACAGTGCCCTTGTGGCCAGAGCTTTTCATTTTCTAAAAGGTAGTAACTAAAATAAGCCAACTAACTTCTTGGACTTCTGAACTTTGATTTACAGGAACTATAGATACTACAATCTATGTGGGATAATAGAAAAAAGTACTAATTTCAAATATTAGTCACGTAGTTGAAATGCTCACACAATATTAATCATTTGTTCTTCAGTATGAAGTAAAATATTATAGCAAACGCCCCAAAATTGTTTTACCCTATTACTACAACTATTAAAAATCAAACATTTAGAAAAATCAGCAAATATGTGTTTCTATATAGATAGGCTTTATTGAACAGATGCAATTTTGTCCTCTACTAATTATTTCAATAGACACCACAGTTATTTGTATAAATAATGGCAGACACCATATGGGCAGATATTAAAACTTCACAAGTATTGTAAAGCAACCAACAAAACAACAAACAACAAAACCTAATACTGGTACATGTGCTGGCTAGTGGTATACTGTCTGATACACGTGAAAACAAATCTAGTAAAAGCCTACTTGGAGCGCTGAATGAAGTTTACTTTGACTTTATTGGTTGTCGCTCTACCACATCTTGACTTTTACTCCTTTAAAAAGTCTTGTAACATTGATGGTAAAGTGGGATTGTCAATTCCATGGCTTGGAATGCACCTACAGATTACTGACTGGTGGATAGGTAGACTTGAAGAGGAAACCCCAAAACTCTGAAGAATCCTTAAGAGAGAAAACCTCCTTCTCTGCCTCAGGGAGGGATCTCCACCCCAAACACAAACAGTTTCATCTTTATTATTTGGCTCAGTCCTGAAACTCATTGAATTCAATTCAAATTCTAACCCTGACTGAACTTGGGACTGCACCCACAAGCCCCCTTCAGCTTGTAGCCAAAGCCCTCTATTATAAAAGAGCCAGACTGGAGCCCTCTCTTTGCAGAGGTCCCAAACATGGCCGCTTTATGCCTGGCACCAAGGATCTCTGCCCACTGGAACTCTAGTTCCGGTGCCCCTTATCTGTACCCTCAACTTTACTAACTAGACTTTAACTTTACTTCCAAACCCCATAATAAACCTCTTTTATCAATCTAGGTTTTTGGGTCTGTAAATTCCTTTACAGGGGACTCTTACACCACCACTAGGTCTCATTTAACTCTGTATCCTTGCACCAAATCCGAAGGGGTTGCAGGGGAGCTCCATTTGACTCCCTGTACCCTGAACTTGCACTAGACCACAATTAACCCTAATTTCGTTTAGGTACCCCAATGCTAGACATCAAAAGGCTGAAAGGAAAAGTCCTATTTAGTCATACAGTAAGCAAAAATTCAAAAAACATGCAAACATTTGGATTTTATAATATCCTAGAAGTTCAGTTACAGTGGTGGAGTAAAACATACAGGGATTGTGGGCATTGAAGCTAAAATTGTGTTTCCACTGCTTGATGTCAGAATATAGGGATCAGTGACTGAAGCTCACAGAGAAGAGTCCCATTGCACAGATTACCTGAGAAAGAAAGTGCCTTCAGATTTTTCATCAAGCAATGCCTCTGTTTCTTAAAGTTCTTACCCATGATCTGAAGCTGACCAGATTCAGGGCAGTGAATATAGTCAATCTGCGTGTGGACTTTCCATGCTCCTGGCTGCCAACATGTGCATCAGGGTGGTTGTATTGGGAACCTTTGCCCTGCTTCTGCCTGCCTGGTCTGCAGACAGTTTGGTGGCATCCTCTTCCGGATCACAAATCCCCAAGGGGCTGCAGCATTTTTGCCAGTCAAGTCAGTTATTCTCTGGGATAACTTAGATCCCAGTATACATAGTGGATTTATCTGTACAGTGACTTCAAATGTATGGATTTGTACCCTGGGAAGAAGATCCACACCTTCTTCAGTATTATGCTATCTTCTTTCTCCAAGCTTATCCTCATCTTCAAAAGAAACCAGTGATAGACCAAAGGTATTAAAGAAGATTGAATGTGGGCTCATAAGGGTGATGAGCTGCTTAATCAAATCCCACTTCTGGGCTAGATCTGATCCAATAGGAAAATAATGTTTTCCAAAAACATTAATTCAGAAAGACATGTTTTCTTGTTTAAAAAAGAGGCTTTTGGGGGCAGCTAGATGGTGCAGTGGAGAAAGCACTGGCTGAAGTCAGGAGGACCTGAGTTCAAATATGGCCTCAGATGTTTTAATACTTATTAGCTATGGGACTCTGGGCATATCAGTTAACTTCAATTGACTGCCCCCTCCCAAAAAAGAGGGTTTTCTTTTGTTTCTTCTTCCCAATCCCATGGAATTTGTGCAGTGTAGGATTATCTATCACTCTGGTAATGGTGATACACAAATCATTTTCCTTCTCTGAGCTTATTTCTTTATTCTGAGGGATTTAAGCAGCCCAATTTCAGTTTCTTCTTGAAGAATTCTTTGAAAGCCTTAATTCAAGTTGTAGGGCAACATTCTCTCTTAAGGAACTTTGTTGCTGAGGAGCTAAATCCCTTAGGCTGATATTCCTTTCTTTGACAGATAAACATCTTTAGGAGTTCATAGCTATGTTTTCATTGTTGTTTCCTCCTTCATGGTTAAAAAGATTCTGACACTTGCATTTGAAGCTGTTCCACATCTTCACCACTTTATCCATTGATAATATTTAAAACCACTGACATCTACATGAGTTTCTCATCAAATAGGTTTCATTATGGGAATGTTATAGAGAAAAGGATGTCTGGAAATTTTTATTAGTTTTCTGAAGTCATACATAAATTTTTTTGGAAAAGAAAATATATGGGGACATCTCCCAATTCTTTTTGTAAAAGTAAAGGAGACAACATAGATGTAGAATACTGCATATATCATCACATTTTTTGATTATTTAACTTAATTTTGTTTCTTTCTCTTTTATATGCTTGATTCTATAACAAAAAGCTCTCTTAGGAAGAATAAAGACACTAAGGAAAACACTGGATCAATAAACAGTCTGCTGCAAGTCTGGGTGACTCAGCCTTTTCTAGAGGTAAGTCAGATTGCCAGCCCTGTCCTGACTTCATTGACCTCCAGGGAACCTCCCATTTCCTCCTGACAGAAGCGAGGGGTCCCATTTCCACCAGATGTGTCCCCCTTCCCTGACCACCCTCCGACTCTCCTAAGGTCCTCCTCCCTCCTCAGCTTCTTTACCTCCCTCCAACTCCCACTGGAATGGAAAATACCTTCCTAGGCTGAATAGGGAGGGGGGAAAGTGAAGGAAAAGCATAAGAAGGGGGTGTTACCATTTCCTTCTTCAGCTCATTTTAAAATGAGGAAACAGAAACAAATAGAGTTAAGTGACTGGCCCAGGGTCACACAGCATCTGAGGCCATATTTGAATTCTAGTCTTCTCAACTTCAGGCCCAGGGCTCTATCCACCTCATAACCTTGTTTCTCATTATAACCATTCATAATATTATGTGAAATTCATTATCTTTGCTTTCTAGACATTCTCAGGGTCTCATCCAACTCTCCATTTAGATGCTTCCTTTCTATTTAGTACCTAACATAGTGATTGGCACATAGAAGGTCTTTAATAAATGCTCTCTGGAATTGTTATACTTTTATTATCCTGTTCTTTCGAGATACTCCATTTCAATTATAACTAAATAATATCTCATGTTCTGGAACTCTGGTGAACATCTCCCTTGCATCAAAACTTGCCATACATTCTGTGGCCAAGTCATGATGCTCTAATTGTTGTTCCTTGCCACAGTGCTCCACATTGTATCTTCTTGACTTTGAATTGACCCTTCCCCAAGCCTAGAATGCTTTGCCACCTTAATCACCTTCCTTTAATCTCACCTTCTTCACAAGACCTTTCCTATTTCCCTATCCACTATTGCCTTTCTTTCTCAAATTATTTTCTCTCTCTCTCTCTCTCTCTCTCTCTCTCTCTCTCTCTCTCTCTCTCTCTCTCTCTCTCTCTCTCTCTCTCTCTGTCTCTCTCTCTCTCTGTCTCTCTCTCTCTCTCTGTTTCTCTTTCTCTCTCTCTCTCTCTCTCTCTCTCTCTCTCTCTCTCTCTCTCTCTCTCTCTTTCTCTCTCTCTCTCTCTCTCTCCTCTCTTTCTGTCTCTCTGTTTCTCTGTCTCTCGGTCTGTACACATGTATCCTGCAGGAGTGGCGACCCTTATATCTACCACTTGCCACACATAAAATTTAGAGCAAATATTTGTCCTTTCAAGCCCTCACTTTCTTTATCTGATAAATAAAGTGAAGTAGATGATCTAAGCTCTCTTCTGGCTCTAAATCTATGATCTTATGGCTCTGCATGATGGTAAGCCCAATTGCTGGTACTGCTAGAGTTCAAGGGGTATCAGTGTTCTCTAATATTCAACACCCTGGAACTGAGAGAGCCTTGCCCCGATAAGTTCAGGCTCTTCCAATAATATCTTCCATTTTTTGTTTTGTCAGACTTAGCAGAATGTCACTTTCCTGAACTGAATATGAGCTCCACAGCCCCTAGAATAGTGTTATATTAAGTGAAAAACAAATGCTTCATATTTGAAAGATAGAGGCTCATCAATCAGAGAATAAACATTTATTTAAATACTTACGAAGTGCTGAAGATACAGAAAGAAGCAAAAGAATCCCTGCTCTCAGGGGGCTCACAATTGAATTGGGGAAAAAAAACAAGCAAACAAATATATACAAATTATATACAGGTTAAATAGGAAATAACTAAATGAAAGAGAGTACTAAAGTTAAGGGGAACTGGGAAAGACTTCCTGTAGAAAATGGGGATACAGTGCTGTTTATTTGGGTACATTCAATTCAATTAAACAAGCATTTATTAAATGACTTCCGTTTTCAAGGTGCCTATTAATTCCAAGTTGGGCACTGGAGATACAAAAACAATAACAAACCAAAAATTATGTTTTACTGGGGAATACAACATATAAACAAAGAAGTAAATAGAAGGCAATTTGAGGAGAGGAGAGAAGTCCCAGAAAGTAAGAGTTTAGGAAAGACCAATAACTCAATAATGAGTATTTTTGAAAGGTACAAAGCCTCTTTCCCACAACATTCTCATGCATTCAGATAGATAATGTTCATATTATTCTCCCACTTTTTTTTTTTACTTAATAATTTTTTATTATATATATATTTTATAATATTATCCCTTGTATTCATTTTTCCAAATTATCCCCCCCTCCCTCTATTCCCTCCCCACGATGACAGGCAATACCATACATTTTACATGTGTTACAATATAGTCTAGGTACAATACATGTGTGTGAATATCATTTTCTTGTTGCACAATAAACATTAGAATCCGAAGGTACATGCAACCTGGGCAGACAGATATTAGTGCTAACAATTTACATTCACTTCCCAGTGTTTCTTCTCTGGGTGTAGCTACCTCTGTCCATCATTGATCAACTGGAAGTGAGTTGGCTCTTCTTTATGTTGAAGATTTCCACTTCCATCAGAATACATCCTCATACAGTATTGTTGCTGAAGTGTACAGCGATCTTCTGGTTCTGCTCATTTCACTCAGCATCAGTTGATTTAAGTCTCTCCAGGCCTCTCTGTATTCCTCCTTCTGGTCATTTCTTACAGAGCAATAATATTCCATAACCTTCATATACCACAATTTACCCAACCATTCTCCAACTGATGGACATCCATTCATCTTCCAGTTTCTAGCTACAACAAAAAGAGCTGCCACAAACATTTTGGCACATATATGTCTCTTTCCGCTCTTTAGTATTTCTTTGGGATATAATCCCAGTAGTAGCGGTGCTGGGTCAAAGGGTATGCACAGTTTGATAACTTTTTGGGCATAATTCCAGATTGCTCTCCAGAATGGCTGGATTCTTTCGCAACTCCACCAGCAATGTATTAGTGTCCCAGTTTTCCCACATCCCCTCCAACATTCATCATTATTTGTTCCTGTCATCTTAGCCAATCTGACAGGTGTGTAGTGGTATCTCAGAGTTGTCTTAATTTGCATTTCTCTGATCAGTAGTGATTTGGAACACTCTTTCATGTGAGTGGATATAGTTTCAATTTCTTCCTCTGAGAATTGTCTGTTCATATCCTTTGACCATTTATCAATTGGAGAATGGTTCGGTTTCTTATAAATTAGGGTCAGTTCTCTATATATTTTGGAAATGAGACCTTTGTCAGAACCTTTGTTTTTAAAAATATTTTCCCAATTTGTTACTTCCCTTCTAATCTTGTTTGCATTTGTACAGAAACTTTTTAGTTTGATGTAATCAAAATCTTCTATTTTGTGATCAATAATGATCTCTAGTTCTCCTCTGGTCATAAATTCCTTCCTCCTCCACAAGTCTGAGAGGTAGATTATCCTCTGTTCCTCTAATCTATTTATTATCTCCCTCTTTATGCCTAAATCATGGACCCATTTTGATCTTATCTTGGTATATGGTGTTAAGTGTGGATCCATATCTAATTTCTGCCATATTAATTTCCAGTTTTCCCAACAGTTTTTTCCGAATAATGAATTTTTATCCCTAATGTTGGAATCTTTGGGTTTGTCAAAGATTAGATTGCTATAGATGTACCCTTTTTTGTCCTTTGTATCTAATCTGTTCCACTGATCTACCGGTTTATTTCTTAGCCAATACCAAATGGTTTTGGTGACTGCTGCTATATAATATAGCTTTAGATCAGGTACACTTAGACCACCTTCCTCTGAGTTTTTTTTCATTAGTTCCCTTGCAATTCTCGACCTTTTATTCTTCCATATGAATTTTGTTGTTATTTTTTCTAGGTCATTGAAATAGTTTCTTGGGAGTCTGATTGGTGTAGCAATTAGTTTGGGGAGTATTGTCATCTTTATTATATCCGCTCGGCCTATCCAAGAGCACTGAATGTCTTTCCAATTATTTAAATCTGATTTTATTTTTGTGGCAAGTGTTTTGTAATTTTTCTCATATAATTCCTGACTTTTCTTTGGTAGATGGATTCCCAAATACTTTATGCTCTCAACATTTGTTTGGAATGGAATTTCTCTTTGTATCTCTTGCTGTTGCATTTTGTTAGTGATATATAAAAATGCCGAGGATTTATGTGGATTTATTTTGTATCCTGCCACTTTGCTGAAATTTTGAATTATTTCTAGTAGCTTTTTAGCAGAGTCTTTGGGGTTCTCTAAGTATACCATCATGTCATCTGCAAAAAGTGATAGTTTAATTTCCTCATTTCCTACTCTAATTCCTTGAATCTCTTTCTCGGCTCTTATTGCCGAGGCTAGCGTTTCTAGTACTATATTGAATAGTAATGGTGATAGTGGGCAACCTTGTTTCACTCCTGATCTTACTGGGAAAGGTTGCAGTTTATTTCTATTGCATATTATGCTTACTGAAGGTCTTAAATATATGCTCCTGATTATTCTAAGGAATAGTCCATTTATTCCTATACTCTCAAGAGTTTTTAGTAGGAATGGATGTTGGATTTTGTCAAATGCTTTTTCTGCATCTATTGAGATGATCATATGGTTCTTATTAATTTGATTATTAATATGGTCAATTATACTAATAGTTTTCCTAATATTAAACCAGCCCTGCATTCCTGGAATAAATCCTACTTGATCATAGTGTATTATCCTGGAGATGATTTTCTGAAGTTTTTTTGCTAATATCTTATTTAAGATTTTAGCATCAATATTCATTAAGGAGATTGGTCTATAATTTTCTTTCTCAGTTTTCGATCTACCTGGTTTAGGTATCAGTACCATGTCTGTGTCATAAAAGGAGTTTGGTAGGACTCCTTCATCCCCTATTTTTTCAAATAATTTATATAACATTGGGGCTAATTGTTCTTTAAATGTTTGGTAGAATTCACATGTGAATCCATCTGGCCCTGGGGATTTTTTCCTGGGGAGTTGATTAATAGCTTGTTCTATTTCTTTTTCTGAAATGGGACTATTTAAGCAATTTATCTCCTCCTCTGTTAATCTAGGGAGCCTATATTTTTGGAGGAAGTCATCCATTTCACTTAAGTTATCAAATTTATTGGCATAAAGTTGGGCAAAGTAACTCCTTATTATTTCTCTAATTTCCTCTTCATTGGTGGAAAGATCCCCCTTTTCATTTGTAAGACTATCAATTTGATTTTCCTCTTTCTTTTTTTTGATCAAATTTACCAAAGGTTTATCTATTTTATTGGCTTTTTCATAAAACCAACTCTTGGTTTTATTTATTAATTCAATAGTTTTTTTTACTTTCAATATTATTGATTTCTCCTTTTAATTTTTGTATTTCAAGTTTAATTTTTGGTTGGGGGTCTCCCACTTTTAAAAGACAAAAAAACTAATGTTTGAACAGATTAAATGATTTGGGGCCATATAACTAGAACCTTTCAAAATAATCCTATGTATTTTAATTCAATTTTATTTTATACATTTTTATAATCCAATGTATTTTATTTTATACATTTAAAAACACCATTTTGAGAAGAAAATCCTCTTGTTATGCAAACATAGCCTTTAGAAACTTCCAATTAACCATCACTCTTAAAAGGGCATTGGTGCTTAATATAGAATTTGTTGTACTTTAATTGAGTATTGTTTATTATTCATGACCCTATTTGAGTTTTCTTGGCAATATTACTGGAGTGACTCTCTTCTCCAGCTCATTTTTACAGTGAAGAGATTGAGGTAAATGGGTTCTGTGATCTGCCAGGGTGTCTTGAAAATGTATTTGAACTCAGGTCCTTCTCACTCCAGGAATAACATTCTATCCACCATTCTATCTAGTTGCCTTTTATCTAGAATAGCAGTTCTCTTTAAGTTCAATGATTGTAAAAGCTCATCAATCCAGATCTCTAGGCTACATAGATCAGCTGGATCAATTATTCACACATCAGATGCTACTGTCCAATCAGAAAGGAACTCACAGCAAAGGAGCTATGATTTTACCTTACGCCTTGGGATATCACAGATGCAGAGCCTCCTCTGCTTTTTTCTTATCAAACTAGAGTGTACACAAGATCTTACAAATAGTGGTACTGAAGGACAATAACAATTTCACACACACACACACACACACACACACACACACACACACACACACACTTTCTCTTTCTGACCAATCAGGAATCACTAAGCTGAAGCTCTCTTTCAATTGACTACTTCTAAAAGCCATTTTCAAAGGCATAATTTTTAATTCTCCTTGCTATATCTAACTTTTTCATGTTCCTCTTCTTTTTCTTCAGTCTTTTCAATAACTTGAAGAACCTCTGGCTTTGTGATTCTAGACAAATCACTTAAGCTTTCTGTGCCTTAGTTTCTTCATCTATAAAAGGGGGGTGATAATTCCTACTTCTAGGGATGTTGTAAAGATAGATTGAGAAAATGTTTACAAAGTACTTTGCAAACCTTAAAATGCTATATAAATGCTAGCTGTTGTTGTTGTTATTCCCCTTCATGTATTCTCTGGTCAAGCTCTATTGATCTGGAAATTCTTGACACATTATGCTCCATCTCCTGTCTCTGTGCCTTTGTATTGACTGTCCTTCAGGCCTGGAATACTCTCACTCCTCATTTCCACCTTTTAGATTTCTTTAAGACTCAACTCAAATGCTGCCTTTTGCAGATGGTCCCCAACATGGTAATGTCTTTCCTTCTAGGGGAATCTTGCATCTATTCTGCATTTGTCATCTCTCCTATCACAATGTAAACTATTTGAAGGCAGGGATTATTTTTGCTTTTTCTTTGTTTTCTTGCTATTGAGAAAACAATTGATACACATTGAAAACTTAATAAATTATTATTGATTGCTTGCACTTTGTCCTATTGGATTCCTGGAAACTGTATCATAAAGTAGGTACTTGCAAAGGAGAAAGATGATATTCTCCTACAGGAATAATATTACAATTGAGAATAACATTCCTAAATAAGGGTTTGGCATTTAAAAAATAAGAAATCTGATCAACAATGATCTGTTGTAAAAACAAGGAAACAGTAAATGATAACTTTATAAAAAATTAAAAGGAGTAAAATTTTCCCCACAAAGCCATAGGATAAAAGAACTGGAAGGGAATTGGAGAGTTGGAGATAATGTAGTCTAAACTTCATATTTTATAGGTGGGGAAACTGAGACTGAAGGAAATTAAGTAATTTGCCTAAATCATTCAATGGCAAAACCAGGATTTTAATCCAAGTCTCCTGATCTCTCATTCAATGATCTTTATGGTATATTATATCTCATTCTTTTTATGTTAAAATTAAAATTAAATCAGTTTAAACTTATACATATCAACTATAGAAAGGACCCTGATGTATTATAAAATATATATTCAGTACATAAAAATTCTACTTTACCATATCATAAATTTGGCTTTGCAATAACAAACACCAAACATTTAATTAACACTAATTTTGCTTTCCTTTTTAGAACTTACAAGGACTTTGGAGGAATATTTTGGATGGTCCATATCTCTTTTTTAAAAAGGCATCTAGGAAGGTCTGAACCAATGACTTATTTTTCTTTCAATAAATTTCCCTGTAACAGATTCAAAATCATTTCATAGCTTATATACAAATAATGGAATAACTTGTGCTCATAAAGAGCTCTTCTGTTACAAAGATGCTTCCATTATTAGCAGCCCAAGAGACAAAACAGGTGTTATTATTCCCATTTCATGGATGAAGAAACTCAAGAGAAGTTGCACATTTTGCCCAAGGTCTCTCAGCTAATGATTGGGAAAACTAGGAAACCAAACCAGGCTTCTGATGCCAAGACCTACTCTCTCAACTACATATCATATTTTCTTATGGTGAATTTTAATAATTTTTCCAAAGAAATCTCTCTGTAGCAAGTGACAGCTCAAAATAATTCCATAATTCACACAATTCCATTCATTATTAAAATTTTTTTAAAGTAAATTATATTTTTATTTTTCCTCAATTTACAAAAGAGCTATTTTCTCTCTCTTCCTAAATATATATATATATGTGTGTGTGTGTACATTTTTATATATGAAATATAAATCATTCTTTCCAAAATAGGCTTGAATGGGAAAATGAGTTTGTAAAGCTTTCCTAAGGAGTTTATCTGGAAAAGAGAAAGAAAGGACCAAAAGTCACCCTTTGAGGCATTTTCTCCAGTAATGACACTGGATTTGTATTGCCTTTTATTCAGTTCCTTTTATGTCCAATATCAGGGAGGTCCAGCTGAAAGTATAATCCTATTGTTGTGGAATTATTTTAATTGTGTCCAATTCTTTATAACCCCATTTGTTTGTTGTTTTGTTTTTGTTATTGTTGTTGTTGTTATTGTTGTTTTGGTTGTTTTGGTTGTTTGTTTGTTTGTTTGTTTGTTTGGCAAAGGCATTTTCCAGACTACAAATTGAGGCAAATGGGGTTAAGTCACTTGCCTGAGGTCACCAACTAGTTAGTGTCATCCAGATTTATACTCAGATTTTCCAGTTTCTAAGCCCAGCCCTCTATACACTGAGTCACCTAGCTGCCCTGAGCTGCCTTAGAATGAGGCTAGGTGACCCACAGGACAATTCTGCCTTTGACATTGACTTTATTAGTATCATATTCTACAAATCTGAACCAAACTCTATTAATAAGAAAAAGAATTGAATCTCCAGAGCTAGAGAAGGTAAGCTGAGGCAGAAAAGAGCCTGGGTAATTCTGTGGCTAGAGTAATAAGAAGTAATCTGATACAGCTAGCATTTTTACTCATTTTGATTCTTAAGTTTCTATGAGGGATTTTACATGTAAAGAAACTAACTCCCAAGAAAAGTTAGCTGATTTGCCCATAAGTAGAAGAGTCATACTATAATCAAGGTCTCCTTATTCATCACAGTACCACAGAAAATTACTGGGCTTTGAAATCGAAGGCTCTGGGTTTAAGAGCTGCCACTTTTTCGTTTTCTATTTTGCTTCTCTTGACCTCACATCCTTCCTTCACTCCATTATCATTCCCCTCTCTCATGAGAACTGTAGATTATGTCTCTGGAACAATACTTTTTGCCTCACTTTTCTTGAAACCAAGCCTCCACATACTCCCTTTCTCCTTTCTGTGCCCTTTTAATTGTCTTCCCTCCTTAGAATGTAAGCTCCCTCAGAGCAAGGTGTATCAGCATCTCTTTGCACCGTGCTTGCTACATAATGAGTCAATAATAAATATTTCTTAAACTCCTATTATGTATCAGGGATTGTATTTCCCTCCAAAAAAAAAACAAAACTATGACAAGAAACAAAGTGTATTTCCCTAAACTAATTTAACAGAACTGCCTAAATGAGTGATTGTAACTAATAGAGCATGCCTTCTACTTTTATAGTATACTGATTATTGTTGTTTGTCCTTCATTTTTGAAGGAGACCAATGACACCACTACAGGGTGATGCTTAACTTGCACATGAATTGGATTTAATTAAGGCAGAGTTGCACAGTCAGCAGCTTCACTTTCTCTTCCAGATTATCAGTCCAGTGGCAAGACAAAAGTCAAGATGACAGCTTATATAGCCTTGGATACAGTAGAAAACTTACATCCCAACATTTTCAAGGTCTGACCAAGCTTTAAGCACTCCACAGTATCTGCTTCAGTTGCAACAAATTGTTCTCATCCACCCATTCCACCTGAAGAAGTCTTTGAATGCTTGGGTGGGGATTCTTCTTATTCACCAATGGATTTGAGGCCTGTACATTTCTCTCAACCTGATTTAACCTGTTTACTGAGATAGTTTTACTGGGGTGTGGCCACTACACATGCTACAGCTTCTTGGAACCACAGGTGAGAATTGGATGAAGGTGGACAACAAAGATGGACGAGCAACTCTGAAAAGGACTTGGCAAGTCATCACACCAAAGGTGCTAGTCTTCCCTTAATACCCAGACTGATTGTTTATGATGTAATGAAAGAATGGCTAGTTGGAGAAGGGAGGGAGCACTTGAGGAAGGCATAGACATTCCCTGCCTTGTTCTAATACTTAAACCAATTTCAAATATTCTCCGCTGTTTCCAATATATGGAAGAGCTGTGAGGCTACCTGCAGATATGAGGGACAGAGAAGACTCTTTTGGTTGTCTGAGGATTTGAAAGTACTGATGACTTATGAATTGCTAAGCGATAATTAAATATGCAGACAAAAGGATTGGATGGTCTAGTCTCTATTTCCCTTTCTGAAGAATAAGACATAACTAGAATGAACTGATAAGGGAGAAGTACCCATTTCTCCTAATTTTTTCCTCTGAAGTTAAATAGAAAAAGTCTAATCCCCATCCACATGAAAAACCTTCAGATATTTGTGTCCACAGATGCATGATGGGAGTGCTGGTGGGAGCTTCTTACCCCTCCCACACTTTATAAAAGGCAGTACTATCTTTTGCCTTCTTCCAATAAGCCAATGACAACACTTTTAATTGGCCATTAATCCTTTACTAAAGGGCCAATCCTTGCTCCTAAACTCCCTCTCCTTGTCAACTTATAACTTTGAACTTTTAAGAGAGGGTTAATAAGAAAATGTCATTCCTCCTACCAGAGCTCAAGCCATGAATTCTTGACTTCCTAGCCCAAGTCTGTGTTTGTGACTACCTCAGATTTTTTTATTTCTCCTTTGATACATGGTCTAGTAAGATTTTAATAGACAATTGTTGCCTTCTTATTTTCCTAGACACTTTTAAAATGTGGTATTATTGTTGTAATGGAATTAGTAGCAAAAGCAAATCAATGAAGAGAGAAAGAATTTACCAGAGAAAGAGGATATGAGGAAAGTAAGACTCTACTTAAAACTTACTGGGCTCTCTGGGCTCCATTCCTGACCCTCCAGACTTCCCCTCCAACACATACTAATCAGAGTCTTCTCAGTTTGTTATTTTACTCTGCCCCTACAGCTTCTTCCTCTGATTAGTTGGTTTCTCCCAGAACCTCTATTTTAAATATGGTTCCTGGGCAGCCAAATATCTATCTTTATCCAGACATCTGATTCTCCAGAATTTTTCCACTAGGCCCCCTCAAGAGTACTTTCTCTCTCCCTCCTCTCCTTTCTCTCTTTTAAGCATTTTTACATGTCTTTTCCCATCCACCTTCTCCTAATATCTTCTTGAGGGTGACATCTGTCTTTCCTTTTTACTTGTATTTGTAACACCAGTGTCAAGTCCGGTTCTTAACATATATTCCCTTAATATAGGCTTGTGGAGTTGACTTAATACAATGCAAGTGAAATGTAAACTTGATAATGAGCAGCCCTGTCATAAATGTTCCTGTAAGGCCTGATTATTGTGATTTCCACTGATTATAAATACTCTATAATTCTCTATTGCTTAATATTCTCCCTTTCTATATGAAAAATATAATTGCCTATTCTGAGTGATTCAATAACAGAGCACTGGATTTCCCTCTAATCTAGAGCCCCAAGGAGAAGTGTTCCTTAGAAAGTTGAGGTAGAGAGAAAATTGAGTTCCCCTTTTGTAAAGTCAAAAAAACCTAGGGCCTTTAACTCAGGGCAGATCATAAGAGTCAGTATAAGGAAAAGATTTAGGGAAGTTACCAGCTCCTATGATATCTTTCATGGAGCTGTTGTCTAATCACACTTCCATATCCTACATACATATATATGTATATAGATACATTCATATATATATACATATATGCACATATAAGTAAATGCACATACATATACATATAAACAGATACATGAAACTGATTCCTTAACCCCAATTGTAAAATTTTATATTTATCTCTATTGACCTATGCTATATTTGGGCCTATTAAATTGTGTTATTAAACCCCTTTAGGCTTCTGGTAATACTTAGTCTATATTTGCCATTCACCATTAAATTTCTTTCCATTATATAATAGTAGTTGAAAAGAGCCAAGTTCATAACAGTTGATCATCACATAATCTTGTTGTTACTGTGTATAATGATCTTTTGGTTATGGTCATTTTCCTTAGCATCAGTTCATGTATGACTCTCCAAGACTTTCAGAAATCAATCTGATGATTGTTTCTTATAGAACAATTATATTCCATTTCAGTCATGTACATTCATCTAATTTACTCAGCCATTCTCCAACTGATGGGTATCCACTTAGTTTCTAGTTTGTTTCCATTACAAAAAGGGCTGCCACAAACATTCTTGCACACTTGGGTTCTTTTCCCTCTTTTATGATCTCTTTGGGATACATATCCAGTCGAGACATTGCTGGAACAAAGGTACACATTTTTTGTAGTATTTGGGCATGTTTCCAAATTGTTCTTCATAATGGAGCAGTTCACAGCTCTACCAATCATGTGTTAGTGTCCCAGTTTTCTCACATGTCCTCCAACATTTATCATTATCTTTTCCTATCCTCTTAACCAATCTGAAAGCTATGTAATGGTACCTTAGAGTGATCTCAATTTGCATTTCTCTAATCAATAGTGATTTAGAGCGTTTTTTTTCATAAGGCTAGAAATAGCTTTAATTTCTTCATCTGAAAATTATCTGTTCATATTTTTGACCATTTATCAATTGAAGAATGACTTGTATTCTTATAATTTTGAGTCAATTCTTTATATGTTTTAGAAATGAGGCATACTCTGTGAGAATTCAGATGTGTGCTCATCTTTTTTTTTTTTTTTACTCTCCCTTCTACAAGGCTTATCACAGCTGAGACTCAATAAATGTTTGTTGAACTGAATTGAACACGAAGATAACTCAGTGTTAAGAATGCAGTCTTGTTTCTCTATTCCATCAGTATCCTTTGATGAGATAAGATGCTTAGAAATCAGAATTTCCAGGGGGCAGCAGTCTGGCTATTGGGAGTCTGCAATGATCTATGGTAATAAATGAAAAAATAATGAGTCATCTTTGGTTTGAAATGAAGCTTCTGCCTGAGTGTACAGTAGGGAGAGTGAGCTGGAAAAGGACTGCAGGCCCAGAATCCTGCCTGACTCCTCTTGAGCCGCAATGTACAAGATTTAGAATTATCAGTTGCCTTTTATAGACCAGAAATGAGATGCTGGCGGCCCTCAAAGGAGCTGATGCCTTAACATTAGAGAAGCTGAGGGGGCTTGGCAGCTTAGAGTCAGATAAAAGCAGCTTGGGTGTGTGCCTACTTAATGCTCTCTTTGCATCTGGTATATTTTTCCAGGAGGCTAGAACAAATATGAAGAGAGAAGGAGGGAGGGAGAAAGTGGCCTGTGGATTTCAGCAGCCAGGGCATGGCCTTTGAAGGGATGACACCCAATGTAAGAAGTAATTGGGGAAATTGTGGCTGGGGGTAGAGTGGAGGATAGTGTCATGGGGCAGGATTAGAGAATGGGTTTTGTGTTACTCTGTCTAATCTCAGTCAATTCTAAAATACAAACGCAATGGGGAACGAGGCACTCTATAGTCATCGAAAGCTTACCTTCATTATACCTTTCTATCTTTGTCCAAATAGACAAAGCCTGAAATAAAATAACCACATTTTATAAAATCATACAAGCTATAGACAGATGTGAACATGGCCTTGTACAGTAGGTCCTAGGATATATTCCAAAAACAAAGGGCCCTTAGGAAACATGGATACTGTGAGATTTTGAAATCGAAATAGAATTTTAAAATCATCTATTCCCATCTTTCACTTCACAGCCACTCAGTCAGTTAGCATTTATTAACTATCTACTATGTGCCAGGCACTATGCTAAGTGCTGGGATTCACAGATGAGAAAACTGGGTATCAGCAAGTTTAAGGGAATTGCACTCAGTGTTTCCCAGCCCTTGAATATATTCCCTCCTCACCTTCAGCTCCTGATTTCCTACAAATCCTACCTGTCTCAAATAGTCTCTTCAAGTTATTCTACTCTCTCCCCCACTCCACACTAATACCATCCCTCTGCCTTCCTTCTAAAATGAGAAATTATCTCCCATTTACCATATATATCTATTCTATACATAGTTGCTTGCATATTGTCTCTCTCATTAAAATGTGAACTCCTTGTGGTAAGGGACCATATTTTTGCCTTTCTTTGTATTCCCAGTGCTTAGCACAAAGGACAGAATGTAGGAAATGCTTACTAAGTGCTTGTGAACTGACTGATTGACCTATAATCATAAAGCTAGTAAATGGAAGAGTTGGGATTTGAATGTAGGCTACTTTACAAGATCGATGTTCTTTTCAGTACACTATTTTCAAGGTCACACAAATAGTAAAGCGTAGATTAAGAGTTCAAGTCTAGGCCTTTAAACTCTAAAACTGTGCTGTAAATCTATTACACCAAGTGCCAGAAAGTAATTAAGAATCCCTTTCCCCTCATCCTCCACCAAAGAGGGGAAAATGAAAAAGGACAAAATAGATAACAAGGAAAAGGAAAGTAGCATTGTATGTAGATCTAGACTCAGGGGATTTGTGATTTTAAGAGTTTGTGCAGGTTGAAAATATCAAGATCCCAAGAGGGTTTGGATACATTCCCAGATGATATCCATGACAGACTAAAACCACAACAGGGATGTTCCCAACAAATTATATATTATAGAGGAAGCCATCATCTTCAACAAACTGCTCCTTGGTATCCCTGCCAGAAACATAAATGTTAAATGGAGTATCTTTCTTATGGACTTTCATCTTCTCAGTGTCAGAGATAATGCTGTATATATGTATAGCATATCTAGTATGTAAGTGAATATCTGATAATACTATTAATTCACATTTCTATAGTGTGTTAAGGTTTACAAAACACTTTCCTCCCCAACAATCCCCTTGATGTAAGTAGCACAGGTTTCCCATTTTACAGATGAGAAAACTGAATCAGTGAAGAAAAAATTGATATGTCTAAATGAAAAAGCATTTATTAAGCACTTACTAATTCTCTGGAACTGTACTAAGATCTGGGGATACAAATACAAGTAAGATAATCCTTTTCCTCAAGAAGTTTACATTATTATAGGAGAAGAAGTGTTTGGAACAAGACGTCACAGGAATGGTGAATTAAGTCATTAATCATTGTGTTAAACTGCTCTTTGTAGAAATGGTAGGATTTTGGTTATTACTCCCAGAACTAGAGTTGGAAAACTAAAAGGTGGCATATGAAAGTAGGGTGAATTGAGATAGTTTAGCAAGAAGATGATAAATAATGTGGTGAATTTGGCTTGCGGTAGAAATGACAATTTTTACTAATAAGAAGTTCTGGAAGAGCCAGCCATATGTTGATCCTGAAGGAAACTGCCTTTGAAGAATTGTCAACAATTTGCTATTTTTTTAGGCAGGGCAGAATCTAGACCTGTGATTCCATTGGTCTAGTTGCCTCTTGGTAAAGAAACTTTTCCTCCATTTATGCATAACCAAAACTTTTGCAATTTATAGTCTTAGCAAATTGAGATTAAGTAGCTTGCCTAAGGTGGTAAGACAGTGAAACTGATATGTCAGAGTTAGAACTTGAATTTGGGTTTTTCTGACTCTGAGACTGTCCATTCCACTGTTATCTCTCTTACATCTAGAATGATCAGTTCCAAAAAACAGTAGTAATGTCAGAAATTTTGAGATAACCACCTTTTTTACCAGTTCCATTTCTGGCAAAATCTAAGAATATCATATAAAGGGCTCTCTGGTTGGACAATGAACTGCTTCTTGCCCCAAGTAGATTGGATGATTCCCATAAAAATACATTGTTACTCCCCCTTTCCCAAAATCTCTGCAAAATCTTTTGGAATTATCAGGTCAAAAGGACTTCCTGAAGTCATCTAGAAGTACATCTTGAAGTGCCTTAGTCTCAAGGCTACTTAAACTATTCAAGAAGATGTTAGCTTTTGTTTATTCCTTTACATGAAAATGGACTATAATTTATTTAAGTTGCACTACTATAATTGTCTTAATTTTATTCTAGTTGATCTGTGCAAATTTTAAAATGGCAGCAACTATAAAATAATAAGTAGATAGTCAATAGCTCAAAGTTGGTGAGGATAGACATGAACACTTTTCCCATTCTTTTATACCAAGAGGCCCTGACTTTTATGGTTAGAGATACAAAGTTCCCAGAAGTCTTTAGTTAATTGTGTTAAGGTATTGATGATAAAGTTACTTAGTCAATGAGAAGATGAGCACCAATGGGAAGAATGCTCTCCACACAATAAGAATTCCTTCAAACTATCCAGACAAAGGTGGGGAAGGAGAGTTGGAGACAGTAATCAGTCTAGAGATCCACTACTACTGAGGAGGTTGTAAGTCTATGGAATTTATTTCATGTATAAAGAAACCAACTTCCAACTGGGTAGGAAGGAATACATCTTTAAAGGAAACAATGTTTTCAAGAAAGCTACAAATAGGAGAATTTCTTGCATATAAAACTATGCAAGGAGGAATGTTCAATGATTTAGAATCTGGCAGGGAAGGAATTTGAAGAGAAATAATTGTCAACATCACTGACACTGCTTTCTGGCTGTTATGTTTACCAAGTAAAATGGTCAGTCACCACTAGGGTGGCTTCAGGAAGGGTGGTTATGCCCACTGTGTCATCTCCCAGTGAATAGTCAAAAAGACTCTTCATCCCGAGTTCAAATCTGACTGCAGACTCTGACTAGCGAGGTGACTCTAGGCAAATCATTTAGCCTGTTTACCTCAATTCTTCATTTGTAAAATGAGCTGGAGAAAAGGAAATAGCAAGCCACTCTAGTATCTTTGCCAAGAAAACCCCAAATGGGGTACAAAGAGTCAGAGATGACTGAACAACAACTACTATCATAAGCATACTCCTTTAGGCTCTTCAATAATTATTTCTGCCTTTCTGACTCAGTCCTGTGATATCCTGTAGCCCATCTGTGGAATTTTCCAGCAAGGATTCATTTAATGAATGAAATTGCTCCCCTGAAGAAGACTAGAGTTTTCCATGTTGAATCCCCCATGATAGGGCTGACATATTAATAGCTTGTACTCCATCCTTTTAGATCTTGTAATCCGTAACTGTTGGAGTTGATGCCATCACTGCATCAGAATCTCTGCTAATGGTCCATAATACCTCAGTTGAAGTTCTGCCTGCCAGTATGCTTTTCATTTTGTGCCGTTTTTCCTTTTTCAGAAAAGGGTTTAACATTTTCCTACTAATTCCCAGTTATTATAACCACAAAGGGTGGTATCCCTTGGTATAGCATTTAACTAAAGGTTATGTACCCAAGTGGTAGTGTTAATAGGAAGAAGCCCATATGTAGGCACTGGTAAAGAATCTACAGAGAAAATATGGGAACACTGCCCTTCTTTCTCAGATATTAGATAACTTTTGCCTCAAGGGCTTACTCTCTACTTGGTTTAGTGGGCAATTTGTAGTTACATTATTAATTATGGATCTATTATTTATAGTTATATTAATTATAGTTATGGTATTAACCTCACTTTATAAACTCTTTTGCTTATGGGAACTTGTGCTAGTTTGAGAATACAATCTTCAAGCCCCTCTATTATGATTCTGACTTTTGAATAGAATTACTATTTGACATCTTCCTCCCTTCACCTGAAACTCTACCCAGATCTAAGGCTTCTCCAAATCTCAGATAATAAGGGTTAGCAACTATCAGCTTTTTAATATAAAAAATGAATAAAATTATAGCATTGAAAGAACAGTGAGAAAAGGGAAAAGGAACAATTCATTTATATAGGAAGTGGCCAGTCTGCTAAATGGAGAGTAAAAATTGATTTCTTCTAGTTTTTAACTCCATCTCTTTCTTGGGAAAGAGTGAGATATAAATGTTGAAGAGTTGGGCAATTAATGCAAGTTGTTTGTTTCCCTGGACTGGAAAAGGGGGAAAGGAAAATATTCCAGAGGGGTGATTATATTATTTCATCAGCCATCACTCTCAGTTCTTGTCTCTCCCAGCACAGCTATAACAACAGCCATATTAGTAACAGCCTATCAGAGTCTCAGAAGGAAAAAAAAAAGGCAGGATTTGCTCAGTCTTGGCTTTCTGCCCAACTCTGGCCTCTTCACATGTCCCCAAAATGGAGAATGAACTCTCAGACTCTTCCTCTGGTTCTTTTCTCACAGACATCTCCAAAAACCCCATACTAGAATTCTAGGTTAAAAACATCACCAACTGGTAAAGTCTGAGATAGCATCTGCTTAAGTATCTCATCTCCATAGCAACACAGACACTGTAGTCCAATTAATACTTATTTCTTTGGGAGTACTAGAGTATATCAGTATTTCAGGAAGTGTACACAACATCATAATTCTTTCTTCATTCTTGTATTCCTTGGCCAACACTTTACTTCCTCCCAATGTGCTTTTCATCATGGGGTAAAAGCTGCACAAAATTATTCTTAGCCAGTCAAAAGGTAATCTCACAGGCAGTAGTTCTTGGTAAATAGTTAATTCACATGAAAGAACACCACGCATCTAACATCTGAACAGCCATGACAGCTACAAAATCCATTGCTCAATCATACTGTACCTCCACAGTTCAGTAATGTGGATAAGTTACGTATTTTAACATATACTTTACACAATATAATAGTCACTTTTCTATAGGTACATATAGGTATGTAAACATATGCATGTATGTGTGCATGCTCACACAAACACATCCTGCTATCTATTGCAAGCTGAATTTTCCCCCCTTTATTGGATTCCTTTAGGACTAGATAACTAAGATATTACTCCCAGATAAGACTCTTCAATGTAACAAATGAGGGAAACTTCCTTTTATGTGGGGACACCAGGATAGTTATCCCAGACTTAGGATATGGATGCTGTGAGTCCATATCCATTCAAAAGCATAGCTCACAAGCCATCATCATGTATGTATGTATGTATGTAGGTAGGTATGTATGTGTGAGTTTCTTTTACTCAATCAGAATATGATAAATTCAAAACAAGACATATAAAATATCGCAACAATCTGAGGGCAGTTTTAAGCTTTAGCTGTATAATGAAGTAGCATAGTAACAAGAGTTCTGATAGAACATTCCCTCCACCTCATAAACCTGGAAAACATTTTCTAATACAAATTCCATCAGAGTGGAAACTTAACATCTAAAGGAATCATATGTAGCTAAGTGACATGTGTAGAGGAATAACTCATATCCCTGAAATTAAAGAATCACCAATATCTTTCAGTGAAATCATTACCCTGAGCTCAGTGTGCTTGCTCCCATCTAGTCATCATGTCTAATAGGAACATTGCTACAAAAAACCTAGTGATCTTGTCATGGCTGCTGCTCAGTACTTATCACACAGAATCAGCTGGGCATTACTCAGCTAGTCTTCAGTAGTCTCATGATAACTACTGGTTGTGGTGGTCTCTGATAAAGGTTGCCTCATTGATTTTAGATGGTCATTGTTGTTGGGTCTCTGTTGACTATTGATTTCTGCTATCAACTTATAAATTTGATCTCTTTTAGGGCTTTCTGACAATCATATTAGGTCTAGTCTGCTAGAGTGCAGTGGCTAGAACCTCTCTCCTAGATAAATCAGGCTGAGAACTCTTTAGCTATAACCATTTCATCCACTTAAGAAAAACCAGGTAGAATGTTTCTATGCTAAATTAATCCTTTTCCCCCTCTACATCTATGTGTGGGTGAAGACTGGAGTACTGTGTTCCAGACAATTATCTCATTTAAGGTTAGAGAAAAAGCCAGAGTCATTGTTCTAAAAGCCAGTATTCCCACCTTAATATGCATATCTGTCTGGACCACCCAACTTCCCTCTTCCTTCCCTCCTGCTTTGGTGCTACATTTTGTTGAACAAAACATGCTTACTCTCTTCCTTATACTAACAGAAAAGAAAGGTGGAAACTACTTGTATAATACTTGAGCTAACTGTTGATGCTTAGTTCACAGCATGTATGAATGGAGTGGGAAATCTTTCCACATAAAGCCAAGGAGGTAGATGCCTTCCCTCCCTGGGGGTTTTAGAGAAAAGGTGTGATGAATGGGTTCTTTGTTATGAAACCACTTTCAATCTATGTTCAAAGAGATGTTCTATTCAGGAATACTGGGGTTTGTAGGCAACAACTTCTGAAAGGCTTTGTTATCTAAGGCTGCAGGAGCTGAAGCCATTACTAGGTTGTTGCTAAGGGCAACCTCATCTAAGGACAGGAACTCATTGTGTGTAAATTAGTTTAAACAAATTATACCCAGCCAACAGCTCTTGCTGATACAAGAACTTCTCCAAAAGAAAAACTCAAGGAAAAAAAGAGAAAAGTTATAAACTTCTGAAGAGAAAACTAATAATCAGGGCTTTTAGGCATTCAGTATAGGAATGTCCTACAAAACTTCTTTCTTATTTTTCTTCGACTCTCTGTGGAGGGCATAAGAAATGGTAAAGGGTAAAAAGTTTATTGAGAGTATGAGAAAGGCAGGCTAAAGCATGATACAAGATTCTCTTCTGAGGGTGAAAATAGTCTTGGAAAATGAGGAAAGTTGTCCAGAAACCACAATTTTATTTTCTGGAATGGAATCTGTGAGTCAATTAAAAAAAACCTGATGAATAGGATAAACTAAATAAAGATCCCTCATAAGAATGTGGCCTTCACCTCTGCCTTCATTGTGACTTGAGACTTTGATAACAAGTTGAGCTGTAGCTAAAAGCTGCAGGTGTTTCATTGTATTGAATAAATATATATTTCCCTCCCACCCTTTCATTAGTATAAGTACTTAATATGATAAAAAGTGTGTTATTGACTAGTGTTCTGTTTCTGGAGTAGATTTTTAGTGGATAAGTAAATTAGAATGTAAGTCTGCACTGCCTATGATGAGAGTTAGGAAAGGGGGAACAACCCCTTTTGGTTTGGCGCAAGGATACATAGTTAAATGAAGTCTAGTGATGGTGCAGAGTCCTCTGTAAAAGAATTTACAGGCCTGAAAACCTAGATTGATAAAAAAGGTTTGGAAGTAACGGTAAAGGTAGAAAGACGCCAGGGCCAGAGGTGGTTGCCGGGCGGATAGGAACCCTTACATGTCTGGAAGGATACCATGTTTGGGGAGCTCCTGCAAAAAGTGGACTCGAAGGGTTTCCCTTTTTATAATCTTTTTTTTTCTTTTTCCCCCCCTTTTTATAATCTTGAAGGTGAGTGGAGTCCCAGGCTCCTGGTTGGTTTTGGCCAGGGTTAGCATTGAATAGAATTCAATGAGTTTTTAGATAAGGAAGAAGCTGTTTGTGGGGGTTGGGGAAACCTAAGCAGATAGTGGGGGACTGGGAAAGCCAGAGCTAGCTCAGATGGGGAGGCTGGGAAAGCCCGGATATCATTGGAATTCAAAGAGGGTGCTTTTTGACTAGGATTTGTGAATCAAGGATCCTAGCTTCTTCAGCCATGAGGGGAGAGAAAGGGGGATTGGAAATCAGAAAGGGATCTTAAAGGGACCTCAACCCCCATCATTTAGACAATGGGGTGGGGATTTCTGTATTACAGTCTATATAATCCTGTGCTTCAGCTTGTGATTTGTACTCTTTTACTAATAATACCTTGCTTGTTGGGAGCTGTCCTTTCTCACAAGATAATAATAAATTCTTTTTTGCTTTTTTGCTTGAGAGTTTCTGACCTCTATAGCTTTGGGGGCTCATTCAGGATATTTCCTATTTGTGAAGGGTCTATCTCATACCAGATCCTTAGGCAGGTGCCCTCTGGACAGTTCTCTGGTGGTCCTTGGGAACTCCTGCTCTCATCAGATAAATTCCTGAAGAGAGACCTCAGAGAAAGCACAAATGGAAGTAAGTGGGCTAAAATAAGCCAAGATACAGGATTGATTTGGCTCAGGAAGGAGATAACCCAATAGAGAAAAGTTATGAATCAGTCAGGGAGTTGTACACACAGCTCAGGTAGGTAACATACTGATGAGGGGGAAAACAGAATCTAAGCAGTTAGAGTCTGTAAGAATACTTTTCCTTTGACAACAAGTGGTGAGCCTCCTAGATGACTGGAGATGGGAGAGACTTTAAGTGGTTATAATCTGTAAGCGTGCTCCTATTTCCCTTTGGTTAAACCAAGTGATCCTCCATTAAAAAGGACAAGATGCTCTGAACTATGGGAAAGGAATAATTTAAGGTTAGTTGGTTCTAAAAAACCTATCTAGTGTCCCCAGAAGGTGGGCCTTTAGGAAGAACTGGTTTGAAGTACCAAAATTTACAAAGAAGGAAAAAAAATGATTAAATACTGTTATTTTGTTGGGGCAGTTGCTTCCTGCTCAGAGGAACTATCAATCTGCCTGAGGGCTTAGTGTAAATTCAAAGAAGCCTTTAATACTAAAGGAGAGTGACTATGCAACCTTGTGGTTGCCTACTGCAGGACAACTTATATCCCAGACAGCCAATTTTTATGGCTCTGGAACTCCTCTCCTCATCTCCACCCCAAGGAAGGGCCAAAAACCAGTACTTGATTGATTTAAAAAAGCAGTGTGTGTGTGTGTGTGTGTGTGTGTGTGTGTGAATAGACATACATATGTGGGTATGTTTTTATTTTCCATGTTTCAGTCAGCTGAATTACAAAGGAAAAGATCAGGCCATTTGGGGATTTAAAAGCTCAAATTTTGTACATAATTGGATTTAATCGAATAGCTTTTAGCTAGAGAGAGGAAAGACTAGTTTTGAGATAGGGAAAGTTTTTAACTGCTACATCAAAAAGAAAAAAAAAAAACCTGACATTTCTGGGGATCTAGAACTGGGCAATTTGGGTCTGTAGAAACAATTAGTTATAGACTAATCATTAAGTTGCTTGGCACTATCTCTCTATCAGCTAACATGAATTAATCTATTGTATTTTTAAGTACGCCTAATTTATGACTAAAATCTGAGGGATAAAACCTGAGATTTAAAACAAAAAAAGAAAACAAACAAATAAAAAAAGCAAAACAGCAACAATAAAAAGGCCCACCTCTCTGGGATTTTTCATGCTTCTCTCCCTTGGAGTGGCTTGTGGAATCTGTTCTGGCTAGGCTGGTATTCCTGGCTGGCCTCGATTCTTCTGGAGTTTGCACTGGTGTCCTAAAATCTTTAACATGGCTTCCTGGCATTTCTGGCATGAAGGGTGGGCTAGTCACTGGCTTACAGACCCATGGCCAGACACCTGGGTTCAAAATTCTCTTACCCTCTTTCCCAAAGTCCTAAAGTCTGTAAGCCCTTCTCTCAGGCCTTAGCCCAGAAATAAGAGCTCTCCCCTAGATAATTGCTATTAACTAGTACATGCTAAAATTGTGAACTTGTTTATTCTGATATAAGAGTTTAGAAATATGTGTGCATTAAAATAGAAGTATTGTTACTGGAAGTTTAAGTCTATATTAGATTTGAAGTTTTAAAAATTGGGTATTAAAACAAAGTTCTCTGGTAACTTACTGAAAGAGGTCACGTGTTTATATCTCCTAATTAGATGAAACACATTTAAGGTACCATGTTGCTTTCTAAATTGTATATAGGGTGATTTGTAAAAATCGTATAAGCTTTGCTTTAACATTTTGTCAGCCCTGCTGGATATGTGATATAAATTTTGTGAAATTAGGTCCTAAACTATTTAGATATTACCTATATTCTGAATCTTAAGACTTGTCTTGCTTTTTCCCTTTAATAAAGAAATCAAAGCAAGAAAATTTAGTGTATAGGGATATGTGTAATTGCAAAGCAAATTGTATCTGTGTATAATATGTCTAAAGATAGAGGAGGTGTCCCTCCAGGGGGAGGGCGCCTGGCTCCAGAATATTCAAGTTAGGTTTTTCCACTGGGAAAACTGAGATATTTACTAGTTATAGTGGACCATTTGATAGGATGGGTGGAAGCTTTCCCAGAGCCCTGCCGCTAACAGGGATTAATGGAATAACATTGGAACAAGTTGTACCTAAGTATTGATTGTTTGAGACTAATGATTCTAATAATGAAACATATTTTACTTCTGAGGTTTTACAAGAAATAATGGGGAGGGAACAACAAATTGAGTGACATCCATACATCTGGGCATCTGCCCTCATCAGAGAAAGAAGAAAGAATGAATCAGATTTTTAAGAAATGGGTTACTAAATTGATGTTAGATACTAAATTGGCTTAGACCAAATGTTTGTTTATTTATTTCTCACAGAATTAGAACTGTCCTCAGAAGTGATATGGGACTTTTTCCATATGAGATGCTAGGGTTTACTTTATTTGGAAGGAGAAAGGGAAATACCCTCTTTTGAAACAAAGTATAAGTTTTTAAGGAATTATAAACTGACAGTGTCCTCATCCTTTTCAGCCCTTAGGAAGCAAGGATTACTGGCCCAGATAATACCTTGGGAATTTGCAATTCTAGGAGAGTGTGTGCTTACTAAGTTCTGGAAGAATCCGAATGGGAAGGATCTTACCAGATGTTACAGATGACTGAGATTGCAGTCTGGAGGCTGAGAACACCAGGATTAACTCAAGAATGAACTCTTAAAGACAATATGACCTCTAAAATTGATTTTGCACTAGGGTAATTAGAAATGTTTTGGTGGGAGGGGAGATCGATTGTGCTTAGAGGAATTTTACTAATATTTGTGTTGTACCTGTTATTTATATTTCCAAAAAAGTTTATAGGGACTTCTTGATTAGAGGAAGTTGAATTAACATTTTTTTTAGATAAAGAAATTATTAATGTTAATTTTCATAGGGTTCTTTCATGGGAAATTAAGACAGTATGTTCTATATTCTATGTCAGTTTTAATTGATTGTACTGAGTTATCTTAAAGTTGTTCCCATTATTTAGGGGGGTTCTGAGGACAGTAATCTATGTCTTTGTCCCTTTGAACATAGCTAATATTTGAATATGTTTTGATATAGATTGGTTATTAAGCATTTTAAAGTAAAATGATTTGTGTAATGTTGATTTAAACCCTTCTACTTAAATATGAAGATAAACTATGAATTTTCTAGGACAAATCTCTTATTGTTATAAATATAAGATTATAGCCAATATTTATTCAGGATATGTGATCCTTGAAAACTCAATTCACCTGAAGTTTTGATTAATGAGACTTGCCATTTGAGATAAAATATCTTAGAACTGTAGCTGATATTATGTAGAGTTTTGAATTCAGGTATGATTGTTTGATGGATCATCAAGCCAGTAATCCCACCATCTGAAAGGAATATGCTACAAGCTACTCAGAAGAATGTGATCGTGCATTCTTATAGATGGAAGCTAGTATCTGGGGAAAGAGTTGGGAGGACAACCTTGGCCTGTGTTTAAGGTGGAAGCCTTCTGATTCAGTTTCCCAATAATGTTCCTTTGAATAAGAAATCACTTGATTATTCCTGAATGTGATTATAGGGTAGAATTTTTATTGCATAAAATTATCTAAAGTCAAATTGAGTTAAAGATGCTTTATCCTGTCATATATGTATTCTCATAATAAGGCCTGAAAGACCAGTTTTTTATTATAATCACGTCCCTGCTTTTTCCTCTTATAGAAAAGTTTTAAAATCAGGGCAAGTGATCAATAGAAGCCATGAGCACAATTCAAATATGTAATAATAAGGTAAGTGAGTATTCAGCCTAGTCAGTCTATCTGTTGCTAGATGCATATGTCTGTTTCTTTTAGCATTTCTGTTGTTGCTGAGTTTTATGATGGGCATCTTTATTTATGAAGGGTTACCAATTCTAATTACTGGAGACACAAATGTTGGGGTGATAAATGGCCCCATTTATCCAGATGGGAATTGGAGGTACACAACCCCAATTTGTAGCTGAATAGGTTCATTACCCTCAAGACCATGGTTGAAATAATTACTAATTAGATAACAAAGGCACTGGATTTGTTAGCAGACCAGGTCACTCAGACTAGAGAAGCAGTACTTCATTTTATAAAGTATAAGATTAGAAAAGTAGTAGGGGTCTGGATTGCAAGGAATTTTGAATAAAAAACAGAGCATTTTGTATTTGATCCTGAAGACAATAAATGAAGCTATGACTTTTTAGGAGAGGAAAAGGAGAATAGGGAAGGACTCTCAATTGGTAACACTGTGACCCATTCATGCTGTAGTCTGTGGCATCTTTGAAATTAGATAACTATTAGTTGTCACTGATGGAAATAGTGAAGTCAGAATAAAAAACAGTTTTAAGGGTCTAATAGGACCAGGATCATTTCCCTGGGAACTTCTTTTTTCCAAAAGAGTCATTTTCCAAAATGACATCAATATGTTAGTGTTAAGTTACATTACCCTTGACTGGCTTATCAGACTCTTGGAAGTGTCTACCACAGATCAGGCACAAATAGACAACATGAACATTTGGAGTAGATTCTCTAAATCTGTGCATCTCACATTTCTTTCAAATTACTTCAATTCTGCTTTGCTTAAAGAATACAGCACCTTCTTTGATGAAGGCATGCCATGTTTGATGGTCCTTTGCCTTTGTCTCTCATGCCATACAATCAATTACAAAGTTCTTCAGAGAGACCTTGAGAATATCTTTGTACAGCTTCTTCTGACCACCATGTGAGTTCTTTCCTTTCATGAGTTCTTTTTTAGGCAAGCATACATTTGACATGCAAATAACCAGCCCATTGAAGTTGTATTCCTTGCAGTAGGGTTTGAATGTGTGGCAATTTAACTTGAAAAAGGACCCAATAAACTTTACCTAAAAGAAAGCTGCTTCTGGGACTTGGTACTGGCTTTTTTAGGAAGCTTCTTCACCTGGAATCTAAATCCTTCAGACTTGGAGAGTTCCTAATACTATATACTCTAGTGATGCTGATTAGTACCATATCCTAATCACCTGCTAGACAGATACATCCCATGAAGAGGTGAGGAAGGTCACATCTACCAAAATCGAAGGTAAGTAACAGTATTTTTGCAGTATTAGTAAATCTGTTTTCTCCTTCTGATGTTTTGCTGGATTTTGAGTTCCTCATTTTGTCACAAAATGTTTTTCTGTCATGAATGCTATCATTAGAGCCACTTCTTCACCAAGAGAGAAGGGTAATAAGAGTATTTCTGAACTTATTGTTAAGTGTTGGTGAAAAATACAGGTAGAGAACTCATGTAGTAGTTGGAGTTGTAGATCTGGAACTCAGAAGATAGGCCACAACTAGAAAGACACTCATGAGAATGATCTGCTGAATGAGAGTGAATTAGTTTGTCAAGAGAGATACAAGATGGAGGTGCATCAATAGAACTTTGAGGAGTATCACCTCTAAGCACCAGATTTAGCTTTTAGGTGATCATTGTTGATCCTGAAGAAACAGTTTCAGTAGAATGGGAGAGAGGCAAAAAAAATTTCAATGGGAGCATAATTATGTGTAAAGAAGTGGAAACGTTAGATTTAAATAAAAATTTTAGATGTTTGGTATCACAGTATATTGATCTGGTAAAGGGTCTATATAATTTGATATTTAGGAGACTCAAGTTTATTTTGAGGCAGAAGGGAAAGACCCTTTACAAAAGGTGTTGAATATGCATAGGAAAGAGACAGAGACATCATCATCATCATCGGAACTAGCATTTATATAGTGATTTAAGGTTTAAAGTGCTTTAAATTCATTATCTCCTTTGATCTGACAAAAACCCTGTGAAGTAAGTTTCATTATTATCCCCATTTTTATAGGTAAATAATATAGGATAGACAGAGGTTAAGTGACTTGCCTAGTGTCTCCTAGCTAGACAGTATTTAAGGTAGGATTTGAATTCAGGTCTTAATCCAAAACCAACACTATGTACTGAGTTGTAGAGGGCGGGAACTCTGGAAAAGTATACTTGAATCAAGGACAGCAGGGTGCTTATAGTTAAGCACTTACTCAGTGTGATTGATGGGATAATAGTTATCTAGTTAAACATATACTTACTGTGATGTAATGATGTAATCACTCTAGTTGGCATATACTTAGTGTGAGACTTAGTGTGAGACGGTGATGTAATGGTTCTACAGTTGGCACATGCTCAGTGTGTAATGATACTGAGGTATTTAAGGGCTGAGAGGACTGGGAACTGAGAGTCTCAGTCACAGACACAGGAGAGTCTCAGACACAGAGGAGACAAAGACAAGTCTCAGACATAGACACAAGAGAAGACAGGCTCCGGACTCCATCTTCGACCAGCCTCATGGTGGCCCTCTTGCCTTCATCACTTCTCCACCTAGAGACCAAGACCAAGATCCTCCAGAAAGCTAACCCAGACATTACACTGAGCCACCTACCTGCCTCCTGATTACTATATCAAGGTACTGGATGAGGTGACAGGAACTGTGCTTTTTTTAAACTCTTGTTCAGTTTTTGTTTTCAAAGAGGACTAGAGACACCACAGAGTAATGATTTGCATGTGAATTGAATTTAAGTGAGGCAGAGTTGCACAAAGTCATCTGCCTTACTTTTTCTTCCAGAGTCATCAAAGTCCAGTGGCAAGACAAAAGTCGGATGACTGCCAATGGCCCAGGATGCCATGGATGACCTTGGCTTCTTCAATGTTTGACCAAACTCTAAGTGCTCTACAATGCCTACTTCAGCTGTCTTCATGATCATTGAAATAAATTGTTCTAAGCTGTCCATTCCACTGGGGAAGTCTTTACATGCTTAGGAAGGCATCCCCCACTGACAGATTTGAGGCCTCTTGTTACCCCCAACCTGGTTTACCAAACTTTTTTTTAAAGTGGATTAAGGCTGCTTCATAGTCACTGCTTCTTGGAACTACAAGTAAGACGGGATGAAAAGTGGATACCGAAGATGAATGAGTAGCCCTGAAAAGGACTTGGCCAGCCCTCACACTAGAGATGTTAGTCCTCTTAATCCCAATTTCTTTCTTAGGACAATTTAGTCCCAAATTCTTAGCCTTTGGGTAAAACCATTGATTTGAGCTTTTAAGTACTATTCCATGCCCCTTTAACCCCATTCTGCTGATGTTGCTAGTGTGTACTGGGTGGGGATAGTCCCACACAAAATGAAATAGAAAACTTCCAGAAGACCATAAGCTAGAAAATGTCCAGGCAGAAGTTCCAGTAAATAGATTGATACAGGAATATGTAAAACACTATCATTCTTTTACTGTTCTTAAGTTATGGTCCTTGTAGCTTGCCTCTAATTATGTTTCTTAACGTTAACCCTCCCTGAGGCTATTCAGTCCCCTTTGTCACTTAATGATACCAATGTAAGATATATGGGATATGTCCACATGGATGGTATAAATATATGGAATTAGATTATGGATATTGTGGAATTGTGAATAGATAAAATTTGACTGTACCTCCTGCTTGCTAGATGGTGTTGGAACAGAAGGAGCAGATACTTATACCAAAAACTGGGCAGGCAGATCATAGGAGCATCATGAAAGGGGGAGGCAAACCCCAGTAGTATCATGAGACTTAGCATTCTTTTTCTCTATAGTAAGTGTACTGGGCTAGAATTATGTCTATCTCCACTTCCACAAATAATTCTGATATAGCCTAAACTCAAAAGGAAAGCCCCCTTTCCTAGGTGGCTCTTAAGGGAGAGAATAGCCCTTAGCTTAAACATTCTAACAAAGCTCCTTTCCACCAATGCTAGTTACACAAAAGGACATTATAAATAGCTTACATGAAATAATTCCATTTTATCCAATCAATATAGCAAACATAAATTGAAAAATTTCTACAGATTGAAATATGCCATAAAGCAGGAGTCTGGAAACCACCCCATAAGTCTAAATCCTGTTCAGCAGGCTGTTTTTATACTGCCAAAGAGCTAAGAATGATTTTTGTGTTTTTAAATAAAGTTTCAAAATATTAAAAATAATGTTAAGGATCACTCTTAGGTTAGATGTACAAAAACAAACTGCAGACTGACTTAGTCTTTGTGGCTTATTAATCCCTGTCATAAAGCACACAATAGTGAATAAGGTCCACATTTGAAAGTGTGATAATAATTCATCTCCAACCAAGAGAGATCTTGATCTCATTCAAGAAGGTTCAGTCTAGCAGTATCTAGGGAGAAAACCTGGAATCGGGGACATGTTAGGGAAATGGCTTCTCCTACTTGTGGGTTGCTTCCCTCTCATCATTCCTCCCACAGAGTCTCTGGAAAGAGTTCAAATGAGTCCCTTAAGTTAAGTAAGCAATAGAGTGCTCAGCATTTTCTCTAGCAGTTAGAAGCTAGGGTTTCCTCTGCTTGTGCAATATGCATACAGTACAAGGCTGTCCCTTCCCTAACCTGCCTTGATGGGAGCCAATTTACACAGATAATGTGGAGAAAATATTGTCCACTTAATAGGAGTTCGCCTCAATGAGTGAAAATACTAAATACAACATAGGCTAACAAAGTGAACTTGACATATTAAAGCAAGGAGGCAAATTTGACCTGAGAGCTATTACTGAGAATTGGCAAAATAAGACTTAGAAAATGTCTCTGGAAAGGTATAGGTTATTCAACAGCAACAGGATAGATGTGAGGGAGTGGGAGGAGGGTAGAGTACAAATGGACAATATCACATATTAAGAACATATATTACTGTGATAAAATCCTGGAAATGGAGGTGGTAAGAGAGGAAAACATAGGGGAGAGTTAATGGGTGAGGACAAATAGGGAACAAACACAGAAACAATATTCTCATATGAGTATGTTGCAGACCACCTAGACAAAAAAATAAGAAAGAATTGAAGAATTTTGAAAATATTTGTCTATCACAGAAGCTTATCTGTTAATTATCCTGACTCTCTTTCTCTTTGTTTCTCTCTATCTTTGTCTGCTGTGTCACTTCCTAGATTTTAGCAAAGTATTTGCTAGAGCCTGCCAAACTGCTCTGCCTCTCTGTCACTGTCTATCTATTTCCCTCTGTCTCTCTGGCTCTATCTGTCTGTGTGTCTCTTACTTTTTCTCTCTTTCTGAAGCAGATCAGCATACCATTTTTATTTGATTTATTGAAGATTGAATCTTTCAAGAAGTGGAAGAACCAAATAAAAGGAAATTCAAATAAGGATTTTTCTCACCAACTGGTAAAAATGATGGAGCTTTAGAGTGTATTAATCATTCTATCTTCAAATATGTGATTTACAAAGGAGAATCAGGAAGCTTAGAATAACCATTTCATCTTCACATATGTGATTAAGAAAAGAGAATCAGGAAACTTGGAATAATTAGTCATACACCAAATTATTTGGGGAGAGTATATTAAAAATTCTAGAAAATACAATTATAGGATCCTATGGCCTAAAATTTTGTGGTGAGATTCAGTTGAATTAGTAGAAGAAGTTCTAAAGGATGGCATGTCTGAAGACATATAGAAATATAGTTTTGAAGAATAGATGATAAGGAAATTATGAAGAAACTGACATGGATGCAGATACAACTTCCCAATTTGATTTTAAAAAGACATATAGGAGATGCAAAGTAACAGAAGATCAATATAAAAAGGATGACATTATCTTGTTGGTACATAGTTGTTTGCATGTTTTTCCCCCATTAGACTGTAATATGTTTGAAGCCTGGGACTGCATATATCTTTTTGTATATCTCCAGTGCCTAGCATTAGTAGGCATTTAATAAACGCTGATTGAATTGACTTAATTCAGAATGAGCTGATACTGCAGAAGAAAACCAAAGAAGACAATAACAAAGAGTCCTCATAATTTTAAGGATGCACTGAGAAAAAACCAGTATTCTCAGAAAAGAGATAAGACTCTAGCTGCCCAGTGAGATGATACAATGAGGACTGATAAAGGGGAGAAGGTGGAGTTTCCTTCTTTTTTCTTTGCTAAAGGAATGCTATTTGGACTTGAAAGGACAGAGCAAAAATAGCTAAATGGGAGATGAAACTCAAAGTAAGTAAAGAGGTATAAGAGAGCACTGAGACACTCTTAATGAGTTCAAATCACTATTTCCAGTTGAACTAATTCATAGAATACAGAAAGAATTGGGAGATGTGATTGTCAATCATCTTTGAAATACAGAGGAAAATGGAAGAAATGCTGCAGGGTTAGAGAAGGGCAAATGTTTTGATTTCAAGAAAAGGAAGACAATGTAATCTCTGAACCATGGACCAATGAGCTTGAGTTAGATTTCTGGCAAAATTCTAGAATGTATTATTAAATCAATGGTTAGTGAACAATTATAAAAGGAAACTATACTCACAGAAAGGCAGCATGACATCATAAAGTCTAGGTCATGCCTGAACAACCTCATTTCCTTTTTTGACAGGGTTATTAAACTGATAGATTAGGAAAATATTGCAAATATAGTTTACCTAGATTTTAGCAAAGTATTTGCTAGAGCCTGCCAAGCTGCTTTTGGAAGAAAAGAAAAAAAGAGGTAGACTAGATGAGAATATGGTTAGATAGAATCAGAGATTGTTCAATGGACAGATGCAACATATAGGTATTAGTGGTTCCATGTTATCATGATAGAAAATCTCTAGTAGAGTACCCATGGAATTTATCCCGATTCTATGCTATTTAATATTCTTATCAAATCAGCCAAAAGTAGAGATGGAATGTTTGTCAAATTTGTAGATGATAGGAAAGCTAATGATGATCAAACAGTCAAGATTCTAAAAGTACTTCTCAGGTTAAAGCAAATTTCTTAAACTGTGGGTCATGACCCCTAAGGAGTCATGTAACTAATGTATGCATTGTGAGAAATTCAGCAACAATAAAAGGTACTAAATATTCTGCTAAGATTTAATTCTTTATGTAAAAACAAATAAGCACATCCATCTCATTAGCATGCAAATTTTCTTTCATCTTTGATAAATGGCTAAATTATATGTATACCAAATAATTTTTTAAAAATAAATTTCTTGATCAGCAAGATAATTTCAGAGAGGCCTGGTGAAACTTACATGAACTAATAGTAAGTGAAATGAGCAGAAACAGGAGATCATTATACACGGCAACAGCAAGATAATATGATGATCAATTCTGATTTATATGGCTCTCTTCAACAATGAGTTGATTCAGACCAATTCCAATGGTCTTGTGATGAAGAAAGCCATCTGCACCCAGAGAGAGGAGTGTGGAACTGAATGTGGATCACGACATAGTATTTTTCCACTCTTTTTGCTGTTGTTGCATTTTGTTTTCTTTCTCGTTTTTTCTATTTCATCTGATTTTTCTTGGCAATATGATATTTGTAGAAATATTGAGATAGAATTGCACATGTTTAACATCTATTGTATTACTTGCCATCTAGGGGAGAGGGGGGGGGAGGAGGAAGGGAAATTTGAAAACCCACAAAGTTTTGTAAGGATGAATGTTAAAAATTATCCATGAATATATTTTGAAAATAAATAGCTTTAATAAAAATAATAAATTGTATTTATTATTTATTATCAGAATTGTTTTGATTTTTATATCTATTTTATTATACCTATATACCTGGGGTTGAGTAAAAATTTCTCAGGTGAAAAGGGGTTACAAATAGAAAAAGTTTGAGAAGCCTTGGGTTAAAACACTGCACTAAACCAAGTAACATGAAAGTTAGGGGATATAGTCAATAAATCTTATGTCTGGATTCCCAAAACCCATAAATTGGAAGAGATATTGACATATAATAGTTTGTATAGGAGGAAAAATGGTCTGACTTTTTGTGGACCTCAAGTCAAATATAAATTAGTGACGTGTTATGGCAACCATGACAGTTAATAATATTTTCCAAGGCATTAAAATATTATACCTTCAAGAAATAAGGAGGAGATAGCCCCACTATACTCTTCCCAAGAGAGATATCAAGAATATTGTGTTTATGGAATGGCTTATATGAACTGATGCTGAGTAAAGTGAGCAGAACCAGGAGAAAATTGTCCCCATTAACAGCAAGATTGCATGATGATCAACTATGATTGGCTTAGCTCTTTTCAGCAATATAGTGATCCAGGAAAATTCCAAAGTATTCATGATAGAAAATGTTATCCACATCCAAAGAAAACTTAATGGAAGTTCTGGGGTTGGAGCCAAGATGATGGAGTAAAGCCAAAAAGCTGCTTGAGCTCTCCCAGTTTCCCTCAAAAACCATCTGAAACCAAGCCTCTAAACAGAATCTACTGAAATGAAATCATTCTCCAGTTCAAGATAGATGGGAAATACTATAAGAAAGGTCAGTCTCACTGGGGAGAAAATGGGTATTTAGCCAGCTTGGAGTCTGGGAACGCCAGTGAGAGGGTCTTATCAAACAGATCAACATTTGAGACTCTCAGTCCTGGCTCAGTACTGGAAAAGAACAGTGGGGCAGCCTCCAGTCCCAGCTTAGAAGACAAATTTCCTGGCAAACCAGGCGGTTATTGGAGAGAACAGGTAGGGTTACCTCTTGCTGTGAGCAACACACCAAACCCCAGGGTCACCTGAGCTCAAAGCCAAGGCTCAGAGCTACACGAGAAGCTTGGGACAAAACTCCCTTTTTCTAAGCTTTATCCCAGAGCTCAACTATTCACGTCACAAAAAAGGAAATACAAGAATGGAAAGAAAATGAGCAAAAAACAGAAAAGAACCTTAACTATAGAAAGCTACTATAGTGACAGGGAATACTAAAACACCAACTCAAACCAGGAGAAAAATGTCCATGGAGAAAATCACAGAGTGATATGAATTGGTCTCAAGCCCAAAGATGCTTTTTGGAAGTGCTCATAAGAGATTTTAAAAGGAAAGTAAGAGAGGTATAAGAAAAAATGAGAAAAGAAGCGAGAGCTATACAAGAGAGTTGACAGTTTGGAAATGGAGGTGGGAAAAATGACTGAAAAAAACTGAAAAAAACAATTCCTTAAAAAATACAATTGGCAAAAGGAAAAAAAACTGAAAAATTCACCACCTTGAAAAATAAAATTATAGTAGGTAGTAGATAAAGAGATACAAAAGCTAACTAAAGAAAATCACACATTAAAAACTAAGATGGGGCAAATGAGACCTCAGGAATTAGTCAAACAAAATAAAAAAGAATGAAAAGAGTGGAAGAAAACATAAAATACCTCATTGGAAAAACAGCAGACCATAAAAATAGATCCAGAAGAGACAATTTAAAAATTATTGGCCAACCTGAAGGCCATCACCAAAAAAAAAAAAAAAAAAAAAAAAAAGACCCTGGATAGCATTTTTCAAGAGATCATTAAGGAAAATTGTGCCAACATCTAGAAACAGAGCGGGATCACCTTCAGAAACAGACTCCACAAGGAAAATCCCAAGGAACATTGTTGTGAAACTCCAGAACTACAATCTCAAGGAAAAAATACTAAAAGCTACCAGACAAAAACAATTCAAATATCAAGAAGCAACACTAGGGATTGCCCAATCCTGTCAACTTTTACAATAAAGGATCCGAGGACCTGAAATACCATATTCCAGAAGGCAAAGGACTTATAGTTAAAACCATGAATAAACTATTCGGCAAGACTGAGCATCATCTTTCAGAGGAAGAGATAAATCTCCAATGAAGTAAGAGACTTGTTTAAAGGTTAAACTATTTACATCCCTGTATAGGAAAATGACATCTGTAACTCTTGAGAATTTTAGCTATTATTGGGGCAATTCAAGAGGTCATATATGGATCATCCCCCTCCTTTATTTCCCTCTATTGTAATAGATATTTTGTGCCTCTTCAAGCAATCTATGTTGTTCCATTATATCTCCCTTTTGTTCTTCTCTCAGTACAATCTTTTTTTCCACCATTTAGTCTTTTTCTTTGATATCATATCAGAGTCCATTCACATCACATCAGAGTCCGTCTCCTCCTCTGAAAGATGATGTCAAATTCAAGTGTTCTCTTCCTAATCTGGGGTCTAAAGGCATGGATCTATTCTCAACCTTTCATGTACCCTATCCCCTTTCATGAACTCACTGTCTTGCTCAGGTATCCAGAATGAGAGGTAACTGAGCTACGTCACTCCTCCCCAAAAGTTTAAGATTAATAAAACCGATGTATGGGACTTCCTTTGTGAAAATAAAAAGAATTTGAAAGTACCACAAGTGAAAGAATATTTGACTTTTTCTGTTTGGCTCCAGAATGAGAATTAACAGAGTCAGAGGTGCAAAAAGGAAAATTTGATGTGAGGAAATTTTTCTAAATAATAGAACTATTGAATGTATGATTTTGGATTCCTTCTGTCCACTTTTAGGATCCCTCTTCTTCCTCCTCAGGTTATAAGTCTTCTTAAGCTCCTTTTCCTTCCAAACTCATCTTTTCCTTTTACCCTAAGCCTTTAGAACCTTATTCTATCTACCCTTAGCTCATAGGTCTATTTACATGGGGCTCTCTTCATTAATCTAAGAACCATTGTCCTAAAATTGGGCATGGGAGAGGAGGGATACATAGACATTTCCCCCAACCCTTCAAAAATTCCCTCCATTACTATGGCACAGTGCTAAACATTTTTTACCAATAGACATATCTTTGAGTTTTAACTTAATAAACTAATTATGCTAGTTTAATAAATCTTTAGTAGCTGACATTTATGTAGGGATTTAAGATTTGTGCAAAGATTATCACATTTAATTTATACATTCTCACTATAATCCTGAAGTAAGTATTACAGGTATCCTCATTTTTCAAATGAGAAACCAGAGGCTCATAGAGATGAAGGAGATATTTCAAAGTCAAGGATTTAGTTTCAGAGCCAAGTTTCCAACCTAAGTCTCAAAAGGTCCTTTTTTTCTAAAACAATTGTTAAGGCAGCTGGCAAAACGCACCAATCATTAACCTCTTGCTCATATCAATCTCTTGTCATTCCACCCTTTCCTACTTCACATCATCCTGCTTATTCTTCTTTTTTTCACAACCTTGACCCAACGGTTAACTGGTTCAACTTAATACTGTCTTATATGATTAAATCTTTTGTCCTCTCTCTACTTATTTTTTCCCCAAACCCCATTTTTTTTTATTTTCTCCTACTATTTGTCATCTCCATGCCTGCTTTGATACTATTGGTGGCATTTTGAAGAAAGTCACTCTTTAAACTTGAGTGACCATATGTCTTTATGATATTAATATATAAGATCATACGGTCATAGATTTAGAGCTAGAAGGGATTACCAGAGGTCAACTAGTTTAACTCCCTCATTTTATAGCTGAGTAAATTGAGACAAAAATTTATTCAATCATATGTTCATGTTTTGAACCACTAAATCAAAAGCATTTTTATGATAACCAATAATAAGCATTTATGCCTTCTCTGCATCTTTCAATGAGGGAAATATATATTTTTAGGACAAAACTTTGTGTAAAATTGCCTGCCTGTTATTCATTAATATCATTCTTGAGGATGTCCTTCATAACTGTAGATTATTCTCATACAACTTGTATATAAATGGGGAAAATGTTTAATTGATGATAGTGAGTTTGATGTAAATCCAAATTTTTTTTTCCCTCACAATTTTACCTTTCCCTTTTGATGAAGTATAGGTTAATTTCTCAATCCTTCATAAATTTTATCATCTCTAATTCAGATTCACTTTATGCATACTTGTACCAATCCTGTACTCTTTTTGTCTTTGTCCTTTTATTGTAATTTTTACTTCCTTTCTAATCATATTTGGGACTGAGTATTTGAATATTGTGAACACATTGCTTTTAATGATGAAAGAATTTCATTAAAAATCTTTACAGATCTTTCCCATTTTTCTTTTGTTTATTGTCCTTCCTTTTTTATACTTAGTGGTACCCAGGATGACTTCGTTTGGTCTTGGTCTCTTTATCATTTAAACTTTCCTTAAGTTAGTTTTTACCCTCAGTTACTTCTCTGATTTTTGATATGTGGCTGCTCTTAATCTACTATCCTTGTACATAAAATTTTTGAAAATGAATTTATGTTCTAAATGGCTGCTATATTTCACTTTGGCAAGCAAATTAAGTGATTGTTGACTGAAATGCTTTTTATGATTTTTTGGTCTTCTGACTATGGCATTTGATCTTATGTGGGTTAAAATTCTTTTCAATGAAATTATTTTAATTGGTGTTTATATGATTTCTTGGGTCTAAATCTCATTTTCAAGAAGGCTCTATAAAGGCAAACTTCATCATTAAATAAAGAAAATATTGCATAACATGTTTCATGCTTTATACAAAGCTTTAAATCTCGTTCAGTTCAAAAAAATGTTTATTAAGTACATATCATGTGCCAAAATGAAATGGTCCCTGTCTTCAAATCCTAATTCTGAGGTCCTAAAAAGGGAAAGGTGCAGTATACATACCCAAATAAGTAAATAGAAAATAGAATAAAGTCATTTCAAGAGGTATTGAGGGAAATATACAGATTTACAAAGTATACTTCAATTCTGCTTAAAAAAACCTGAGAAGTCTATTAGACAGTGAGGAATTATGCTTATATTCCAGATATGGGGGACCATTTATGCCAAACTATAGAGATGGGAAATAGAAGATCATATAAAAGAACACAAAACACATTGGGGGGATAAATTCAAGGGGTTTTGAGCATAATACTGATTAAATCCAAAATAATAGATTAATCACAAATGAATTGTGAACCTATCCGATTAACTCCCTAAAGATAATTGGATCAGTGTGATTCTGATATGATCTGTTACTTTAAAATCGACAAGCAAATGGTTGATAAGATCTAATACGTCAATAAGACACAGGTCTTATATATCCATTTCTTCTCCCAAGAGCTACTACTCATTCTCATGTGAGTGTATTAGCTTGTTACTGCTCTCTGTCATAGAAAACAAAACAGAAAGCACATATAGTACAATAGTCTGGTGCCATGTAAGGTATTTTTGAGAAAGATGCATTACAAGCCAAATTGCTGGAAAAGTTTTTTCTTTCATCTTCCCAACCAAAGTGAGTATTTAATAAAGGTAGGAAAACATGTGGATGGCAGCAAAGGATAAGAACAATTGTTAGTTATGGTAATAGCTCACTGTCTTTGTAATGTATTATACTTTAGCAAACATCAGGATTATTGTATAAGACTTGTGAAGAACAGAGTTTGCTTTTATCTGTGTTGTTTTTCTCCTCAGTAGAAGTGAAATTGTTTATACTTTTTAGAAGCTGACTGCATCTCTTGGGTATTTTGGAAAATACTTTTTCATTTGTGTTTTGTGTGTGTGTATATGTTGTGCTTTGTATATTTTGTTTCTTTGTATAGAATATAGGACCATTTTCTCTAAATCATAAGCCTCTCTCGTTTCCATGTTAAAGATGTACACAGACAAAGGGATATCACACTTGGGAAAAAGCCTATTTTGACTAGATAGTGTGTCAAATTTTTTTGCCTTCACTACTATCATCTGAGGTTTGGGGGCTTATAGTTTCACTCCCATGTCAAGTTATAAATAATAATACATTTTGAGGAAAGTTATCTGGAATAATCAGAATTTCAGGCATAGTGATTTACAAAGATGTATCTCATACATACCACTGGATCCATGAATATATTAATTTAAACATTCATTCCAACAATGCTGATCTTATGATAACTCATCTCTCCTTTACAAGTTCTCCCATATGTTCACCATGAAGGCCTTCCTCTCATTCTCTAGAAATCCTGATGATACCTGTGAAATATGTGGACTTATCCACTTGTTATTCCTCATTTTTACCATTCGACTAGATCTTTTTTAACTATACATTATATGTAATGACAGACAGAAAGATCATTACAGACAAGCAGACTGAAATATACACAGACTAGATCCTCTACTAACATCTCTTAATGCTCCAACATGGTATAGATACTTTAGGATCCCCAAAGCAATGAAATCTCTCCAAGTTTGATCATATCATGCTCATGCCCAGTAAACTCCAGTGGTTCTAAATTTTTTTAGAATCAGATTGTCCTGGTTTTAATTTAAAGCACTTCACAATCTGGTTCTACTTTACTTTTCCATTCTTACACATTCCTTAATGTCCATTAATGCACTCCTCAGAATAATTAAAGGGGCTTTTTTGCTGTTTCTTCCACATGATATTCTCTTCCCTGTCCCTTTGTATAGACTATCACCCCATGCTTGGAAATGTTTTATTTCAAACTGGAACCTTTCCCAATAAGATCAGGAGTGAAACAAGGTTGTCCACTATCACCATTACTATTCAATATTGTATTAGAAATGCTAGCCTCGGCAATAAGAGTCGAGAAAGAGATTAAAGGAATAAGAGTAGATAATGAGGAAATCAAACTGTCACTCTTTGCAGATGATATGATGGTATACTTAGAAAATCCCAGAGATTCTAATAAAAAGTTATTAGAAATAATTCACAACTTTAGCAAAGTTGCTGGGTACAAAATAAATCCATATAAATCCTCAGCATTTTTATACATCACCAATAAATTGCAACAGCAAGAGATATAAAGAGAAATTCCATTCCAAACAAATGTTGAGAGTATAAAATATTTGGGAATCCATCTATCAAAGAAAAGTCAGGAATTATATGAACAAAATTACAAGGCACTTGCCACAAAAATAAAGTCAGATTTAAATAATTGGAAAGACATCCAGTGCTCGTGGATAGGCCGAGCGAATATAATAAAGATGACAATACTCCCCAAACTAATCTATTTATTTAGTGCTATACCAATCAGACTCCCAAGAAACTATTTTAGTGACCTAGAAAAAATAACAACAAAGTTCATATGAAAGAGTAAAAGGTCGAGAATTTCAAGGGAATTAATGAAAAAAAAAGTCAGATGAAGGTGGTCTAGGTATACCTGATCTAAAGCTATATTATATAGCAGCAGTCACCAAAACCATTTGGTATTGGCTAAGAAATAGACCGGTCAATCAGTGGAACAGATTAGATACAAAGGACAAAAAAGGGTACATCTATAGCAATCTAGTCTTTGACAAACCCAAAGATACCAACATTAGGGATAAAAATTCATTATTTGAAAAAAACTGTTGGGAAAACTGGAAATTAGTATGGCAGAAATTAGATATGGATCCACACTTAACACCATATACCAAGATAAGATCAAATGGGTCCATGATTTAGGCATAAAGAATGAGATCATAAATAGATTAGAGGAACAGAGGATAGTCTATCTCTCAGACCTGTGGAGGAGGAAGGAATTTATGACTAGAGAAGAATTAGAGATCATTATTGATCACAAAATAGAAGATTTTGATTACATCAAACTAAAAAGTTTCTGTACAAATAAAACTAATGCAAACAAGATTAGAAGGGAAGTAACAAATTGGGAAAATATTTTTACAGTTAAAGGTTCTGATAAAGATCTCATTTCCAAAATATATAGAGAATTGATCCTAATTTATAAGAAATCAAACCATTCTCCAATTGATAAATGGTCAAAGGATATGAACAGACAATTTTCAGATGATGAAATTAAAACTATTTCCACTCATATGAAAAAGTGTTCCAAATCACTACTGATCAGAGAAATGCAAATTAAGACAACTCTGAGATATCACTACACACCTGTCAGATTGGCTAAAATGACAGGAACAAATAATGATGAATGTTGGAGGGGATGTGGGAAAGCTGGGACACTAATACATTGTTGGTGGAGTTGTGAAAGAATCCAACCATTCTGGAGAGCAATTTGGAATTATGCCCAAAAAGTTATCAAACTGTGCATATCCTTTGACCCAGTAGTGCTACTACTGGGCTTATATCCCAAAGAAATACTAAAGAGGGGAAAGGGACCTGTATGTGCCAAAATGTTTGTGGCAGCCCTTTTTGTAGTGGCTAGAAACTGGAAGATGAATGGATGTCCATCAATTGGAGAATGGTGGGTAAATTATAGTATGTGAAGGCTATGGAATATTATTGCTCTGTAAGAAATGACCAGCAGGATGAATTCAGAAAGGCTTGGAGAGACTTGCATGAACTGATGCTGAGTGAAATGAGCAGAACCAGAAGATCACTATACACTTCAACAACAATACGGTATGAAGATGTATTCTGATGGAAGTGGAAATCTTCAACATAAAGAAGATCCAACTCACTTCCAGCTGATCAATGATGGACAGAAACAACTACACCCAGAGGAGGAACACTGGGAAGTGAATGTAAAATATTAGCACTACTGTCTATCTATCCAGGTTACTTATACCTTCGGAATCTAATACTTAACGTGCAACAAGAAAATTGGATTTACACACATATATTATATCTAGGTTATACTGTAACACATGTAAAAATGTATGAGATTGCCTGTCATCTAGGGGAGGGAGTAGAGGGAGGAAGGGGAAAATCTGGAAAAATGAATACAAGGGATAATGTTATAAAAAATTACTCATGCATATATACTGTCAAAAAATTATAATTATAAAATTAATAAAAAAAGGAAATATTTTATTTTGATACCACTTGTAAGAAGCCCTTGTTTCCTTTCAAATTTAGTTTAAGCACTAACTTCTAAACAAAGCCTTTTCTAATACCCTCTTCCCCTTGTTGGCCTCCTCCCAATTATCTTGTATTTATTATGTATATCTTACAAACATATATATATATATGTGTGTGTGTGTGTGTGTGTGTGTATGTGTGTATATATATATATATTTAATACACAATTATACATATATCTAGCTTTCTATCTATATATGGTTATATGCATATTTGTAGCATGTATGCATATGTGTATTATATAGATGCATGTATATGTACATACATATATACATATACATATGGAGAACTCATACAAAGTAAGTGCTCATAAGGAGGCCAGAAGAACTGATATAAAGCCTGATCAGCCACAAGGATGCACTGTAGCTTGATGCTAATATATTGATGTAATTTTCTTTCTTTGTGAACATAGGACAACCATCCAATAAATACATATATATATGCACATATGCATGTATACATACTCACAGACATATGTATACATATATGTACATGCATACATACATGTGTATATGTGTGTTTGGTTTTTCCCATAGTATGTAAACTACTCAAGGGTAGAGACTGTTTTATTTTTGTCTTATTCTCCCCAGTCAAATCAAATTCAGACAAAATAAACACAGTATTTGGCATGTAGTAGATACTTAATACATGCTTATTGATTGGTCTCACTTACTAGCTGTGTGATCCTAAACAATTCACTTACCCTGTTTGCCTCAGTTTCCTCATCTGTAAAATGGGTTGGAGAAGGAAATGGCAAACCATTCCAATATCTTTGTCAAGAAAGAAAACAACAATAAATGTCTTGTACTGAAATATACTTTGGTTTGGTTATCATATTTTTGAATTTTGTAAGGGGTCCTATTTTGCTTAACTATGCCTGAATGTAAGATAAAGGACCCTACAAAGTTCACAGTTGAATGGATAATAGATGAGTACACTTTAAATATGCAAAGGCCCCAAAAGCTGGCCACAGTTCAAGTTTGCCCCCTGTTTTTCCTCCCAAGCAAGATTGATGCCAAAGGCCCTGAGGTACCGAGAAGCAGAGAAGATAGAATCCTGTAATCAGACATTGATAGAACTTTAAAGGTCATCTTCTCCACCCCCTTTCATTTTACAGATCAGAAAAAAGGAGTCTCAAACTCATTTTAATATTCATTTAAAGTAACATTTAAGTGGTAGGTATTGAATATAGGTACTGAATAGCAGAGATGGAGTTTGAGCCTGAGTTTACTGATTCCAATTAAAGCTGTCTTTCTACTGCGTCATCAACTCATGTCACAGCCCAAAGGACAGAAAACAAATAAATAAACAAACAAACAAACAAAAAAGAATTTGCTTGGTCCTACAATGTCCAGGAAAAATTCCAGAAGGGAACTGAGTACATATGATGGACCAAAGGCAGCTGTGTCACCTTCTTAGTGGGACTGACTGGCTGTATAATATGTGCCAAAGCTGGGATGGGGTGACTGGAACTTTACCCGTAGGGTACCAAATTTAGAGAGCATTGAAAGTACTAAGCAAGAATAATTAATTAAAGTGGGAAAACACCAGATGGTAACTAAGGTGAATTCCTTCTAGGCCTTGCTGCTGGTGTCTCAGGGTGTCTGTTTTCCTATCACAGGATAATTCCCTTTCTATCTCATCTGAGGCCAAGCTTTATGCTAATTCCAATCAAAAGTCATGATTCTTTCTTTGGGTGCAACAATTTCCAATTTCAGCATTGGCATGTAAAAATTGATGAATAATAAAATTGAAACCAAAGACAGATAAATGCATGTGTTGAATTTTTCCCTTGTGAAGGAATTAGGAGCAAATTAGTAAATAGAATCTTATTGCTAAGCAGTCTTAGATGTCCAAGTTTCTCTCTTCTCTTGGTGTATCTGTGTATCCCAACTTCTCATTGACCAGATGCCGAGAACTGCACTTTTACTAGCCATAAAAATACTCTGTTAATGAACTCAAAGAATTTCTGGTGTTCTTGAACTAGATGCTTTCTATTTTCACTCTAAAGCTTTTTGGATATGGAAGTTGGATAAAGATGCTGAAATCCAACTACTATTAAAGGTCAACTTCCTGGGAATCTGTGACCAGAATGATTTGACAGATGATGTCCTTCTTCCTTCTGTTGTGTAATTCTATTCTTTTCTCAGGCATATTAGGAGCAACTAAGTGGTGAAATGGATAGAACACTGGGTCTGGAGTCTGAAAGAACTGAATTTCAATCTTCAGATATTTACTAACCCTGGGAAAGTCACATGACAGCTATAAACCTAAGTTTCCTCATCTGTAAAATGTGAATAATAACACCTATCTCAAAGGATTGTTGTGAAGATCAAACGAGAAAAGAAATTTAAAGCACTTAGTACAGTGCCTAGCACCTAGCACCATAGAAATATTAGCTATAATAATAATTATCATAATTATAATAATAATATCAATTCTTATTGTTCTTATTATAAGCATCTGTGTGTTTTATGTTTCCCAAAGAAGTGTATCTTCCTATCCTATGGCAGGAAATGCAATAAAATATAATAAATAAAAAGAACATGAGGTTTGACATTGAAGTACATGGACTTATAGCTAGCCTTACTGTCACTTACCACCTATGTGATCTTAAACATATTACTTAACTACTCTCTCCTTTAAAAATAAATTTACAAGGGACAGCTAGGTAATGTAGTGGGTAGAGTACCAACCTTGAAGTCAGGAGGCCCTGAGTTCAAATATGGTCTCAGATACTTAACACTTCCTGGCTATGTGATCCTGGGCAAGTCACTTAGCCCCAATTGCCTCAGCAAAAAATAAAATAAAATAATAATAATAATAATAATTTTACAATAAATCATAGAAACAATTGATAATTTCATTCGATAATCACAATAGTGAGACAACATACCAAAACTTATGGATTGCAGTCAAAGCAGTTCTAAAAGAAAATTTTATATCTCTAGATGCTTACATAAATAAAATAGAAAAAAAAAGAGATCAATGAATTGGGCATACAACTAAAAGAACTAGAAAAAAAATAAATTTATTATTTGACATTATTTTATTTTTAAAATTGAATTCCAAATTTTCTCCATCTCTTTTATGCCTACTCTGCCAAATGAGAAGGCAAGCAATATATCAGTCAGTTATACATGTGAAATCACGCAAAGCATATATTTATACTTGCCATATCACAAAGAAGCAAGAAAAATAAAGTTTAAAATTATACTTCAATTTGCAGTCAGAGTTCATTAATTTGTTGGAGGTGGATAGTATGTTTTCATCATAACTCCTTTAGAATTATCTTAGCTCATTTTATTGATCAGAGAAGGTTAGTCTTTCATAGTTGATTATCATTACAGCATTGCTGTTACTGTGCACAATGATCTACCAAGTTCTTCTCACTTTACTTTGCATCAGTTCATATAGGTCTTCCAATATTTTTCTGAAACCATTTCTATCATCCTTTCTTATAGGATATTCCATCACAATAATATGCCACATCTTGTTCAGCTATTCACCAATTATGAGAATCTTCTCAATGTCCAATTATTTGCTACCACTAAAAGAGCTACTATAAATATTCTTGTACATATAGATTTCTTTCCTTTTTCCTTGATGTCTTTTAGATAGAGAAATTTGCTATAATTTTTTTTACTTCACTGTCTATGGAACCCTGATTATCTCTTTCAATTAGATTTATTTTTGCTTTTGTTTTGTCTGAGATCATGATTACTATTCCTGCATTTTTTAACTTCAGTTGAAGCATTCTAATCCAGTCCCTTATTTTAACTCTGTGTGTTTCTCTGTTTCAAGTGTGCTTCTTTTAATAACATATCATTGGATTCTAATTTCTAATCCATTCGGTTATCCACTTCTATTTTATGAATCATTCCATTTACTTTCACAGTTATGATTCCAATAGATTTCCCTCCATCCCATTTTTTTCTGTTTATCTTTATCTCTTTTATCTTTTTATCCTGTCCTTCCTCAAAAGTCTGCTTTACTCCTGAGTACTGCCTCCCTTAGTCTACCCTTCCTTTTATCATCCATTCTCCCCCTACTTTTCTCATATCCCCATTCCCTCCTATTTCCTTGTTATGTAAGATAAATTTCTCTCTGTGTGTGTGTATGTGTGTGTGTGCATATATATCCACCTTATTTATTTATGTGCATGTAGATATAAAAATATATACACCTATGTGTATATGTATGTATATGTATATTATGTATATGTAAGCCTATCTATATGCATATGTCAATGTATTATATATAAACATACAGAATATACATATATATTTCCACTTTGAACCAGTTCTGATGAGAATGAGATTCAAGCATCATCTACTACTTCTTTTCCCCCATTTTCCCCTCCACTGTAAAAGCTTTTCCTTGCATATCTCTTTTGGTGAAAATTTTTTTCCCATTCTACTTCCCCAACCCCTTCTTCTAGTGTATTCCTGCCTCTTTCTCAGCCCTTAATGTTTTTAGGTCATCCCAAAACAATTGATTTATACTCATGACCCCTAAGATAGATTACTAACTGTGCTAATAATGATAAAGATTTTAAGAATTACATATATCATCTTCCTACATGGTAAATAGTTCAATCTTCTTGAATACTTTGTGATTTCCCTTTCATGTTTTCCTTTTTTCCTTCTCTTGAGTCTTGTGTTTGAATGTCAGATTTTCTGTTTAGCTCTAGTCTTTTCAATAGGAATGCTTAAGAATCCTCCATTTCAATTTTTTTCTCTTGAAGGATTATACCCAGTTTTTCTGAGTATGCTTGGTTGAAATCATAGTTCTTTTGCCTTCCAGAACATCATAACTCAAGCCCTTAATTCTTATCATATGGAATCGACTAAAAATTTGTGTAATTCTGACTGTGGCTCCAAAATATTTGGATTGTTTCTTTCTAGATGCTTGCAATAATTGTACTTTGATCCAACAGTTTTGGAATTTGACTATGATATTCCTGGAAGTTTTTATTTGTGGTTCTTTTCAGGAAATAAGTGATGGATTCTTTAAATTTTATTTGACCTCTCTAGATTTAATATAGGGCAGTTTTACTTTATAATTTCTTGATATATGATATTTATCTTGTTCATGGCTTTCATATTGTCTAATAATTCTTAAATTGTATTTCCTTGATTGACTTTTCTGGTCAGTTGTTTTTCCAATGAGGTATTTCACATTTTTCCTTTCTTTTTTTATTCTTTTGACTTTTTTTATTGTTTCTTAATGTTTTATGGGGTCATTAGCTTCCTCATGTCCAAGTCTAACTTCCAAGGAATTATTTTCTTTAGTGCCTTTTGTACCTCTTCTCCTTTTAGCCAATTAAGTTTCTTTAAAGTGTTATTTTCTTTAGCATTTTGTCCATTTTTTACTAATCTGTTAATTCTCTTTTCATAATTTTCTTGCATCCAATTCTCATTTCCTTCCCTATTTTTCCTTATCTTTTTTCTTATCTCTTTCTAGAATTCTCCCACAAATTCTTATTAGGTTATGTTTAATTAGCATTTTTTTTCTTTGAGGCTTTAGTTGTAACTGTTTTCACACATTGCTGTCTTCTTGAGAATTTGTGTCTTGATCTTCCCTGCCACATAGTAATTTTTTATAATCAAGTTTTTGTTTTTGTTTTTCCTTTTTTTTTTTTTTTTTTGTTTTTGTTTAGCTATTTGTTCATTATCTCAGTCTATTTCTTGACTTTGAATGTTATGGTAAAGTTGGGTTCTGCTCATCTGAGAATTGGGAGGCAGAATCTTGAACTTCAGGTTTTTGGGGGGATAGGGACTGCTGTTTTCAAAGGTAGTTCTGGGAGTCTGCAAGTTTTTGGTATCTCCAAGGTGGTATAACTCAAGAAGAGGTGTGGTCACTATTCTCTTGGTCTTCACTTTGGTCTTTACCCAAGAAGGGTTTCTACTACCATGAAGCCATAAAGTACTAACACTCCTCTTGGCTCTGGAGCTATGACCAGGTCTGGTGTCCTACAGCTGCTGGTGTTCTTCTCTGTCTTAGAACTGTGACCACCTTTTTGACCAAGCACATGTGCTTCTCTCCATCTTGGTACTACAACCCAGAACTTCATATGGGCAATAGAGTTGTCAACCAGTGCCAGCAAAGAGTCCCCTATGTAATCTCTTTCTGAATAGTTATCTGATTCCTTATCATCTCTGAGCTAAGAACTCCTGGAGCTGCTGCTCTTGCTGCTGGTGCAGTGATGTTCACTTCTGTTCCTGTTGCTACTATTGTTTATGTTTAACATCAGCCCTTGCCCTGAAATTACAGACCTATTCTGCTGATCCCCTAAATTGTTTTAAGCTGGGAAAAATATTTTACCTTGACCTCTTTTTGGTTCTGCTGCTCCAAAATTTGATTCAATGAATTCTTTTAAAGTTGTTTGGAAGGGAATGGTTTGAGAGTTCAACTGCATTGCTGCCTCTCTTCCACATTCTTGTGTTTTCCACTCTTTAACTTCTCTGGCCCTCAATGTTTTCCTTCATTTGCAAAATGTAAGAGAATTAGGTTGCTTGAGTTTTCTTCCAGCTCAAAGTCTGATGCTATAAATAGGAGAAAACTTTGGAACTTGTAAAGTCTTAGAGCTAAAGTCCAGCAGTGTAAATTTATTGCCAGATGCCTCTTTCCCCAGCTGAATGATCAATCAATAAGCATTAACTATTTATCAACAATCACTCAAGAAATATATCTTCTTTAATGTCATTTTATCTGATAAAACCATGTTGGTTTCTCATGTTTAATTATTTGACAATGCCAATGATTTGAGTGGCATGAACTTTCTTAATCTGATCTTTACAAGCCGAGTCTCCTAGGAGGTAGTGATTAAAGCTGCTTTGAAAGTAGTTGGCAGGTAACTTTCCAGGGTTTGCCATGTCTTCAAGGTCTGGGCAACAAACAAGGGTAGTAGTCTGTGGCTGGGATGAGGAGGAGTGTAGCTATTCTCCAGATTTCTTGTGCTTATCTGCTCATTGGTGGTAATCAATAGTTAGTATTTGTAGTAGTTGGGGTAGCAGTCCCTTTCTTTATAGGAACTACTTCTTTAGATCATGGCTTTAGGGACTGGTTTGGAAGCAAAATTGATGGTCCAGGATAAGGAGGCTGCTCTTGGATTCTGGGTTCTAGGTTGTCTTGGCCAAAGTCTGAGTGGATATAATGGCAGTGATTTCATTGCCTGGCATTTACTGTATCTCATATCTACCTCAGGATATCTTATGATTTCATCTAGGCTAGTTTGCTCACCAGATATGTAGAGGTCAGTGGTGGGGATGATGGATTCTTTTCCACAAGGCTTGCTTCCTTAGATAATGGCAGCAAGAGCTAGAATAAAAGAAAACCAGAATTTTGAGAACCCAGAGCCACCTCTCTGCCATTGTAATTCATTGAAGTTTGTTGTTATCCTTCATCCTTGAAGAGGACCAAAATGACATCATATGTTAGAGTCAAGTTACATTGTGTCCAACTGGCTGATCATACCAATATGAGCTCAGAATGCTCTATCACATGTCAGATCAAATTGTCCATGTGAACATTTGGTGTGTATTTTCTAAATGTGCACATCTTGCATTTCTTTTGAGCTACTTTAATTTGGCCTTGTTCACAGAGCACAGCACCTTCTCTGATGAGGGCATGCCATGCTATGCAGTCCTATGCCAGTGTCTCCTATGTCCCATAATCAATTCCAAAACTCTTTAGAGAGATTTTGAGAGTGTCCCTGTATCACTCTTTATGACCACCATGTGAGCACTTGCCTTGTGTGAGTTCTTCAGAAAATAGTTTTTTGACAATTGTACATTTGGATTTGAATAATGTGGCTACCCCAATGGAGTCATGCTCTCTGCAGTAGAGTTTAAATGTTTGGCACTTTAGTTTGAGAAAGAACCTCAGTGTCTTGTGTCTTATCTTGCCCAGGTGATCTTCACCATCTTCTTACAGCAATTTAAATAGAAGTAATTCAGTTTCCTGGCATGGTGCTGGATACTGTCCAGGTTTCACAGGTATACAATGAGATCAGCATAATGGCTCTGTAGACTTCTAATTTCTTAGTCAATCTAATGCTTCTTTTCTCCCACACTTTCTTCAGAGTTTCCCAGATACAGCTAGATCTGGCAATGTATGTGTTAGCCTCATTATCAATGTATACATCCTTGGAAAGTATGCTGCAAATGCAAAATAGAATGATAGTGAATGTGTATATACTTGGAGACATTAAGAGATGCAATTCTCCTATATTCTGACCCTAACAGACCTCTCCTAGAGTTTTATAATCAGGTATGGTTGCCATTGTTTAAGAAAGATATGGATAATCTGTGTATTGTCTGAAAAATAGAAAGAGCTTTGAATTCATGACACATAGAGGCCCATTTGAAGGAAGTAGGCATGTTTATATGGAAAAAGAGACTTAAATTAATTGTAAGCATCTTTCTATTTAAATTATCTTATGAAGACCTGAAAATCACCTGGCAGTTTAAGGCACAAATTGCCAGTGAAATCCTGGGAAAATCACTTAACATTTTTGTACACTAGACAACTGTCCGAAGTAAATAAATTGCAGAATATTTGCAGATTTACATCAGCAGAGAGAGTTACATCAAGTAGAAATTAAACCATAAAATAACAAGTCCAATCTTCCCTCTGCCCCAATTGTGGCTTAGGGATAGCCAGATGGCTCAGTAGATAGACCATTGGACCTGAAGTCAAGAAAATCTGAGTTCTAATTTGGTCTCAAGACTCTTAATAGCTGTGTGACCCTGGGCAAGACACAACACTCTTTGCCTCAGTTTTCTCATCTGTAAAATGAGTTGCAGAAGGAAATGTCAAGTCATTCTAGTATTTTTGCCAATAACTATCTCCTAAAGGGTGTCACAAAGAGTCAGATATTACTGAAATATCTAAATAGTAACAAATAGTAACAAGAGGGCCTAGCACAAGAAATGAATCAATGTGAGTTTATCAAATCTCTACTATACACAAGGCACTGTGCTAAGTCTTGGACTAGGAAGACAAAAACAAAGCAGTCCATGCTCTCAGAGATGTTATATTTTGTAACAGGGAAACATATTTTATATATATATATATATATATATATATATATATATATATATATATATATATATATATATATATATATCTATCTATATATCTATATATCTATATATATATATATATATATATCTATATATATATATATATATATATATAAAAGTATGTATGAAGTAATTACAAAGTAATTTTTGGAGTGGGCTTTAAGGAAACTAGGGATTCTAAGAGGAAAAGGATTATGAAATATTTATATATATGTATGTATGTATATATACATATATAAAGTGAATTGTAAGATATATGAAATATTGGATAGATAGATATGAATTGTAGGAGATATGGATTGTAATGTGTATATACATATATATTAAACATGGATTATAAGGTGTGTAATATAAAATAAATTATAGATTTTTATTATATGTAGAGAATATGATATATATTTATACAAAATATGGATTACAGAATATATAGAGGACATATAATTATAAGATTTATATGTGAAATATAAGATTCGTGTATATATAATGTAGATTTATATGTGATGTATACACCTATGGGTTATAGGATATATATGAATTATAGAATATATATCTAACCATGGATATATATCTTTTATATGATACATAATACATGTATATATGTGTATGTATATATATATGTATATATATATGTATATATATATATATTTATATGAGAGAGAGAGAGGGGAGAAACACACAGAAACAGAAAGAGACCTTTTAGTCCAAGTTCTTACTTTGTCAATGAGGAAACTGAAGAGCTAGGAAGGAATGCATTTAACCATGGTGGGAAAACCTCTGCAAAGGCATATAGAAAAAAAGTTGTAGTATTCCAAGGATTACTTTTTGAAAGAGATACCATTTTCACTTGGGAACAGAGTGAGGGAATATTAGTTCTTTTATCTTTTTAAAAATACCTCTTTTGGAAAGAAATAGATAGCTATTGTTAGTAGTGTAGTGCTTTCTTTAGAGCTAGCTCCCAAAATATTCTCACTGGCACTAGTAGCCTGATCCTCAAAGGACAGCTAGGGTTCTAGAAGGAACTCTGAGGGGCTAATGTTACTGTTGCTCACTTTTCCTTTGAAGGGAATCTTAAATAGCTTTAGTCAATAGAATTTATTTATGTGATATATAGTGAGAATAGTTTGTAAACAATTTTCCTCAAAAGCTCAGGATACACTCTCTCCCTGGCACACACAAGGATTCTGGAAAGAGTGGTCTCATACTTAAATTATAAAGGTAGCAAGATATGTAGTGTAAAGGACATATGTGGCAAAGGGGCATCTTGAGAATCCTAAAACTAGGAGTCTATTTCCTCCCTTTAAGGTATGCTCATGTAATTTCTCTTAGGCATAGTTCTTTATTGGGATTTGAGAATTGGTGTTTTTCTAGACTCCATATCTGGTACTCTCTTAAGTGAATCAAGGGTACACTTCCTCTGAAGCTGCTTCCTCCTTTTGGCATATTCTTGTATCTCTGTTTCTGTGTTTGTTTTTAGTGTTTCTCATTAAATCTTCTAGTTATGCTTAGATCCTGGGCAATATCCTAGGTTTTTCTCACTATCTGCTTACTGTCTCCCATTTTCTTTTTTTCAAGAACAAAACTCTCCTCCCTAGTCCTGACCCCACTGTGTGTGTTGTTTTTCTCTTTTAGAATGTTCCTGGAAGATAGGGATTATTATTATTTTCTAATGTGCCTGGTACATAGTAACAACTTGATTTTTAAATGACTTTTTCTCTATTCTTGTTGTATTGTCACATGATCAGAAGAAATTATCCAGGAAGGAGAGAAAAAAATTATTTTTTTCCTCTGAATGACTCTGGCTTGACTCCACCTGAAACCCTCAGCTTGGGAAGGTGATATAAGCTGATTGGTTTGTTTGGTTAGTCAATCAAGCTTTATCTTGACTGGTTTAATCAAAGAGATCCACTACTCTCAGACAATCTTGTTTTCATATATAGCAGTAATTCATTGATTCTATAACTAAATCAAAGAAGCATTGTCACTTGTTAAAGGTAGCTTCCACAGAATAGTTTATCAATTGATGATTAAGATGGGTAGAACTATATATCTCTTGTATTGACATTTTTCCTTTCCTTCCCTTCTCTTCCTTTCCCTTTCTCTTCCTTTCTTTCCTTTTCCTTCCCTTTCTTTCCCTTCTCTTCCTTTCCTTTTTTCTTTTTTCTTTCTTTCCTTTTTCCTTTTTTTCCCTTCCCTTCCTTTCCTTTCCTCTTTTATTCCCTTCTTTCTTTATATTCCACTCTCTTCTCTTCAACCACAGGTTAAAATGTATCTTCAGTAATTAGTGACTCCAGATCCATGGACTATCACTTTTTCTCTGAAAGGGTAAATTCAGATTCCTGGAGATGGAGATCTAACATGTTGCTCTCTTACCTCTCCCTTTTATTAGGTTTAGGACACATTGTCATTATCTTTATCTGTTTTCTCAGTTGTCAAGAAGGGCTTCAGGAGTGAGAAAATAGATCTATCCTCTCCAAATCCTCTTCTCAAAAGGCAAATGCATGCCATTTGATCTGGTCTCTAGGGGGCAGAGATAATTATATTTCCCTGCCTGAGGAGGAGGTGGGGCTCAAGAAGGTTAATTAAACATTAGATAATAATTCGAGCTAAATGCATTGTCTAGATCAGAAATTCTTAACCCTTTTTTATGCCATGGAACTTTTGGGGAGCCCATGGAACTCCCCTACCTCAAAATGTTGTTGAATGCATAAAGTAAGATAAGATTACAAAACAGTTAAAACTATTAAATATGTTTTTAATGAGTTTAAAATTAAGAACCCCTGACCTACATTAGATAAACCAAATACATAGTATTAGTTGTTCAAAGGCATGAATGCAACATGATAGGAGAGATCTGGGCATACAGGATGAGTGAAGGATCAAGTCTCTGCAGCCCCCTAGTGGTCACTTATTTAACATGATGGTTAGTTACTGAGATCTCTCCAGGAATATTAATGTGTTTGGATTATAAGCATCTTCATCCTTGGGGAGGTGCTCCCAGATAGAGTGCTGACACCTAGAAGCAAATACACTTTGAAAATAAGTGTAAATGGATGCAGGAGCAGGTAAGACATACAATTCCTCTTAATTTCCTAAGAAAGAAGTTTTCTTTCATCTCCTGTTTGCTTTAGAGAAATAAAACATGACTGGTAGGGCAGAGAAGGTTGTTCAGTTTTATAGTCAAAGTTGGCCAAGACCTGGACATGGAACTCAGAATCTGGGTTTCAATACACATCTGACACTGGGTAAGTTAATTAGTTATAAAATCTATGTTCTATCTTGCTCTGCTTAAAACAACAATAATGAACACAACCCCTCTTCTCTCCACAATAGGGATTTGTTTTTTCCAGTTAATTTTTAGCCCTTTCTTCTACTTGCCTTACCTTTTCTCTAATTCACCCTCCATTAGACTAACAAGTAAGTATGGTCATTCTGAAATCCTGGGAGAGAATGTCTAATTTAATCAAGTGTGCTGCCAATTAGAGGCACCCCAAGCCAATTCCACTTATGGGTATCTTGTACCTTCTTTTATCATAAAGGCAGCTGTTGGCCAGAAGATGATCAAGGGATTTGTTTTGAATAAATGGATGTGTTCTTTCTTCCATTCCTTGATTACTCCCTCTTTAAAAAAAATTAATAGTGTCCTACTTTGTGTTGGAAAGAAGAAAGGTTGTAGGGGCAGGGACAGGAAGGGAGTAGTAAGAAGCTCCACTTTGCATATGAGTTAATTGAAGCAGAGATTTCTGAATTGTCTCATTTTAAAAGCCAAATTAAAATAGTGGCAGATAGATTCAATTCCGTTCTCACCTAAATGTTTGTTATATATTGGCTTTCTTTTTCTTTACTCTTTGACTTTAGTCTTGAAAAGATCCACTCAAAAACGATATTCAATGTGAGATTAATAGTAAAGAGTGGTGACCTCTATTTTAAGGTTGTTTAGAACAGGTTGATTTTTAAAGCTGACATTAAACTTTGGTTATGAAGAACAATGCTGCCTTGATTTAAGTTGTTAAAGTGATTATCCAGGCTATTGTACTTGTCAATTATTGTCCATTTTTGTGTGTTCAGATACTGTTGACTATATATATAAAACTAAACTTCAATTATCCAGATAGCAAAAGAAATAGAGAAATATTTTTTTCCAAGAAGAGTCCCTGTGAAAAGGGCACGTATTTAGGACGCATTAATTTCCGGGGGGGGGGGGGGGAAGAGTGATTCTGGAGAAATATTTTTCTTGGGAATCAGAACGGGTGAACTCAATTGTAATCCATTTTGTGCCAAGCTAGAAATTTGGATGAATATATCTTTGATATTTCCCATAGAATGATGATAATTTGGATATTTTAGCGGAGTAATACTTTTTCTGGCTCGTTAATCTATCATCAATTTTGCAGTATTCCAAACTTAAAAACCTTAGAGATCATTTTTTTTTTCCAATTCCCTCATCTACACCTAAGGAAATGGGGGGGGCAGCATCTTTTGTCTCAAAATCTAACATTCTTTCCAGTTCCCTACCCACCCACCCCCACACACACACACCTTGAGATAGGCTTGTGTGTGCGGACGCACTGGGTTCCCAGAAATAAGGAGACCAGAAGGATGCATTAAAATGACGAACGAGTCCCATACAGATCCTGTTTTGGGCTTGCAAGCCAGAAAGCTCATCATTGACAAATCCTGCAGCCCCCTTTCGGTTTTTATTCAGAAACTAGCTTTCTTTCAGTCTGATCCACTTAATCTCTCAGTGCATAATTAGGAAGAGTGCCTGATTGTGTATTCCACTTCGAGTATTCTCATTTGCTTAAAACACTGAATCTGACTGTTCACACATCAGTGAAATTGTGCAGAGAAGGAGGCTGGGGAGGCGGGGGACCGCGGTGTACTGGGCGGGCCTGCAGCTTTTCTCAATGAAAATGTTCGCTACCGCCCAGTCCTGGAACTGCTTTGCATATCAGCCGTTCTCGCCACCTCATTGGTTGACGGGAACAGGGCCCGGGCTGACGCTCGCGTTTCGTTGCGTGCCTGGGTTGTGGCGGGCAGTTGGAGCCCGTCGGACCCCCGCCCCTGCATCTTTCTCCCGCCCCCTTTCTCCCCGATCCCGCGCACTGCCATCTGCAAGTGGCTGTCGGAACAGGCAGATGCGATCCAGCGGCTCCCAGGGGCGGCCGCTGCGGGCAGGAGCAGCTGCCACCTCCTGCGCCGCCGCTTCTCGCGGAGCCGCGGAGCAGTGAGACGCCCCCTGGACAGCCAAAGCGATCTGGGGGAGAGGGGGTTGCTCTGGGAGGTGGGTAAGAGAAGCTGGGGGGAGGGAGAAGCGGGGAAGGAAGGAGGCAAAGGGGGACTTTTCGGGCTCCCAGGCGCCGAATGCCTTCGGCTGTTTGCACTCACTGGTCGCTGCATTCGTTCTTAGAAACTCCGAAGAGCCCAACAGATGTAGTAGAAGGAGGAAGAAGGGGAAACTTAGTGAGTGAAGGCAGATGCAGGGACCGGGGAGGGAGCCTTAGCTCGGCGTTGTAAGCTCCAGGGCTCGCTCCGAAGCCACCACCCAGACCCTGGAAGTTCCGCTCCCAGAAAAACCCAGGGGGTTAAACCTTGCGACGGCGGAAAAAAGGGGGAGCCCCCCTCGATTCCCTAGCTTGGCCTTTCTTCCTGTACCCGAAGCCAGCTCCCTGAGTGGTCGGATAAGCGAACGAAAGAAGCTCAAAAAACATAGGAGGTTCCCTGGATAGAGAGAACCTCCATCCTAACACCCACCGCTCTCTGGATTGAAAGTTGCAGAGAATTGAGGGGATTGGGAGGGGGAAAATTACCTCCAAATCCTCTTTACTCTCCCCCAAGATCTTTTTTTTCCCCCTTTCTGTCTCTGCTGCTAGAGGTTTCGAACAGAAGCCCCGTTGTTGTGGGAGGGGAGCGCTCCGTGGAGGAGAGAGGTGAAGGGGTCCCAGCTGGCGAGTTCAAAGCACCAGGACGGATTTCTGCGCTCCTTCCTGCGCTCCCGCTCCCTCCCCTTCCCTAAAAGCTCTCCCTCCCACTCTCCCTCAGCTTGTGATCGCATCCTTGGTAGGGGCATCCAAAGCATCCAGAGTGACTGAGCTCACAGTTCCAGCGGAAGGGGAGCATCACGGACCTCGGAGCTGCTCTCCCTCCTCGTGCTCGCGGTGGGCTGTGGAGGGCGGCCAGGAGAAAAGCGCCGTAGGATCCAGTGAAACATATTTGGCTGCCCTCCCCGACTCCCCTTTTTGCCTTGCTCTCAGTCTGGGACAAAACGAGAACGCCTAAAATGTTTCCTTCGGCGGCGCTGCCACCTCTGCTGTTACTGTGGCTGGTTTCGGCCCCTTGCTCGCTGGGCTTGGACCCTTTTGGCTTCCACGCCGCCAGTTCCCCCACGACGGAACAGCCCGAACCCCGACAGCAGCAGCAGCCACGCGAGCCGCTTAGCTATTCCCGACTGCAGAGGAAGAGCCTCGCTGTGGACTTCATCGTGCCCTCGCTGTTCAGGATCTATGCCCGGGACCTGCTACTGTTGCTTCCATCGGCGCCGGGAGGCAGCCTACCCGAGGCGCGTAGTTCCCTGGCGCTGGACTGCTCTCCCTTGCTGCTGCTGCTGCTGAGGCGTCCCGGTGCACCCAGGACGGCGGTGCTACCCCAGCTTCCACCTGGAGGACGCGTGCTGTCCAAGGTCCTGAAGGGTGGCTCGGTGAGGAAGCTCCGCAGGGCCAAGCAGCTGGTGCTAGAAGTTGGCGAGGAGGCGATCTTAGAGGGCTGCACAGGGTCCGCCGCCGGCCCTCCGGAGCAGGCGGCTGTGGCCGCGGCAGGGATGTTAGAGTTTAACCTCACCGAAATGTTCAGTTGGTGGGTTCGGCACGGCGAAGGACGCCTGCGGATCCGCTTGATGCCGGAGAAGAAGGACTCTTTGCCAGGCAGAGAAATAAGACTGTCTGCGGCAATCAGAGCCTCCCAGCCTCGTCTGTTTTTCCAAATCATAAGAAAGGGTGAGCTGCCCCTGTCTGCATGTTCTATCATTTTATTTTTGCTTTTATTCTTATTTGTGGTTGACCCTTCCCTCCCCCCCCCAAAAAAAAAAGTCCAAATCCAAAGCTTTTAGTTCTTAACCGCCTTTCTTCTACTCCCTAAGCGCGAATCCCCAGCCAGAATTTCTTTCCTTTACTCCTCCTGAAGGTGGCAACTTCCTGGGAACCTTCCCCTGGGGCACCAAGGCTTCTAGAAAAGTTTTCTACTCTCGGGAGCTAGCGGAGCACCGCAATAATCTTTCAGTGTGGGACACACTGGGTTAGAAGTATACCTGGGAAGCTCTTCCCTTCTCGCCCACCCCCTACTGGAAGGCAGAAATAATCCTTTTCTCTTAAAGATAGAGACTTAAGCCTCATCCTCGAAGGAACGTTTACTTGTTCTGGCCTCTTCTTCAGCCATCCACCTTCTCACCATAAGCCGTTGTGCTCCCTATGGCAAAAACCAGTGACAGAGAAAACGCTTTAAATTTTCTCAGAGAAGGGTTGTTATCATTGCTGTTGGCACTTTTCTCTCCTTAAATACACAAGTGACAGCGGGATCTGTCTTGCTTCTGTAGATTTATCCATTTTCCTCCTTGTGATTCAACCCCCTCTCCTCTCAACTTCCCAGAGCCCTTCTAAGGTCCGCAGAGGAGTTAGAGAACAGCAAAAGGCTGGGAATTGGGGAGGATGGTTGCCTTCCTTGAGTTATGGGTAGGGCAGAAGGTTAGCTCCCTGCTTTTTGCTCTTATTCTCCTTATCCCCAATTTCTGAAAATTATCTGCAACAATATTCAGTGGCACAACCTGAAAGGCCTCAACACTGCAGATTTTTTCTTCTGGGGACTCCTGCAATGCTGACAGTCTTTTATCTACTAACCAGTTTTATTCAAGGTTGTATTTAGAGGGGGGCTGATCCACCTTCTTCTTCTCAGAGTATCCTTTCACTAGAACATCAAGTGGATTTGGCTGGGTATTGTGTAAGTTTGAATCAAATGAAATATATAAAGGAAAATAAACAGGCTGTTAAAATCATCTTTAAGGAGCCTATGCTAATTCAATTAAACAAATCTAGCTTCTTTTGATTATCTGCCTCTTCAGGACTATATGAAATTAAAATACTCTGCTGGTTAAAAATGCTCTTCATTAATTGAACTGAAGGAATGGGGAGAGAAGACCTATTGTGTAGCAACAAGTATGCTCAGATGACCCCTCCTCTATTCTCTCAAACACACACACACACACACACACACACACACACACACACACACACACTCTTCCTCTACTCCAGAACAGCAGGCAGATTTAGAAGCTGGGGTTAGCAGATAAATACTTTCTTGTCACTATATAGAAAAGCAGTCCTAGCATGCCCCTCTCCTGGAGAAAACAGTTTGGATGCATATTTCAGCTTGACTGCTCAGGGCACTGGGGCTTGGTGTAGCTTCTTTGTTATCTGATGTTGAGCTCATCCTAGCTGGGGGTGGGGTAGGATAGAATTGGGGAGAGGGTTAGGGTTTGAGAAGTATGGCTGGACTATACCTTTTCTGGCAGCAGAAGGTTGATATGGGAGAAATTATCTTTTTATCCTTGACACTTTCATAATGGAACGTTGGATTTAATTTTTGCTGTTATTGCTGGTATTATGTATCATTATGAAATGCATTTGTTTACTTAATCACTTTATGTATGATCATTATAATGAATAGCTCTGCTGATTTGAGGAGGAAATTGAAATTTTCTCCATTTGCATTTATACTTGCCTTGCTTCTGGACACCTGGACATTTTTTTTTCAACCAATCATGCAATTCCTGCAAGCCCTGACATACCTTATGTCACCAGAGAATATTAGGTCTTAGGCATGGGTTATCCTCTTTACATACATAAATGTGTTTCAAACTGATATGTATATCCATTGAAGATATAAGTAATGTTTCTTAGTCACACATATATTATAGAGTTAGAGAATATACTTAAATGCATTTTGCTTTGAATTGATAGGAAAGGGGTATTCTTGTGTTCATTGTCTCAAAGGGATATTGATAAGTTTTAGAACTGATTTTTGGCTTGCATCACGGCAAAAAATTTTCTAAGCATCCTAAATCCTCCTGCACCATGGTCCACTTGGCAGCACAACCAAACCTTTCTGCACCATTTGACACATCCAGCAGGGGTTGCTTTCAGAAAGGAGCATTTTAGTGGCCAGAAATTTTGGCCAAGAGTTTTTCAGCAAGATAGAAATCAAATGATTATTGATGAGATTGAAAAAGACACTAACTGTAACTGAATGAGCTTTGCTTGACCTGTAGATAGATGGGTCGCCTTATTGAATAGTGCTTCTGTCCACTTAACCACCATTCTCCTTGAGATTCATTTTGTTGTTTGGAACAGGTTGAATTTTTCATCACATTGCCTTCCTCTAAGGTAGTTGGTGGTATAGGAGCTCCACCATCCTACCCACCAAATTTCCCTTACATAAAAGACTTGAGAGAAGCTTACTATGGCTTCTCAGAATTCTCAATGGCTATTTCAGAAATGAAAAAGCAATCATTAGGCTGTTGCATCACATTTCATGTTTGGATCAGCCTGCAGAGTTATAGTCCCATCAATATAAACATATGAAAATCATGCATAAATCTTGCAACTTGAATTGATATTGCTGTTCATTGTGTTCATATGAATATGACTATTCTTTTGATTTAAAATTTGATCTATATTACAGGCATTTTAATAACATGTTGCCTGTGAAAGTAAGCATTTGATTTTTTTTTCTCAAGGAAAACCGGTACAATGTGGAGAGCTTGGCTCCTTAGATGTAGATTGTTGGTAAACTGTGGTAGAAGTGGCCAGTTGTTCTGATGGGACTTTTTGATGTTAAGGATGGAGTAATAACATGGTGGTACTATTGTTGTGGTCATTCCTCAAAGAAGTTATGGATCTGAATGAGTCCAGAGGCTCATTGTAAAAAGCAACCCCTCCAAAAAGGAGGTTTCATATCATGAGTAGAGGGCAAAACAGTGGCTGCCAAGGAACATCTGAGCTAGCTACCTACATTAGAGCTAGTTAAAGGAGATTGTGATTTTGGCCAGCTATGAATCCCTAAGGGCAACAAATACTCACAAGAAGGACTGTAAATTTTGACTTGTAATAACATGCCATGTTATCAGTTTTTCTTTGATGAACAACTTTGCATTCAGTAAATGAGATCAGTGCTCTAAGTACATCAGGGAAATCTTTCTGATGCCTGAAAGTGATATTCCTCTAAGTATGGAATGGCCTTCCAAGGACAGGAGTAGGGAAAATGTGAGGGATAGACAAGCTATAAGTCTCTATTAATCATTTCTCTAAAAGCCCATTTTATATTTTTACATGATGAAAAGCCATATGGGAATCACCTTCTGTTGCTGGTGCAGCATAACAGTTATTCAATGTAATTCTGAGAGAAAGAGAAAGCCTAGTGGCATGGGTAAGTGCTATGAGAAGACCTGGGTTGCTATTTCTAGCTTAAGTGATTTCCAAAACTCTTTCAAGCTCTTGAACCTATGATGAATAGATAGAAGCTGGCTGGGAGGCAAATGTGTTCAAAACTAGGGAGCAGAGTTTTAGTTTTTAACAACTAAAACTGTTTAATAATGGGTGGTAGACAGTTTCCTATCATTAGAAGAATTAAGTGGGAGCTAGTCATTTGTCAAAAATTCCATAGAGTCTATTTCTATTCTGAATGGGAAGTTGGACTAAGTGACTTTTAAGGTTCTGAGCAAATCCAGTATACTATAAACAATGATAACTTGGGGGAGGAGGGAGTGGACTGCTTTTGAGTGAAACAACTGGTAAGCATATAGTGATGTTAATTCTTCCATCCTGTTTCCTCTCTTGGGAGATAACCCAGCTCTCTTTCTTTTCCTTCTCCTTGACAAAAATGTGCTTATCTATAACATAGCATGCCTGCCATGTGAGCCAATCTTTGTTTCATTTTGGTGAAGGTTTGAAGGGATTGTTGTTTCTCCCTAATATCAGGGCGGGGGTATGACTTCTTCTTCTGGTACTAATTGAATGATTTAGGGTAGAGCAGAGAAAGAATAATTCTTTAATATTCTTGATATTTTTTGGCTCAGGGGGAAAAAATCAACCTTTCACATACCCAAATCTCTGTGAACATCTCCATTTTTTTTTTGGGGGGGGATAAATCAGAGCTTTCAAAAATGACACAATTTTCAGGAGATGAGTTGGAAAAATTCAACTTACTATAGTTTAGAGAAGATCAGCAAGTCTGATTTAAGTGTTGGGAGGACTGATTTATGATGAAAGATAAAAAGAATTAAATATATATGGCAAAGCTAAGTGGTGATGAAGGGGAAGCCATGGTAATAACCTACAAATCTCTGAAGAGTGAGAATGGCAGAGAAAGGAATTATTTAGTGTGGGCTTTAGAAAAACTGGGATGAGGATCACAAATGGTTCAATTTCAGGAAAACATACTTTCCTTTCCAGTGCTTGAAAGCAATTTTCTGACTGTAGAATGATTGGAAAGTGATGGAACATGTGACTAGATAAACTTCTAGTGTACATAATAATTTTTTTTAAAAAGGTAATTTCAATGATGATAAGTCATAAGAGAAAAAACATAGATCTCAAAAGATTAGGGTTATCAATGTGATCCTTTTTGCAGAACCTTTTGACCCTAATGCTTCCATGTTAAAAAAAAAATTATTGCATCTGTTTTTTAGAGTTGGTTTATAAGAGTTTTATTGATGATAAATTATAAAAGATCACTTTATTTGGCATTTCTGATATCTACATACCTTGCCCCATTTTATAGATCACGAAGTTAAGATCCAACAAAAGAATTCAAATCACCTTGCAAATCTGGAAATGAAACCTAGATCTTCTAAATATATTTCTCAATTTACTAGACCATGTTACCTTCCTGAAAATGCATTGGTAACATTTAAAAATATTCATTACTATCTTGAAGATGTAGCCCACACCCTAAAGTACCCTTTTTTAATAAAAAAAAATGAAAATGTATGTGTTTATATATCTGTGTCTCTATTACTTATATGTAGCACATGTAAACATACATACATATATGCATGCGAGTGGGGGAAGGAGATAAGAATTATGGTTAAGGAAAATTAATCTCTTTATTAGAAAGTTGATCTACTTTGGAGGACCCTATCATGAGAAAGTGAAAATACATTTCTCTCATAGGGAAAGAGGAGTTGAGAATAGTCACAACTATATCTTCTTGTTTTCTGGCATCATGGGAATTTACTAAACTTGCTTTGTGGAAGTCAATAACTCTGCTGATTAGCATTTTTAAAATAAATTTTATTGTTTAATGGATTGAATGAATAATACCTCTGGCCCTGGCATTTGATGATTCCTTAGTATTTTTATCACTATGATTTAACTTCATGGCATAACTTAGATATGAGAAAGCATTTGATCTTTTTATTGTATGCCATGTTTTTTCTATATATACTATCTCTCCTCCTCGGAATTGATCTTTCCCATGAATTCCCTCAACAAAGAAAAAATACAACCCTATTTATTATATTTTAAAATGGTAACTCTTTTTAATATTATAATACTTAAATTTATATCACACTTAATCCTTTCTAAATGTACCTTTCATACATCATTTCATTTGATCCTTACAACAACCCTGGGAGGTAGTTATTTTTTCCCCATTTTACAGATGAAGAAACTGAAACAAACAAAGTTGTCTAGGATCACACAGCTGAGTAAGTGTCTGAGGTTGGATTTGAACTCATATCTTACTGACTGCAAATTGGGCAGTCTAGTAAATAGGGAAGAAATTATTGTAATTGTAAAGATGAGCAAACAAAGGCTGAGAGAATTTGAATGATTTGTGCAACTATTAGATAGCAGAGCACAAATTAGCATACTAGGTGCTTAATACATGTTTATTGTTGAAATCACTCAAAGAACAAGAACAATTAAATATAATTGATTTAACTAAATAATAAAAAGTTGTAGAACCATCAAAACTGTTGAAATATCAACATGAAAAGCTCTATTTTATATTATGTACTAGAGGTCAATAGACCAGGGTAAGTGGAGGCCTAAAAAGAGGTGGTCCAGCATGAAAAATGACTGACTCACAATAGTAGTACAGAGAATTATTTGAATTTAATCTTTTAAGAAGCTGGCATATGGACAAGTGTACCCTGATATGCTCAAAGTTACCTGATCATTGGGTTTAAATTGATACCTCACCACTAAAAGTCTGAGTAAAATGTTCCTAGGAGATGTAGATGAATAGGGAATGATGGTGGCATTCATCCTGTTCCTACTAACAAGGATCCTATGTCACTTTAGAAGTCATTACCAGGAATTCAAACAAAGAATCAGTCTATTCATTCATATAACACCAAATCACCACTCAACTCTTTCTAATCAATCAATAAGCATTTACTATGTACAAGGGACTGTGCTAGGCACTGGGAATACAAAGACAGGAATGAAACCGTTCCTGCCCTGAGAGAGCTTACATTAGATAGCATGTATATTTAGTGTGGAAATCCATTGGTGGATTTGTAAGTTCCAGCCCTACTCTTATCATGTTAATGAGCTGAACAGATGGGGCAGCTCCTCCCAATCGAAGTCTCAACTAGCCATTCTGAAATGGATGGAGTGGAGGCAGATGTGAAATACCACTCAGGTAATTGAAATGAGCCCATTAAGAGTAGTCAAGTCCTTAAGATACCATGATAACTTATAACTTGGGTACTTAGAGTAGAAACTCAGTAAAAGAGAATGTCTTTTTCTCCACAAAATGCTGTTGAGGTCTATTTAGCATTTACTGAGCATTTTGTATTGGCAGTCATTTTTATTAGTCATTTCTGATCCATTGCCTTCCAAGAGCTAGTATGGTTATTCGCTCCCTCTTTTGTAAGAAGAGGAAAAATGGGAAGTATTGTGTGCTGAGAGGGAAAATCACTTATCTAGGGATCTCATTGAGTCAGTTGAGGATAGTGCTTAAAAGGAGGAGGGGGAAAGGACAACTCCTAAGTCCCAGTCTTAGACCATCAAACCCTCATGCTGTCCACGTAGGGCTGCCAACTTCACTCAACCTTGATGGCTTGTTGTCCCTCATCGCAAACAAAGATGGGAATTCATATTAAAGGCAAAGCTTTGAAAGGGAGCTGAGTCATTATTGAACTGGAAGAGGTCAAAATGCCTTCATTTACGAAGAAGCTTTCAGATGGGAATTTTTTTTTCTGTAATAAATGCATCCTTGAACTTTAATGTCTGTCCATTTCTAAGCAAAGGTCTTCCTCAGGGGAAATTCCTGCAGGCTACCCTGAAGCTATATGATGTGCTTTCCAAAAAGTAACGAGCCTGAGAAGCATGTATGAGGAAAGCTCTCTGGGACAAGGACTCCAACCACTTGGTTAATTAAAGCATCTTTGTTCTTTGGACCTTATCTTTCTGGATAAGTAGAACAGGTGCAGGGAGAAGTAGATTGCCAGGTTCTCCTGTGGGGAAAGGGAACAGCTAAATGGTAGCCATAAAATAAATATAAGACCTTGGGACAAAAGAAATCAGGACACTCCTAAAGGAAATCAGGCATCAGGCCAAAGGAAAATGAAAAGGTGGGTCTAAATCATTTTATATAGTCGTCTTTTCTTTTTGCCTTTTATTCTGTTTCCATGGGGATCTGAGTTGATGGAATCCACTTAATGAATTCTTATGACCCTTAGAGTACTCTGTGCTCCAGCCAAACTGGATTCTTTGCCATCTTCTACACCTTTCCACCTCTGCCTTTTCCTTCTGAGCTTTTTGGGCCTTAAATGCACTGCTTGTCTCCCCTTCAACTATTGAATGATTATCCATCTTTTAAAGCCCATTGTAGAACCCTGGAGAACATCCTGAGTGGACTTGGTACTCACCAATAGTTCTTAAAACCAGTACAGACTGCATTTGCATAGTCAGTATCATATTTACAGTAAATGAAGTAATATTTGTAAAGGCATTTTGTAATTCAGAAGCATAAATATGTGTGTATGTAAATGTAAACTGCTATTGTTATTATGGTCACTGAGGAAAAATTTGCATGGTATTTACAAATGCATCCTTTTATTTTTGACTTGTAACAAATATGCATTGTCAAGCAAAATAAATTCCCATAATGGCCATTTCTGAAAATGTATGTCTTATTCTCCATCTTGAGTTCATCATCTCTCTGCTAGGAGGTAAATGTGCTTCATTAACAGTACTCTGGAACTGAGGTTGGTCTTTGCATTGATCAGAGTTCAACACAAATACATCCTAATATACTTGCCAATCAGTTAATTACATGGACTTTGCTGGCCCATTCTTCTGTCCCTGGCAATTGGTTATTTATTAGCATTTGTATCAATGCTATATAGCTTCATGCACAATTTATGGCATAACAGAACCCTAGCCTTGAAGTCAAGACATCTGTGTTCTGCTTCTGATATGGACACTTAATGGTACAGTATGACGTCAGAAACATGTCTTCTAATGTCTTCACTTCATTTTCCTAGTCTTTTAAGTAAAATAGCATGTTCTATTTTCAGTTTTAATATGCAGTAAATTCTACCCACCAAATTCAATAAATGCCATGCCAACAAGCATTTACCAAGTACCTACTGTATTCAAGATACTGTGTCAGGTCCTAGAGATATATAGACCCCAAAGGAGAAACAGTTCCTATTCTCAGGAAACTTGAATTCTCCTAAGATTATATGATCTGCATTTTCCCCTCCTTTTACTTTTAGTTTCAAAGTCTCATCAATTCTATCTATCCAATCCAAATCCAAGAAACATTTATCAAGTACTAATTATGTGATTATCCTTGTCCTAGTATTAGTGACAAATGAAATAGTTCCTGCTCTCAAGTTCTCATTTTACCAAGCTTACATGAGCTATATATCTTCCCCTTCTTCCTTTTAGAGCTCCTATGTCCTGTCAAATTTCCTTGACCTAACATCTTTCCCATATGTGATAGGTGTTTGAAGAGGCAATAGAAAGAACCTGTAGCTTCACAGTAGATGGGTTCAAATTCTAACTCTGACACTTTTTTTTAATATGGGGAAAATTATCAAGTTTCTCTGGGTCTCTATTTTCCTTTCTGTAAAATGAAAGTTTTAGATTCTTAGGAACCTTCTGCTCTAGATCTCTGGTTCTTTGGTACCATTGCCATCTTCTTAATCTAGGATTGCTTAAGCAGTAAACTAGACTACTGCAATTCCCTTAATAGATGTTCCCATAGATAGTCATCCTTTATATCACTGCCTGATTATTCCAGTGTCTTGTCTATGTCAAAGCACATCAATGGTTCTCTATTTCTAACCAGGCATAGAATATGTTGGCCCTTAAGACCACAGCCTTGTATTACCTTGCCTTTCCTTGCTCCATGTCTTCTGTTCTCCACTAAAAAAGGAATCTTTTACCATCTTTTGTATGTCTCTAACAACCTGCTGCACAAAGGCTTCTCTGATTCCCTTCAGTTGAAAATGATCTTTCCATCAGCAACACTCATGAAACATTTTACTTACACCTCATTTCTGCACTTCCCTTGTGTTATTTTGTGTTGAAACTATCGTGTCCTATATATTCCTAGATTATAAGCTTCTTGAAGGCAGGTGGCATAAGGTTATCTAAACTTTTTACATCTTCTCTGGTCACAGAAAGCACTTAGTTGTGAAATTAAACTGAGTTTTGCCCATTACTTTATCACCACCCACTCAAGAAGAATGTTATATGAGCTAATCCCAGTGTCTTTTTTAAAAGCATTATGAAAATAAACATTAGTGCCTATGCTCAGAGTGAACTTAAAGAACTTGGCAATGGCAATAGAAGGACATTTCACACAGTCTCCTTTTCCTTTATATTCCTAATTATTTTAATCTTCATTGGGATTCTATTTGATGCTGAGCTCCATCGATTAAAAGTGGAAAAAAATGAGACAGTGGAATATGTGCTGAGAGGAGAACAATATGGGATCAAATTCCCTTAGGTGGTGAACAGGCAGGGGCTGTTGGATACAGGATAGAGATGAGAATTCTTCTGAAAGGGAAATGGGGCATCTTTTCCTAGGCTAGATGCAGAAGCAGATGTGCAGGTAGAGTCAAAGGAGATAACTTGCTCCACATGTTCTTGATCTCAGTAAACTATGATGCCAGTTCATGACTGCCCAGATCATCAAGTATTTCAACCTCTCCATCCTTTTCCATTACATCCTGCTTTCCTACCCCATCTTCCTCAGGCATCCCCCTGGCAAATCTGCTAAGGAAGGATACAGAGCATTTTGCTGAATTTTCTTTGTGCCAACCTGGACAGCTGAGGTGAGAAGCCCATCTCATGGAAAGCTTCTCTTTGAAATAGACCACATTTGTCTTGACACGGTAATTTGAAAGAGTTTGGTTGAAGAAAAATGTCACGAAGCACAAATGCAGATTTGATACATCTGACCTTTCTTTTCTTCAGAACAATAAATGTCAAACAGCTTAAAATGACAGGCTGGGGTGGCTGCTGATTATTGATGTGTTTAAATATTTGGGTACAGAGCCTGTCTTGGACTTAAGTTTGATTTACATGAAGAGTCTGATTTATGGTAAGGATAGACTTTGAAGAAACTCTCAGAATTGGGGTTGTTTGTGTCCGAGAAAGCAGCAAGCCTGAAATGAAAACGTAATTGATCCTTGAAAAGACTAGAGACTAGAGATAATATTGGGCAACTAATTATGCATTGGAAAATCATCTTTTTTTCACTTATGGTCCCTGATTGGCTGGTTGGCAGTAACTTTCTCCTTCAAATATCATTTAGCTTTTTTTTCTTGTTCTTTTCTTCTTTCTTGCTTGCTTTCTTCCTTTCTTCTTTTTCTTCCTTTCTTTTTCTTCTTTCCTTCTTTCCTTTCTTCCTTCTTCCCTCCCTCCTTCCTTCCTTCCCTTTCTTTCTTTATTCAATTATCAATGTAATAATGTGTACTCAGTATACTCAATGCAGTCAGGAAGATTCATCTTCTTGAATTCAAATCTGGCCTCAGTCATTTATAAACTATGTGACCCTCTTTTCCCCAGTTTCCTTTTCTCTAAAATAAGCTGGAGAAGGAAATGGCAAATCATCCCAGTATCTTTACCAAGAAAATCCCCAATAGGTCATGAAGTCAGATATGACTGAAAAATAATTGAACAACAACAAAATGTGTATTAAAGCTCCTGGTGTTGGGGATCCCTTTACTAGTCTGTGAGGTGTATGGGAGTAAAAACCAATCATGCCTTTTCTAGATTTTGCATTTTCCCTAATCTCTGTCACAATGCTGATAGGTACTTAATCAGAGAATACTGTTGATGTTTCCTATATAGTCCTACAAAAGAAGAGAAACCATCAGGTAATACTATGTAGAATCTCTTTTATGAGAAATCAGTCTCTTTTCATATTTCCTTGCCTAATTTCTCCCATTTTACTGAAGATATTTTTACTGTTAAAATGAAAAGAAAGAGAACTCAGGGAGTGATATTACAGCAGCTATAGTGAATCCTTTTTAAACACTAGTTTTGGAACTCAGAATACAATGATTTCCCTAATATCACTCTAGTATTATCTTAAAAGGAGTTGAAAGGATGTATATAGGGAATGACCCATTAAAGAAATTATCCAAATTTTTTTTTTCTTGACCACTTTTTTTGGATGGGGTTTAGTTTGTTTTATTTTAATTCAGATTTATTACAATCCGTAAAATGGGAGTGATGGAAATGGAATTAAAAGGTAAACAAACAAAATAGATATTGATTTCACATAATATATATAGATATTGAAGTATGACATACACCTCCTCCATCAAAGAACAAAAATAAGGCCATGTGACCAGAAATCTTTAAAAGGAGACAGAATTTTGAGGATTTTATAGAACCTGTTCAGACTAGGAGACTTATAGGAGTCCTTCCAACACAGATGCTGTGATTCTGTGAATGTCAAATGCTATATTAATTGACAGATAACCCCTAAAGTTCCAAAAGAAATTTTTGTATTTTAAGCCATTCTCAGAACAAATAAAGAACTTAATAATTTCAGGGCAAAAAATAATGAAACTTGGAAAATAAAAGCAGACATAGAAAAGTCATGATATAGTGCTTAAAATTCTGGCTAGAAATCAGTGTATTGGTTGGACTTTTATCTCAGCCTCAGTATTAACTCATTGCGTGACTTTGAGAAAGCCCTGTTGTTTCTCTAGGCCTGAGTATTTGCAAGTGTAAATCATATCACCTTCTGATTCTAAAATTTTCTTTTTTTTTTAAGTTGATGTTAAAGCATTATAGAGATGTTAATTATAGAAGTAAGTTGTTCTATTAATTTTCTTCTTGGTACTACCTAGTGTTTGGGGCTGAAACTGGGACCAATCTTGTGTTAGAAGATCATGATAGACTGAGAATTTTTGAGCAGCAAAAGATCATGACACTGGAAAGTTAATTAAATTGAATACAACAAATACTTACTAAGCATTGATTATTTCCTAGGGACTGGTATACAAAGAAAAAAAATTAATGGAAAAATAGTTTTTCCCTCAAGGGGCTTATGCTCTATTTTATCTATTTGTGAGGAATAGCTAGAAATCTTGGGTTGGCCAGGCAGAGTTAGGGGTTATGTATATTGCTGTTGTTGAGTATTTCAGTCCTGATTCTTTGTGACCCTATTTAGGGTTTCCTTTGCAGAGATATTGGAATGGTTTGATATTTCCTTCTCTAGCTCATTTTATAAATGATAAACAGAGCCGTAGTTTGTGACTTGCTGAGGAAAACACAGTTAAATGAATTGTTGAGGATCACACAATTAGGCAGTGTGTCAGTCTGGATTCTTTACAAATATCTAATTTGATCTTTTAATAATAATAAGTGATGTTTATAGTTGGAGAAACTGAGGCAAATAGAGGTCAAGTCATTGGGTCACACTGCTCGTAATCATTTGAGGCTAGATTTGTATTCAGGTCTTCCTATCTCCAGACCCAGTACTCAATCAACTTACCTTATTTCCTCCATAGAATGTAAACTCATTGAGGGCTGATACTGTTTCATTTTTCTTTGTATCCCTCATATCTAGTATAGTGTCTAATGAATAGCAGATGCTCAATAAATTATTGTGATCGATTGATGACGTGATTGATACATCAACTACTATCAGAAAACAGATACTAGCATAATGTCTTTGAAAATCATTTTCATTTTTATCTAAAAGGGACAACCAGTTTATTTTCAGGTACTCAACAAGATGCAGAAGAATGCTAAATTGAGCTGTGCTAAATTTGTTCTGTCCCAGAGAAACACAGAAGAGTCACTTCCAGTCTCTGATTCCACAGTTGTTACTGACAATTGCTGCCAACCAGGGAAGAAGCTGTGAGGAAAGAACAAAACCCAATCCTGCTGCACTTCTACCTTCTCCCTCCAGGGGAGGGCAGAGGGGCTGAGGAAGAGAGGAAATAAGGGAGGAAATATGGTTAAGAGAAAAGAATGTTATTTAAGCAGATTGTACTACTTGCAAGATTTTTTGCTTATTACTTAATGACTCCATAATTTTTATCTTAGCAGCAGGAGATATTCTGTTTTAGAGTTTTAAAATGGACCTTTTGGAATTAGTGAAAACAGCTAGAGGGTTGATGGAGGTTCACACCCTAATCCTTCTGCATAGTGTCCATGGAAAGAACTCTGATTTAGGAACCCTCACAGGTTTAATCATATCAATTCCCTCCTCTAGGGCATCCTGTTACCTCTAGAATAAAATGCAATTTGCTCTTTTTGGCATTTGGAAGTTATAATCTGGCCCAATCTACTCTCTCTCCCTTCCCTCCTCCAATTTATTTAGGTTCTTCCCCTCATGCCCTCTACAATCCAGCTGAGCTGACAGCTGGGTATAGGCAGATCCAGAGTCATGAAGTCCCAACTTCAAATCCAATATAGGAAGTTACTATCTGTGTGATTCTGAGTAAATTTAGTTACTGTTTGCCTCAGTTTTCTCATCTGTAAAATGAGGATGATAGTAGTTCCTATCTTTCAGGGTTATTGTGAAGATACGAGTTAGTAATTGTAAATTATTATCACTGGAAGGTTAATTAAATTGAATTCAACAAACACTTATTAAGCATCGATAAGTTGTAGGGATTGGGATAAAAAAATAAAAAATAAAACCAAATGAAATAATAATTGTAAATCTATAACACAATGCCTGGGACATCATATACATTTTAGCTATTATGATTAATATTTTCTTTTTGTTGTTTCTCATATATGGAATTTCATCTTTAATCTTCATACCTTTCTATTTCTCATGAGTAGAGTGTATTCATTGCCTCATTTTTGAATCTCTAGTTTCTTGAACTATACACACACTTAAATACATACATGTTATTTCTTTGGATAGAAAGTAAATTCCTTAAGTAATGGATCACATATTTCTATTTCGTCCATGTTTCCCCAGCACTTGGTCCAGTTCCTGGCACACAGTAAGCATTACTTAATAATTGCTTATTGATTCATTGGTTTTTGTCACTAACTTGTGGCTTCAAAAAAATTGCTCCAGCTTTGAGATCTTAGTTTCTTCTACTTCAGAATGGAGAGACTTGGACTAAACTCTAAAACCTTAAAAATATGTACTGAATATATTTTTCTATGTTAGCACTATGATAGGGTTATTCTCTTTTTTTGGGGGGGGAGCAATTGGGGTTTGCTTAGATTCATATAGCCAGTAAGTATCGAGGTTAATCCACCCATCTGCCCCAAGGGTTATTTTTAATGAAAGTGAAGGGAATAAGTAGGAAAAAAAATGTTTGGATAAATAAGATGGTGCCCAATTGTAGAGGATTTGAAAAGTCAGAGAGAGGTGTTCAATCTGGATACAGTAGAAAATAGGGAACCATTATAAATCTTAAAGCAAGGCTGTGAGACAAATCATGTTTTAGGAAGACCAGCATATTAGTGGTATCTGAGCTCTGTATCCTAATCAAACTTGGCTACTTTCTATTAATCTTTAATGAATTCTATATCCTTTCTCCATGTCTTTACATCATGGAACCTCCAGGCTCTTCCTTGGGCCTGGGCCTTTCCTCTTCTGAACTCTGCCTTTTGGAACCTCTAAGTTCCCTCAAGCCTTGGCTCAATTACCATCTCCTAAAAGAGGTCTTTCCTGATTTCTTTTGTGGCTGATAATCACCCTCATATTTCTATGCATTTATGTGTATGTTTTTTCTGTGTTCATATTATTTCCCCCAATAGAAAGTAAACTCTTTGAGGTCACATGGCAATGAACTGATATCCTGAAGCACTTTAAAAATGCTTTTGTAATAGAAACACAAGAGAAGCTAAATGAAAAGAATAAGCAAATTTTAGGCATTCATTAATTCACTCACTCATTTCTTTAAGAACTCTGGATTAGAGTAGCGGCAATCTGAATGGAGAACAGATGAATCTATAAATATTTTGAAGGAAGACAGTGACAGATTATACAAAGTGTTCTCAAGATTTTATAGAAGTTTTAAATTTTTATAGATTAAATCATTGGTGTCAAGCTCAAATAGAAACAGGGCCATTGAACCATTCATAAAGATCCCTGCAGGCTAAATATTCACTTAGAAAACCACATGTTAACATTATCTATGTTCTATTGCGATTTTGTTTTGTCAAATATTTCCCAATTACATTTTAATCCAGTTCACCTTTGGGAAATGAAATTAACAGATCTGATTTAAATAGCTTAAAACTGTGCTAATGCTTTTTGAACACCCCATTCAGGAGGTAAAGGGAGTATTCAATAAGAATTAAAAAGGAAATAATGATTTTTTAAAAAAAAACAATGAAGAATTTGGGAAAGTAGCCAGTTGGGAAGGAAGATGGTAATATTGGTTTCACACATGTTGAGTTTGGATACTGTGCCGGCCAAGTAGAGACACTCAGCAGACAGTTAGAAATATGGGATTAGAGTGCAGGTCAGGGCTGGTAATGTAGATTTGGGAGCCATCAGCAGAGACTTTCCAATAAATTATGCACTTTGCTTGAAACTTAATTTCATGCTTTTCAGAGAAAAGGGAAGGAAGAAAGCCCACTGAATTATGGATTATTTAACTGTATTAAAGGTGATTCTCCCCTCCCTTCCACTGTGTGGGTTGGTATCCATTATGCTTGTCCCCTTCTCTTCCAAAGTCAGAAATGCCTTTGTCCCTATTTCTTGTGAGATTCAGAGAATTTCCAAAGAAACAATTAAGAAACCAAGGAGAGGGGGGCATTTACTGGAGAATGGGGCTGCCCAATGTCCCCAGACAGGCTTTCTATTGCAATGGTAATAAGAGAAAAATAAGGCATGCCTAAAGAGAAAAGCAACCATTTATATTTATGGGGGGTAGGGTAGGAAGGAAGTTATTTAAAGAGCATATTTTCTGTTCCCATTGCCAGTCATCCTGTTGTTTGATTTAAAGCTTTCCTAAAATCAAGCACTGATTCTCAAGAAGAGATCAGCTGTTTAGCAGAAAATTATATCTGATGAGGAGGGGATACTGAGACGGGGTGGATCAGTCCAAAGGAGGGGATCTTTTGGAACACAGCTTCTCTATGACATCTGTAGCCGAGGAAACAGAAACAGCATGCAGCGTGTAGCATGCAGACATGTAACATACAGACACACACTGGGCAAGCATGATGCATACAGGTTTGGTGTATTTTTTTTCAACATTAGCATTTTTAAAACAACTATTTGGGGAGTGGAGCTTAATACAGAAAAAAAATATACAGAAGTAAATTACAATGCTACCTTTGTTACTAACATTGACTTTGAGCGAGTTGAGGATTGTTCCTAGGTCTGCATTTACTTATTTGATGAATGGAAATAATAATATTAGTCATATCACTTTACCTTTCTGAGTTACTTAACCCTTTTAATACTGGGACTCTCACATCGGGGTCTGTACTGTCTGGATTGATAAATACAAACCACTGTTTCTAGCCAACCCCAGTCATGCTTCATGTTCCATGGTGTCCATCTCACCATCTTCCCATCATTCTATGTCTTTCTGACTCCCCTTAACCCCCCCCCCCAATACTTTCAGATATGATAGCGTAATCAAGCTATTGACAACTGTTGTAAAGGGTATTCTAATTAATTCCCCATGTCTCTTTTACCATCCCAAAACCAAGACATCTTTCCCTGATCCCTAATCTACTATTTGTTGTTATCTTTGCCTAAGAGAATTAAGCTCCTTAAGGTCAGGAACTGTCTTCCTTTTTATATTTATATCTTCATTATTTAACATAGTGTCTGACATATAATAAGTGCTTATTAAATCCTTATTGATTGATTTAAAAGAACATTTCTGCATGAGGAAATCAGAGAAGTCTTCCTAAGGGAAGTCATTGAGATCGATCTGAATGTATTTAATAATTTCATTCATTCTTTTATGCATTCATTGATGCCAATGGGGTATTTAGAAGATAAGGTGAATGCATTGCATTTAGAAGGCATTTAAATGTTTGCATGAATGATAGATGTAGAAAAACTGTGAAAAGTTCAAAGTGTTGAACCCACATGAGGTATTATTTTTGTGAACTATTTCCTAACCTTGTAGAACCTAGAATCTAAGACAGATATATTAGTGTGGATTTTACTTAACAAGGGGTTAGGAATCAAGTATAAAGAAATATGTTCCTGCCAAAAATATCCAAGGAGAGGTCCTCCCTTCTTCTCAATTCAATTCAACAAACATATATAAAATGCCCATTATGTGTAAAGTCTAGTGGAAAATGGTATTTCTACATTCCTCAAAATCAAGATGCTGAGATTCTGCTGGGATGGGGTAAGGGTTCACAGGCATACACCAGACAATATAAGGAAGAAGAAAGCATTAACAAGGTGGGGGAAGGTATTAGGAAAGGATTCCCATAGATGGTTGTACCAGACTTGGACCTAGAAGGGAACTTTAAGAGCTGGAGATAGGAAAAGAATGTACTGAAAAGGCACAGAGATGGGAGATGTCTTACTAAGTTAGGGGATAGAAAGGATAATTTGGCTTAAATGTAGAATGTATGAAGAAGAGAAAGAAAACAAGACTACAGAGGTGAGTTGAAAACAGATTGTGGAAAGCTTCAAATGCCATCCTAAGGGATTTATTTTTAATATTAGAGGCAAGTGAAAGCCACTGAAGACTGAAGAAGGAGAGTGACAATGATCTGATGTGATTTTAGAGATATGAATTTGGCACCTGTGTGGAGGATGGATTGGAGCCTAGAAGCAAGGAGGCCAATTAGGTCATCATTTAGTGCTGTGAAAATGTGAGTAGATAGAAGGAAATAGATAAGAGATGTTATGTAGGTATAATTTATGAGGCTTGGCAACTGGTTGGATGAGAATAGAGGGAGAAGAAAGGGAATGATGAAACCTGAGTCACTTGAAGTATGATTGTGCCATCAACTGAAATAAGGAAGTTTGCAGGAGGAGCAAAAATAATGGGTAGACATGTTGAGTCTGAGATATACCTGGATCATCCAGAGAGAGATCATGAGATCATAACATTATAGCTTTAGAGTTAGAAGTGTTATGAAGAACCCTGAGTCCAGCCTACCACATATTGAGATGAGTAAATTGAGAACTCCAGAAATAAAATGACTTTTCCATACTTGTCATTTAATAACAAAGTTGAGATTTTACTGAAGTTGGCTGATTCTAAATCCATTATCTTCTAAGATGCCTGACAGTCAGCTGATGATGTTGGGGGGGAGGAAATCCAGAAGAGAGAGAATCTATTGATTTATGATTCTTTATTGTAGAAATGATATTACTAGATTATCTAATCAAATCACCAAGGAAGAAAATCGAGAAGAGAAAAGGTCCATGGTAAAGGCTTTGGGAGAGCCAATCCTTTTTTTGGAGAGCTTCTAAAAAGAAATCATTCACCAAATGACAACGAAATGAAAAACTTAATTTGCTTAATGAAAATAAGCATTTTTCTTAAGTTTGATTCACCTGAGGGAGAGTAGAGGATGGATGATGATCCAGCAAAAGAGACAGAAAAATATTGTCAGATAAATAGAAGAAGAGGTAGGAGTGAGGAGTAAAAAAAACATACCTAGGAAAAAGGCTTGTATGTGTGTGTAAAATTGGGGCTTGACAATGTCATAAGCTTCAAAGAAGGCAAGCAGGATGAAGACTGAGAAAGGCAATTGGACTTAGCAGTTAAGAGATTGTTGTCAACCCTGGAGAGAACAATTTCAGTTGAGTGCTAATGTTAGAAGTCATATTGTAAGAGGCTGAGCAATGAGTGGGAGGTGAAGAAGTAACAATGAGTTTAGATGAGTGTTTTGTAGTATTTTAGTCACGAAAGGGAGAATACAGGTCAAGTGCAGGCTTTTTTTAAAAATGATGTTTATTTTTATATATTTTCAAAAGACTAGCAAATGTTTATAGGCAGTGGAGAAGGAGCTAGTAGACTGAGAGAAATTGAAGATTAATGAGAGAAAAGGAATGACCTAAAGGACCAAGACAGAGATAGGATTAAGACCCATGCAGAGGGGTTTTCCTAGACAAGGAAGAGCAATGCCTCTGACTCAGAACCTAAAGCAATGGAGGAGAGAATGGAAGATTGATATAGAAGATATAGAAGAGTTGAAGGTATGAAGTAGGGGACCAGAGGGAGCTTATGGCAGATGATTTTTATTTTCTCAAAGCAGGAGGCAAATTTCTCTGCTGAGAGATGAGGAGGGATTGTTGGAGAAAGAAGAGATAATATAGAATATCAAATCCCTCCCTGCTGTAGGGAATGTGACAGGGGAAGAATAAAAGCACTTCTAACCAGCTGTTGATGGCTCATTGAGATTATATAACATCAGCTTGATAATGGACCTAGTTAGTGTCACTCTTCAGCACCTTTTGGTAGGATTGGAATAGGAGCAGAGAAGGTAATGCAGGGTTGGTTTTTGGCAAAGCATAATCAATGACATAAAGGAAAAAGGAAATTCAAGGGTAGATTATACTTCAACTGATCAACTATAGGCTTGTTAGTATGGGCTATATAAAGTCATATAACTTGAAAAATAGTTGGTTATTGTCCTTGAGGAGCAAAATGACATCACTATTTTAAAGTGAAGTTACAGTGTATATGATTGTGGCTGATCAGAGCAGTTAAGTACTTGGAATGCTCTACCACAAGTTGGGTCCATGTGAACATTTGGGATGGATTCTTTATATCTGCACGACTCACATATCTTTTGAGCTACTTCAATTCTGCTTTGCTCATAGAGCACCTACACCTTCTCTGATGATGGCTCTCTATGCTGGACAATCCTGTACCAGTGCCTGGCTTTCATGCAATCAATTCCAAAGTTCAAAAGAAGACTGAAAGTATCCTTTTATTGATTCTTCTCACTACCGTGTGAGTGCTTGCCTTGTGTGAGTTCTCCACAAAATGGTCTTTTAGACAAGCATACAGTTGGCATTTGAACAAAGGTCTCTCAAGTTCCTGGATTGCTCAGTTAGCAGAAAGTCTAATGACTTTTAATCTGAGAATTCAGGGTTCAAATATCTGTCTAGGCAGAAGAAAATAAGGTTAGAGGAAGGGTAATCTGCTAGGAGAGCAGAAAGGGGTGGAGATGAGGTGTGGAAGAGTCAAAGGAAGGGAAAGACGGAAGAACAGGAAGTTTTGATCAAGGAGAAGAATTTTGAAAGTCAGGACTATGTGATTAGTATAATTAAGGATAATGGTGAGATCTAAGATTGTGGTTGAGATAAAGTAAAGATATAATTCATAGCAATTGAGGAGGCCAAGATTTTTTGAGGGCATATTAATATGTGTATTGTAATGCCAGAATCTGAGTTGTGGGGTTAGATTGAGATGAAGATAAATCCTATTAGCCAAGTAAAAGGACCCGTTGAGAGAAGAGAAAGAATCACCTGAAAGCTTGTATATTGATGAAGTGAAACCCAGGAAAATAGAGGTCACAGATCATTGGTAGTAGAAGAAATGTTTTAGCCAGACAATGAAAAGAAAGGAGTTCGCTAAGTTTTTTTCCTGTAGGAGTCAAGTGATGTCTCCTGACATAGATCTTGTCTGTCAAGAGATATGGAAAGAATACTTAGTCCTGGATGCTCTGTCTTGTAGAGGGAGTCAGGTTTCAGTGATCACTCAAAAGTGAAAGGAGGGCAAAAAAATGCTCAGAGTCAAGCAGATGAATGTAACTGGGTCTGAATTTGACTCTAGGTTTTCCCAATTTCAAGTTCAATATTTTCTCCAAATATCTAGATAAGAACATGAAAAATGGAAGTGTATTTTCAATTCTACAAATGGTGACTGAATATTAGTGTTAAGGGAAAGGAGTGCAAGTTTGCTAGACGTACAACAGGGAAAGTCGACTGGGGCCCCAATTTTTCAGGATCCCATGATGGTGGAAGGTAAGGCAGTACAACCTCTTCTCTCTCCAAACACAAACTTGATACTCTCCATAGTGGTACGTTTGGGGGAGCAAATGTCTCCAATTCTAATGCCTGAAGGGAGCTGGGATTGAGGCCCTATGTTTTGGGGGACAGTTGTATGATGGAAGCAAGAAATGTGAGCACAAGAACCCACCTTAGTGTCATTAGTGGTTTCAATTCATCTGGATGCTCAGTTGTTTAGGAGTGCAGAATATTTTTTTTTCTCCAGTGGATAGGGCTCTGGGCTTGAAGTCAGGAACACCTGAGTTCAAACCAAGGATCATACACTTCCCAGCAATGTGACCTTGGACAGATCTTAAGCTGTGTTTATATCAGCTTCCTTCTCTACAAAATAGGGATAATGATATCACCTATCTTCCAGAGTTATTGTATCACATGAGATAGCACATGTTAAGTGTTCTAAATCCTAAAGTGCATATAAATTATGATGAGGATGACAACCTGTCCTGATGTTTCACATGTACCTGCCCCCCTTTCACTACCTCTTGCTATGGGAACACTAATCAAATCAATCAATATTTTCATTGCTACTAAAAAGAGTATCCTTGTGTCTGTCTAGATCAAATCTTTTTTTCTCAGACCTCCACCATGTCCCTCTTTGTGTGACATGAGCCTTAGAACATGATCTCCTTAAGAGCAGGGATTATCTCTCTTTTGCTTTTTGTAACCTCAGCACCTTATAGTGGCTAATATGTAATAGGTTCTTTAAAAATGCTCATTTATTCCACAAAATAAAGAGGAAGGGGACATGAGCTTGTGGACCTGCATTAATACCCCTAGCTGGGGGAACTAGCCTGGGAGTTTAGAGAAGGAGTAAGGGGAAGAATGAAAGGAGGTGGTACAGTGAATAGACTGGGGCCTTTCAGGTCAGCTCCTGACTGAGATATTTGCTTAGCCCCATGACTTTGGATAAGACATTTAAATTCCCAGAATCTCAATTTTTTTATTTGCAAATGGGAATAATAATAATAGCATCTTCCTTACAGGATAGTTGTAAGGATCACATGAGTTATCATATGCAAAGCTCTTTGTAAAGCTTAAAATGCTATGTAAATGCTAGCTATCATCATCATCATTATTGTTATTTTTAAAATGGTATAGATGGCATCTGGGTGAATCTCACTCTATGCTTTCCCTACTCCTATTTAAAAGCAATTTTTTTACTTAAGGAAATAGAAAAAAAAGTCTTTTATTTTATCTTTTTTGAAGACTATGGTACAGGGGGAGACACATATTTTTTCCTATGGTACAGTGGAATCAGAGAACCAATGTTCAAATCTTCCTTTAATTCTCACTACCTATATGAGCTGGGACAAGCTTCCAACCTCCCTAGGTTTCAATTTTCTTATCTTAAAAGGAGTTAAACAAAATGGCCTTTTAGACTGTAGCACTCAATTGCCCATCCATGTCTGCTCTGCCATGTCATTTTCCGTGTTCTTTTTGGCTCCTTGCTCTGTTTCTCACTTTTCTTTTGGTCCCTGTCTCACAATTCTTCTTTCTGAGTTCCACATTTTTTTCTCCTTCATTTGTGGCCCTAATCAGGGAAAACAAAGAAGTTGAATTGCAGGAGCAGGAAGGCTACAGCTGCTGCCAATCACCATAATGAGCCCTTAGCTTTTCTTCCCTTTGTGACTAGCCTGCTTACTGTGTCTGCAGACGTTCCATGGTCTAAAGAGAGAGTAGGAAGCTAGAAAACCAGGTGAGACCTCGTCAGGACAGAGCCATACAGCTCTGAAGAATTTTGTTGTGAGTGTGGTTTCCTTTTGTTCTGGGAGTATCCCTGGGAAATTTTTGTTTTGAAGACTGTATAGCAAGTTCTTTAAAGTTTTAGGCACAAGATATATTAAAGGGCTAGATCATAACAACTTTATGTTACTAACAATGGAGAGAAGTTCTTCCATTCTCATTTTGCTTCAGTTTTATATGTCAAAGAGTCTGGTGAAATAAAAATAATAGCTATTTGATACTTAAGACAAGTAAGGCGATAGCAAGGGAACATAGAGCTACTCTTGAATTCATGTTGTCTGACCCAGAGGAATTACAACCTACAAGATATAATGACTATACTACTGTCTTGGATCTTTGAAAAAGCTTGGGAATGGGAAAGCATTATAGGCTTATAAATGAGTAAATGCCCTGCATTTCACAAAAGCAGAAAGCACAGATTCTATAAGCTACAAGAAGTTATCTTGATTTCCATTCCTAGCAAAATTCTAAACTGTATTAAGTGAATGGTGAGTAAACAAATTGAAAGAAAATCAGTAGTCAGAACCATAGTTGTTTTAAAAAGAGTCAAACTCTCATTTCCTTTTTAATTTTTGACAGTTATTAGACTGTTGAATCAGGGGAATTCTATAAATAGTTTATTTAGATATTTAGGAAAACATTTAATGATTTCTCAATTAATTCTTGTGGACACAATGTTCATGATGAGGTTCATAATGAGTACAATACTATGATTAGATGTAATTGAAACTGGTTGAATGATTGGTCCCTCTGGGTAAGCATTAATGGTTTGCTGTCCACTTGGAGGGAGATCTCCAGAGGATTATCCCAGGGACCTATTTGTTTTAGCATTGTATTTCAATGAATGGTATGTCACAGATGGCACACTTATTCATCAGTGAGTAAACATTTATTAAGCACCTATTGTGTATCAGACATTGAACTAAGCATTAGGGATATAAAAAGGGTAAACGAATGTTACAGGAAAAAAATACCAAACATGATGGATGATAAGGTTAGATTACTGGACATCTTATTCCATGAAGAAGAGCTATTGATGCGAAGTGGAGGATGAGCTACCAAATTCAGATCTTGCCATCTATAAAGGAAAGGTCTGGGCTCCGTTAGTGCCTTTCAGTCGTTCAGTCAGGGGGAGGTGGGAATTCTGGTGTTAAAGCTGAATTAAAGCAGGATAATAAAATTTCAGGTGATCAATTTATCTTGGGAGAGGCATCTTGTTTCCTGAAGTTCAAACCAAGTAGAGATGCAAATGAAAAGTAGAAAATAGTCAGGAATTGGGGGCACTGGAAGTCAGTGTCACAGGATCTTTTTTTCTTTTTTCTTTTCTTTTTTTTTTTATAGTTGTTTAATTCATTTTATTTGCTTGTTTTTATATCATAAACAGTCATTGCAGGAAATTTTGGAATTTCTTTGAATTTTAACCCACTCCTTCAAATAAACCTGCTCTTATAATAAGTATAACCAAGTAAGTGACCTCCCAGTGTACCTTAGTTTAATGTTCTTCCCTTGGTTCCTTGGAAACTTTTTTTTCATAGATTTTTTAAATTAATTTTTATAACTATAACATTTTCTTTGACAGTACATATGCATAGGTAAAATTTTTTTTAATAACATTATCCCTTGTACTCCCTTCTGTTCCGAGTTTTTCCTCTCCTTCCCTCCACCCCCTCCCCTAGATGGCAGGCATTCCCATACATATTAAATATCTTATAGTATATCCTAGATACAATATATATGTGCAGAACCGAATTTTGTTGTTGTTGTTGCAAAGGAAGGATTGTATTCGCAAGGTAAAAATAATCTGGGAAGAGAAACAAAACAAAACAAAACAAAACAAAACAAAACAAAAAAACCCAATGCTCTGTTTACACTCATTTCCCAGTGTTCCTTTTCTGGATGTAGCTGATTTTGTCCATCATTGATCAATTGGAATTGGATTAGCTCTTCTCTATGTTGAAGGTATCCATTTCCATCAGCATACATCCTCATACAGCATTGTTGTTGAAGTGTACAGTGATCTCCTAGTTCTGCTTGTTTCACTCAGCATCAGTTGATGTAAGTCTCTCCAAGCCTCTCTGTATTCCTCTTCTTGGTCATTTCTTATAGAACAATAATATACCATAACATTCATATACCATAATTTACCCAACCATTCTCCAATTGATGGACATCCATTCATCTTCCAGCTTCTAGCCACTATGAAAAGGGCTGCCACAAACATTTTGGCACATACAGGTCCCTTTCCCTTCTTTATTATTTCCTTGGGATATAAGCTCAGGAGTAGCACTGCTGCATCAAAGGTTATGCACATTTTGATAACTTTTTGGGCATAGTTCCAGATTGCTCTCCAGAATGGCTGGATTCTTTCACAACTCCACCAGCAATGCATCAGTGTCCCAGTTTTCCCACATCCCCTCCAACATTCATCGTTATTTGTTCCTGTCATCTTAGCCAATCTGACAGGTGTGTAATGATATCTCAGAGTTGTCTTAATTTGCATTTCTCTGATCAATAGTGATTTGGAACACTCTTTTATATGAGTGGAAATAGTTTTAATTTCATCATCTGAAAATTGTCTGTTCATATCCTTTGACCATTTATCAATTGGAGAATGGCTTGATTTCTTATAAATTAAAGTCAATTCTCTGTATATTTTGGAGATGAGGCCTTTATCAGAACCTTTAACTGTAAAAATGTTTTCCCAATTTGTTACTTCCCTTCTAATCTTGTTTGCATTAGTTTTGTTTGTGCAGAAACTTTTTAATTTGGTGTAATCAAAAATTTCTATTTAGTGGTCAATAATGGTCTCTAGTTCTCCCTTGGAGTGACACAGGATCTTGATGCCATTTTTTAGAGATTGGTGGGAAGCAGGAAGGAAGAAGAGAAGCAAAGAGGGAGGGCACTGTACTGCTTCATTTAGTTCAGCTCCTGGGTCTGGGTGCGGGAGTGAGAAAGAGTTATAGCTGGACAAGGTCTATGGTCTGTCATAAATCCTGTCCTGTGAATGAAAGACTTAGAACTAGATGAACTTCAGTACTATGAAGCTGGGCTATCAAGTTCATTATTTGGGAAAAACACTGAAGGTAAAAGAAAATGTCAGAAATGGTGGTGAGCTAAAAAGCAAATGTGAGATGTAAGAAAATGGCTTCTGAGAGGCAGGGTCTAGATTAATACTTGGGTATCAGCAAACAGGTAAGTATGATTAATGAATTCATGTGAAATTTCAGTGTAGCCATTACTGGCTCCATTTGCTCAAGCCTCTTCCATCAGGAGAGTTTCTTGTGTTATCACTGTCTTCATCTTCTATGGAAATTATGTGGAGGTACAAAGATGTAGGTTCACTTATTCTGACTCTGACATTATCACTTTCATTAACTTCCATGGAATTTACTGGATGACTGGAAGGGTTATGTGTCTTAATGGCCATATCTACATTTATTCTGTGTATCCTAAAGGAATCATATGATTATAAATTGATTTTATTTATTTAGTGTTTTGTTATTCCCCAGTTACATGTGAAAACAATTTTAACATGCATTTTCAAAATTTTGAATTTCATATTCTCCTCCTTCCTTCCTCTTAACTCTATACCTTACCCACATTGAGAAGACAAGCAATAACATACAAAACATTTCCATGACAGTAATGTTGTGAAAGAAAACATAGATAAAAGAAAAACCCTCAAAAATAAAGAAACTAAAAGAAGTATGTTTAAATGTGTGTTCAGACACCATCAGTTCTTTCTTTGGAGATGGGTAGCATTTTTCAACATAAATCCTTCAGAATTGTCTTGGATCTTTATATTGCAGAGAATAGATAAATTATTCACAGCCAGTGGTTTTACAATATTACCATTACTTGTACAAATACATTCTACTGTGAATCAGCTCATGGAAGTCTTTCCAGGTTTTTCTGAGAATGTTCTGCTCATCATTTTTTATAACACAATAGTATTCCATCAAAATCACATGCCACAATTTGTTCAAATATTCTCTAATTGATGGGCATCAATTTCTAATTCTTTGCCCTCAGAAAAGAGCTATTCTAAATATTTTATACATATAGGCCCTTTTCCTGTTTTAATGTTTTTGGGGATATAGACTAATAGTGGTATTGCTAGATACCTTTGGTCCTTTGGGCATATTTCCATATTCCTACAGAATGGTGGAATCCGTTCATAACCCCACTAATATTGCAATAAGGTCCCATTTTCCCATATCCCCTACCATATTTTTCATATTCCTTTTTTGTTTTATTAGCCAGTCTGATAGGTAAGAGTACCTCAGAACTGTTATAATCTTCTTTGCTCCAATCAGTAATGAGTTAGAGCATTTTATCATCTGGCTATAGATAGCTTTGATTACTTTATCTGAAAATTACTCATATATTTTGTTCTCTTATCAATTGAGGAGTGGTTCTTATTTTCATAAATTTGACTTAGTTCTCTATATGTTTGGGAAATGAGGCCTTTATCAGAGAAACTTGATTAAACTATTTTTTCACAATTACTATTGTTAAATGTATGTCTTCCCTTTCCTTATTCTATTCTCTTTTTCCTTATACCCTGGTTCTCTTCAAAAGTGTTTTGCTTGACTACCCCTTTCCCAATCTTCCCTCCCCTTTTTTACTGCCCTCCCCCTTGTTGTCTTCCCCTCCTATTTTCCTGTAGGGTAAGATAGATTTCTATACCCAACTGAAAGTATGTTATTTCCTCTTTGAGCCAATTCTGATATAAAAGATATAGTCACTCTATCTTATCTCTCACCTCTTTCCCTTTACTGTAAAAGTTCTTTCTTGCCTTTTTTATGTATAATTTATTCCATTCTACCTCTCACTTTCCCTTTCTCCCAGTAAGTTCCCAGTACATTTCTCTCTCAACCCTGAGGCTATGGTCAACTCACTTAGACCACAGACAATAAAAATTCCCCAGTGTTCTAGGAAATAAAACTTTCTGAGCTACTGATCCTATGTTGATGGGGGAGTTTCTAAAAAAAAAATCCTTTCAGTAGAAAAAAAGATAGCAACATATATATGTGAACCATATAAAATATGACTACTATTGCATAAACTTGGCCTAACATTCATATAAAACATTTAGTTAACTAAAAAAAACAACAACAAAAATAAAAACTATGGTAGTGAATGAAGAATTTAGGTCAAGTATGATGCTAAAGGAGGTTATGGGGAGTTGGCTAGATGAGAATAATAGCTTAATGGCACTAGGCCAGAAAGGCCAGCTCAGAGAAGAATAGGAGAGAACTGATTCCCAGGGAACGTATTAGTACTACTGGATATATCCACCTTATCTATATCCCCTTCTTTTTCTCTCTCTGACCCTTCTTTTCCCATAAATATAGGAAATATGTTTTTAAGGAGGGAAGAAGGGAAAATTTGGGGAAGAAAAGGGAACAGTCCCTATGGAATAATTTCTGGGGTTAATGGGAAAATCATTAATTACCCATGTGCCAAGAGTTGTGCTACTACCTATATCTCACTCTCTTGTCTTTTCCACCTCACCAGCTGCCTTGCCCTATGTGGGCCCCATTCTTTCACATTCCTAGATGGTCTCTAGCTCTCCTTTATATTTTCTTCTTTTAGAATACACATTCCTTGAGAGTAGGGATAGACTTGTTTTCATGTTTTTGTATCCCCAAAACTTAGCACTCTGCCTAGCCCACAGAAAATGCTTATTTTCTTTTATCTACCTGTTTATTTAGCTATTAATATGAGGATATGCATATTACATCTAGTAGTCCTCTCAAGGAGTTTACATTCTATAAGAGGGAGAAGAAATGCTATAAGATTCTATGGGTGAAGATTCCATTGCTGCCTGCCTCTCTCTCTCTCTCTCAATCTCTCTCTCTCTCTCTCTCTCTCTCTCTCTCTCTCTCTCTCTCTCTCTCTCTCTCTCTCTCTCTCTCTCTCTGTCTCTCTCTGTCTCTCTGTCTCTCTCTCTCTCTCTCCTCTCTCTCTCTCTCTCTCTCTCTCTCTCTCTCTCTCTCTCTCTCCCTCTCTCTCTCTCTCTCTCTCTCTCTCTCCTCTCTCCCCTCTCTCTCCTCTCTCTCTCTCTCTCTCTCTCTCTCTCTCTGTCTCTCTGTCTCTCTCTCTCTCCTCTCTCTCTCTCTCTCTCTCTCTCTCTCTCTCTCTCTCTCTCTCTCTCTCTCTCTCCCTCTCTCTTCCTCTCTCTCTCTCTCTCTCTCTCTCTCTCTCTCTCTCTCTCTCTCTCTCTCTCCTCTCTCTCTCTCTCCTCTCTCTCTCTCTCTCTCTCTCTCTCTCTCTCTCTCTCTCTCTCTCTCTCTCTCTCTCTCTCTCTCTCTCTCTCTCTCTCTCTCTCTCTGTCTCTCTCTGTCTCTCTCTGTCTCTGTCTCTCTCTCTCTCTATTGCATTTAAATATATTTATGTGTATTTTATGCAATTTACAACCTGATTTTCCTTTTTAAAAATGATTACAGATGTTTATAGTTCTTATTTCTTTGTTTTTTACTATGGGTCATTTCTGAGACTTATTTGATATTGAATCCTTGGTCAGGAATATAACCCCTCATTACAACATTGTTTCCATGAGGAAATAAATCTACTTTTACAAACCCATTAACAACATGATTTTAAGGAATATAGTCTTGTCCTTTATGAAACTCAATATTTATTGAATGAATAAACTTGAGAGGCAGTTTGACCTTGTAGATAGAGAACAAGCTTTGGAAACACAAAAAAATAGTCATAGAATTCAAGAACTGAGAAGTATCTCAGTGGCTATTCAGTACAATCTGTACATAAAACAAATTTACACAATAATAATTTCCACAAAACACACCCAACAAGTATTCAACCAACTCTAACAGTGGCTGAGGGGGGGAAACCCTTAATTTTTGAGCCAGTCCATTTCAGTTTTGGTCAGCTCAAATTGTTAGCGATTGTTTTTGTTTTTCTTTTCTGATGCCTAAATTTGGTTCTTTCTCATTTTTCCCTTTGGGACCAAACAGAACAAATCTGATCCTTCCTCCCCATAACAGCACTTCAAATACTTTATGATGGACATCATATTTCCTCTTATTCTTTTCTCCATGTTCTTCAGTTTCTTCCACTGAGTCTTATACATGTGATAGATTCAAGGCCTTTCACCTACATAGAAATGGAGGTTCACTAATACTTAGATTAGAATCCCTATAGGTCACACAGTTTTTAAGTGGAGTTACCTGTTTTTAAATGTTTTTATTTTGTTAAATATTTCCCGATCACCTTTAATCAAATTTAATCTAAGGGGTATTGCTGGCTGTGCATTTGACACTTCTACTCTAGACAAAGTCCAATGAGGATAGAGTACAAAGTAATTATCACTTATATATTCCTGAATGATATATCTATCTTAATGGAGGCCAAGATCACATTAGTTTTTTGTTTGGTAGGATACCATAGCAAACTGCTTTTTTCTTATTACTTTGCAATCCACTAAAAATTCCCTTTTTAGATGAATTGTTGTCTATTCATGTTTCTTCTATGTGAAGTTAAATTTTTGGTATCTAAATATAAACTTTACATTTATGCTTATTGAATTTCATGTCATTAGGTTCATTCCAATGCTCCATTTAGTTTATTGAGAGGTTTTAGGACATCTGAATTTATCATTCATTACTTCTACTAGCCTTAGATCATCTGCAAATTTGATAAGAATATCATCTATCTCTTTATTTAAAAAATTAGTGAAAATGTTAAATAGTACAGAATCAAGTATATTCCTTGAATATCCCACTGGATATATGTTGTCATGTTGATATTGATCTCTTTTAATGTAGACATCCAACCAGTTATAAATCTACCTGATTATGTTATCATTTAATTTATCTTTCTCTTTTGCATAAGAATAAAATGACTTTATCAAAAAATTGCCAAAATCTTGACAGACTATATTCACAGCATTCCCTTCATCTCTTAATTTAGTAATTTTATTTAAAAAAAAAAGAAATAAGATGACATTGACATGACCTGTTCTTGGCAAAGTACTGCTGGCTGTTTTTAACTTGTTAATGATCTCTTTCCTTCTAGATGTTCATCAACTCTGCCTCTCTGTTTGAAGCATTGATTTTAGGTTATTTTTTTTAATCATCAGGTGGTCTGTTGATGCTTATGATTAGTTCTTCTTTTTTGTATCCATAAGTTCTAGCATTAGTTTAGGAGCACTTTTATTATTTCTTACTTGATGGTATTCAGTTTTTTTGATGCCAGGTTCTTCTGAGAGGTCTATATTTCATAAATTGTCTCTATGCATCTTATCTTCTAGATCAGTGTGTTTGCTCATATTGAAGTCATGGGTACTTTTAATATTATTTCTTTTTTGCTTCTCCTCTATCAGATTGTCCTTCACTTTAGTATATTTTCATTCTCAATCTGTTCTTTTGTTTCTTTGTGGAGAGTTGCTAATGTTAATTTACTTTTTTTCTTCCTATTTTGTCAACGAGTTTTACAACTTAGATCATAAATTCTGCCATTTGTTTCCTTTTTTACTTTTCTCATAATGATGATTTCTTTCTTAAATAATTCTGGAACCTCCTGATGTGGTTTTATGATCTCTTGGGAATTTACAGGGTCCGTGTTTTGCCATATATTCATTTAATTTTCTTTGTCTTATATTATTTGTTAAAGGTGTTTATAATCTCTTATATGTTTTATGGTTTATCTTCTCTTCTATTTATTTCTATTTGTATTGCTTGTAATCCAGGTTCTTAACTGAATTTTCTTTTTCCTGCAGTCTTTCATGGTTTTAGTATTTTTTCCCTCCAAAATATCCCTTATTCTTTATTTTCAAAATCCATTCATTGATTTGTGTTCACTGCTGGAGAATAGAGACTGATAAATGAGAAGTGCTGAATGAGGCAATTAAATATTGGCATTCTCTTACCTTAAGGAGAGTTAATGAAAACTAGAGAAAATGTCTAGTCTTTCATCTTGTTGATAATATGACATAATCATTCACTTTTAGCTTTACCATTCCTGACACTTTTTTTTTTATAGGAACATCCACTTAAGTCATTCATCTCCTATTATCTGGCCTTGCTTCCATTTTCTTTACATTGGGGAAAAAAAGAATAAACTGAATTGGTTCATGGGTTTCCTATCAGTTATATTGTTCTCTTCAGACAGACCCCACTTTTCTTTTCACTGAATTCATCTTTCTTGATATCTTATGAATTTCTTTATTGAGTGACATATATCACTTTTATATTTAAATTCTATCTCTAACATATACTATGTGGTCATGGCCAAGTCACTTTATTTCTCTGGGTTCTTTTTATATTAAGTGGTCATTTTACATTGCTGGATAAAGGCTCCATAGAGTTCCCTAGTCAAATGAATTCACATGCCTGGAACCTCACTTACAATCCCCAAACACACATAGATGAATTGGCTTACCACTGTTTCTAAGAGTTAAACTTTTTGTGCCTTCTAAGGTTATATAATCTGGACTGCTATTATTATTAGGTCCCCTTCCCAGTAATTTATGTCCCTTCCATATATGCTCACTTCCCTTCCAGTTTTAGTTCCTTATTCCTTATTCCAGGAATAAGGACCAACTTCAGCCACTGACTATTTTTGTATAACTCATGAGCAAAGAATGGGCCTCATTTTTTTTTCCTGAGGCAATTGGAGTTAAATGACTTGCCCAGGGTCACACAGCTAGGAAGGGTTAAGTGTCTGAGGCCACATTTGAACTCAGGGCTTCCTTGACTTCAGGGCTGGTGCTCTATCCACTGCACTATCTAGCTGCCCTGAGCTTTGCATATTAAAATACAATAAAGTTTAACTTGAAAAATTTAAAAAAAACCTAACAAATAATTCTTAGCTTGTAATATCAGATTTGACTCCAGACTATAGTTTTCTGACCCTTAGTTTAGCTCAGAAATATGTTGAATAATACAGCTTTGGTCCAGGAAGGAGAAGCATTGTAGTTAAAGAGGAAACTATTTAAGAGCAGGTGAAATCCTAGAATTTCATCTCTCAAATTATACAATGTTAGTAGTTGCCTTTGATGTGTTTGTCCAGAATCAACACCAAATAGTTGTGTAATGAAACACTCAAATATAGAGGTAAAAATTTAGCAGTTACTAAAGTTTAGTATAGGTAATGCCAAGGTTCTGGATTATTAAAATACAGCTTTAAATAATAATTTTTTTTTCAAAATACAAGCAAAGATAGTTTTCAATATCCACCTTTGCAAAACCTGGTCTTCCGAATTTTTTCTCCCTTCCTCCCCCTTCTCTTAGACAGCAAATAATCCAATATAGGTTAAATATGTGCAATTCTTCTAAACATGTTTCCACATTTCCCATGCTGCACAAAAAAAAAAAAAAAAAAATCAGATCAAAAGGGAGAAAATCAGAGAAAAAAACAAGCAAACACACAACAATAGCAACAAAAGTGCAAATACTATGCTGGACTATTCAGTTCCCATAGTCCTCTCTCTGGATGCAGATAGCTCTTTCCATCATAAGTATATTGAACTTGCCTTGAATTACTTCACTGTTGAGAAGAGCCACGTCTATCACAGTTGATCTCACATGGTCTTGTTGTCAGCTTGTTTTTTTTTAATGTATTTAGGAAAGAGAGAGAGAAGGAAAGATGAAGGGAGAGAGAGAGAGGGGAGAGAAAGGGAAGGAGAGAGGAAGGGAGGGAGAGAAATGAAGAGATGGATGGAGGATAGAATAAGAGGGAGAGAGGATGGGAGAGTGGGAGAGACACACACACATGCAAACACACACACATAAAGGAGAGACAGACTCTGACAAATCAAAAATACTTTGATTCCAACAATATTATACAACGATCAGTTCTGATGGACATGACTCTTTCCAACAATGAGATGATTGAGGCCAGTTGCAATGATCTTGTGATGAAGAGAACCATCTATACCCAGAGAGAGGATTGTTGGAACTGAGTGGGGATCACAAGGTAACATTCTCACTTTTTTGGTTGTTGTTTGCTTGCATTTTGTTTTCTTACTCATTTTCTTTTCTTTTTGATCTGACTTTTCTTGTGTAGCAAGATAATTGTATAAATATGTTTACATTTATTGGATTTAACATGTATTTTAACATGTATAATATATATTGGATTGCTTGCCATCTAGGAGAGGAGGTGGGGGGGGAAGGAAGGAGAAAATTTTTGGGAAAAGAGAATATTAACATGTCACGTGTTCTCATAATGATTTGAAAATTATTTTTAAAGGAAATTGGAACTTTTCAAGTATCTGACAGATTAAAGGATGTAAAGATCAAAAGAAAAAAAAATACTTGTTACCTCTAACAATCTAGGTGGTTACTATATGTTAGGTACTGCGAACAAAAAGACAAAAGATGAAACAATCCCTGCCCTCAAGCAACATTCTTTCACTGGGCTAAGGATTTGCTTTGTGACCCCGTGAAAGTCATTCAGTGTTCCTCAAACTGTTCCCTAAGATTTATATTAGAATCTATTGGAAAAGGGAGTTCCCACACAGGGAGATCTTCATGTTGACAAAATCATGTAACCTTTGTAAATTGCATACAAAGGTTTAGTATAGTATAGATACAGGCCTCATTCACATTGGTTTTTCATACTTCGTAAAATTTGGGTGAATTCATAGACTTTTGGAATTAGCAGAAACCTGAATGATCCAGTCCAACCACAACATTTTATAAATGGGGAAATTGAGGTTTCAGTGATTCACCTGAAGATACACAGCTATCTAGTTGTAGGGCTGGGGACAGACCTATATCCTCCTGATTTAGTATTTGATTTTACTGTCTCTTTTTTTCCCCCCAGTAACTAATTTGGAATAAGAAGGAGATTGATTTAGAACTTCATTTTTAAAAACTTTAGGGACTGCAAGTTCCCTCTTCAGCAACTGCTTATGGCTCATGAGTTGGGAGGTCTCCCTGCTTTGATATCAAGTCATTAGAGAGCATGATGTTGTAGTTACTTTTAAATGGAGTCATTATTGATGCTAATTAAACTTGAAGATAATGAGAGAAGATTATTTTCCAGAGCTTGAGAAGAGGCCAAAATTGTTATTACAGGTTAATTATTCTTTTTAAAAGACACCATTTCCACCATGATTCCATTTTATCAGCATTTTCTCTTTGGTACTGAAAGGAATGTCTTCGAAGGTGGAGTACAGAGATAATTATTAAACTCATCTAATCTTAATGACCAATCATTTTTCTCCTGTTAAAGGTTAATCAGATTTGTAAGCATTGGGTCCTCTACCGTAACTTCACTGGGTCAGTTTCAGAAGAACATTTCTTTTTTTTTAACTTCTTTTGAAAGACTTGCCAATCTCCTTTTTTTTTTTTTCCCCCAAATGGGGACTTCAGTGAAGCCATCCCATTGAGCTCTTGGAGAAAAAACCAATCAATTCCAAATCAAGCTTTTCATATTAGTCCTGGGTTAATAGGTAAGAGCATCTCCATCACCTTTTTCTTTCTCACTAGGTTTACAGATGGAGAAGCACATGATTTGGAACTGGGTCTTTTGATATCCTTTCTTTCTTTACCTATGCCTCCTTTCTCTGTTTCACTTCTACTTTCTTCACTTTCTTTCTCTCTTTTCTTTCTTTTCTCTCCTTTCATCCCTTCTCCTCTTACTTTTTTTAACATTTATTTTTTCACTTAAAAAATACTCATTTTTTTCCTTCTAATCCCCTCATTTGGAAAAAGGAAAAAGAAAAATAAGGCCTTTGTAACAAAAATAGTCAAGTGAAACAAATGGCCACATTAGCTCTATTAGTAAATATATTTGTTTGTTTTTCAATTTTGAGTGCATAATCTTTCTATCAATAATAGGTAACATGGGTCATCATTGCTCCTTTTGAATAATATCTTACATTCTTTTCTTCTCTTTTCTCTCTCTCCCTTCTTTCCTTTCCGTTTCTCTCTTCTTTCCTTAAATCCATTTTTAAAAAATCTCCTTAACTTCTCCCCATTATTCTTCTTCTTCCCCCAACCCATTTTTATTTTGTTTTATCTCATTTTATTTATTTTGTGCTTCCCTGCCTCAGGGTAAGCTGGCAAAGCTACTTCTATCTGATCAGCAACTTTTCATAGCAATGGCTAGTTCTATTTAATTAAATATCTTGTATAGCTATGATTTGGTTAACTGCATTAATCCAAGAGGCAATACAAAAGATAAGAGATAAAGTCTTTGGGGACACTTAGTATAATCTTTAAGCTCCTTTCCAACATAGAATATGATTCCATTTACAGTACTCCCTATGAGGCAATGCCCCAGTTCACAGGTTGAGTTGGGTACAAATACCTTTGAGATCAAGGTAATCTGTGGATAATTAAAACTCACAAACCTTTACAAGTATACTTATGTTTAATAAATAGAGACATATGTAGCCCAAAGTGAAAGCATTTACTGCCATAATAATAATAATAATAATAATAATAATAATAATAATAATAATAATAATAATAATAATAATAATTTTCCAGCAGAAATCTGAGGAACACTTTCCCATGGCTTCATACAGAGCTACACACAGAATCACTGGGAAGAGTGAGAACATAAGAGTGCACCAGTAAAGAAGAATATACTTAAGGAACATATATAGCCAAAGAAATTCACAATTTTAGTCCTATTGGGCCTACTGTCCTCTCCCTTCTCAAGGTGTCTTCATGCTGATACCCCTGAGACTAGTCAGGTGTCTCTGCTGGTCAGGTTGCTCACCTTAGTTTCTTGGTCCTATTCCTCTCTGCAGCTCAACTCCCAAAGACCAGGGCTAGCTCTTCTTTTGATTCAGAGATCAAATTCTTCAAAGATGTTTCCTGCCTTGACTATCTAGCCTGCTTTCTGATAAGGAATGGGTTTCATAATAGGTTGATAGCTCTACTCCAAATAGATGGGAGGAAGAGAGAGAAATCCCCTTTTCTCCAGAACTCTTCCAAATGAAAAGGGAAATAACAATGCTTTCTCAAGAGTTGGATTACTCCTTATTTGGCTTTCTTGTCAACAATTAGAGCTCACATTCTTCACAATTATCTCCTATCTGGACTGGCTGTGCCCTTAGAGAGTATCTCACTTTTTAAAGGACTACAGAAGATCCTTGGCCAGTAAATGGCTAGCTGTCCTCTATTTTATCAGTTTTGATCATTTAATTTCTTTGTACCTCATAAAAGGGTGATCATATTGATAGATCTTCATATTTTTTGTTATTTTAAAAATTTATTTTTATTTGTTTTAAGACATTAATGTTTGTCTTTTGTATTTGTCCTCATCTCTAGTGATTTCATCAAATGCTGGAAATCAATTGAACTCTTCAAATCCTGTTCAATTCTCCCCCACAATCTCCCAAATGTATACATGATTCTTCTAGAAACTTCTTTTTAAAATACCCCAAACCATACTACCAACATTTAAACAGAACCCTTAAAAGGCTTTTTAAAAGTGAGATAAAATACTTGAACCACAATGACAAATAAAAGAAATTATTACTTTATCTTATGAGTAGAAAATGTAGAGCCCATTATTCTGATAGAAGGTGAAATGATAATTAAATTAAATAGGTATAGATGAATTATATATGACAAGTTTAATGGGTTTAAGTGGGAATTAGGATGTTTTGGGGACATCTTTAATGTCATGGGTTTTCCCTGTTGCTGAGTCACTCTCTCTAGTGATGAGGAGTTTTGAAGGATCTATTAATAAATCATAGTTTTAGAGTCAAAAAATTACCTTAGAGTTATTCTACTTTATTGCCACTCCCTCCCAAACTCCCTATCCTCTGCCCTTAAATTTCATAAAGATTGCGGTCCAGAAAGAACTGTATTGATTGAGGTTGCACAAGTAGGAACTAAGGGATAATGCTGGAATTTGAAATGAAGTCCTCTGACAATTGATCTGGTGCTGTCTATACAACTCCATATGCTACCTGAATTTGTACAACATGTCAACACTCAAATTTGACAGAGTTTTTTTATTTGTTTGATAGTTTTGTTTGTTTATTGATCAGAAGTTCAAAAAAAGTAGCATTTATATAGTGTTTTACAAATTTAAAAATGTAAAATACATATAATGTTGTATTTAATTCTAAAAAGATGGGGTAGGTAAATATTCCCATTTTATAGATGAAGAAACTGAGACTAAAAGAGATCACACATTTGCCCAAAGTCACATTGCTTGTTTGTGGTGGAACTCTGACAAGAGCCCATGACTTTTTGCCCTCAGGAAATAGTCTTTTCACTATAAAATAATTCCATTGTTATTGGGGTGGGAAGAAGACTGGGTTTTGAGAACCATCAAAGATTAAACAAATATTTAGTGATGTTGTCTGTGAACAACTATAGAGAGAGAGCAATACTATCAAAGTGGACTTGGTTATTCATTCAATATTTCAGCAATTCAATAAATACTTAATAAGTACCTAAAATTAATGATTTATAGTCCTCAGCTTCTTAAAACTCAGTTCACAATCCCATATGGGATCATGAAAATATGATTTGGTATCAGCAAATGTTTGGTTTGTATACCTATTTTATATACGTGGGGTCACATAAACATTTCTTGGGAGAAAAGGGATAGCAAGTGGGGAAAAAATTAAGAAGATGCTCTAGTAGATAGAAGGCTAACCTAAAAGTTTGATAAGTCTCAGATTCAAATCCTACCTGCCCTACATAATAGCTATATAAGCTAGTCACTTCCCTCTCAGTGCTCACTCTCTTGAACTCTCCCCAGCCCCATCAACAATGATTATTAAGTACTTACTGTATGCAAGGCACTCTACTGAGTATTAAAAATACTCAATATTCCAGTGGCTCCAATTTTTCAATTGGATTTTCTCCCCAGTGACTCAGATTATAACTCATTCATTTTTGCTCAATGTGACTCTTGTTCATGCTGATGCATTAATTTGCCAAAGGGAGTCCACCCAATACACTGGCTGCCTTTTTTCTTGATATCTCAAGGGTAGTAGCAGAACACTCTGTCTACTTATCATCCTTCCCTCCATGACCAGCTCACCTATTCTTTCAATCCTGTACTTCTTTGACAGCAAATCAAGTTCCTCATTGCTTGTATGCTGCCAAGTATCCACATCAAGCACCTCTCCTTAGTCTTTCCACATGATTTGCAGTGCTAGTTTTTTAGAGACTGTTGAGTTTCATATCTTGCTTTCATGAGTGTCATCAGAGCTGCCACTTTGAAGGAATGTTGGCATTGAAATAATTGGCCTTTATTTCCAAGAGAAGCTTGAGAGCATTGAAAAAACTTTGCAATTTCCTGAAGGCAATACAATGGGCTCTTGTCCTGCCCCTATTCACTTTTAGGCTTAACCCATTGTCCATTTGCATTGTCTGCCCCAGATATTTCTTAATGAATATATTCTATAGGTTGTCTATCCAAATACATTTCAAAATCTTAGCAAAAGACCTTCTTCATCTACTTGGTCTTTCCTGGGTGGATGGTCAGGACAAATTCTTGACTATCAGGAGTTTATATATCTTGGGGGACTGGGATACTGAATAAAAAATGAAGAGTTTATATTCTAAAGACCACATTATTGATGAGTTGCCAGTATCTAAGGAAACACCTTCTATATTAGGAGTTCTGTATACAAATGCAATCATACGTGCAATCAAAGGAAGGATGGCACTGGAGATACAAAGTTGAAACACATTTGATTTCCTATACCTATTGAAAGGCAGGATGGTATGATGGGTAGAGCTAAAGGCCACAAAGTTAGGAAAGCAGAGTTCTCACTCCTGAAATATACTGGCTGTGTTGTCCTGAACAAGTCCCTTAATCTCTCAGTACTCTGAACAACTCTCTTAAGACTTTAAATTGCAAAAAGTGTTCCAACTTACATTAATAGAGGTGGTTTCTTCTCCTGGGAGTTCCCTATATCAGTCCTATCTGATTTTGTCCCTGCCCTCTGAGAACTTATAATTAAATAAAGGGTCTAAGGTGTGTATACATGTGTTTCAACTGAATTAGAATGTGATAAGGCCAAAGAAGGGGCCCATTATAAAGTACTATGAAATGAAGGAAAATCAACCCCTTTCTGCTGGAGGAATTGGGGAAAATTTCATGGAGAAGATACTACAATTTCAGCAGAGATATAGATGGATTGTATTCCAGGCCTAGCTGAGAATATAGTCCATCCACCAAGTTAGAGATTTCAGTCTTACTCAGGGTCCCCAAATCCTGGTTCTGGCCTTGAATTCTTGGTTACCTTTCAAGTCTTCCCCTTCACCACTTTCAAACCATCAATGATTCCTTTTTGTGGGAGATAAACCTCCATCTTTCAATCTCTCAATTTTTATTAGGAAAGCTCAAAGAGAAATTAAACTTCAATTTCCTTCAGTGTGGTCAGCCTTCTCCCCATTTCATAGACTCAAGTGCTGATGCTACCATTCTGAATGATAACCTTCTGGGTAATTAAGATTTTAAATTGTCTCAAAGAAAGGATCAGCCACCAGCCCTTATGCTTCCTGCTATAACTTGCCAAATCCAAATCCTTTCTTATCTTCAGACATAAAAACTACATTAAGTTTTAAGACCTGATTCAAAAACTTCCTGGATAATGATGAGAACTTGATATTAAGTTTTCAGGACAGAGCTTGGGCATAAGGTTTAACATATTGAAGTTTATTGTTAATTCATTATATTAGAGCTTTTATAGTTCTTTTTGATTGTCAAATGCTGTATTCTTCTATAGAAGTTATTGAACCCTACTCTTCCAAATAAAAGTACATTTTAATAGGTATGTGGGAGTGCACTCATGAGTGTGTGAAACATATTTAACCTTATACTTCAGAAACATAGAAGCTATAACGGCCCTTATCTTTTAGTCCCATTTCTTTATTTTATAAAGGAAAAGACTATCTTTAAATGGCCCTTTCTCAGGGATAGTATAGAAGAATTCCAGATTTAGTGCAGGAAACCATTTTAAAAAACATTTTAGTTTTATTTTTTAGTTGTGTTTTAAATTCTAATTTATCTCTATCCCTTCATCCTTACCCCAAACTAAAGAAAACCAGCATTTGAACATTTTCATACACACATATGTGTATATATGTATGTATATGTATATAAACTAATAATTATCATAACCAATAAACAGAAACATGCATAATGTAGGTTTTTATATACATGCACACTTAATTAATAAATACAAGTATAGATAGTATTGTGTGTGTGTGTGTGTGTGTGTGTATATATATATATATATATATATATATATATATATATATATATATATATATATATATATATATACTTGTATATATTTATATACACACACACACACACACACACACACACACAATACTATCTATACTTGTATTTATTAATTCTTTCCCTGGAGGTAGATAACATTTTCCTTCATAAGTGCTTTATAGTTGCTTGGAATATTTTTATTACACAGAATACTTTAGTCATTGAACGTTATTCTTTGAACAATATTGCTATTGCTGTATCCAATATACTCTTGGTTCTGCTCATTTTACTCTTCTTTATTTCATGCAAATCTTGGCTTTTTTTTTCTAAAATCAACCTGCTCATCATTTCTTATAGCAAATTAGAATTCTATCACAATTATATGACACAATTTGTTGAGCTATTCTCCAATTGATGGGCATCCCCTCAATTTCCAGTTCTTTCTCACCACAAAGAGAACTGCTATAAATATTTTAGAACATATAGGTTCTTTTTCTTTCTTCCTTGATTACCTCGAGAGACAGAACTAGCAATTGTATTTCTGGGTCAGAGGGTATACATTTTTATAATTCTTTGGCATAATTCCTGATTGCTCTACAGAATGGTCGGATCAGTTTACATTTCCACTGACAGTATATTAACATCTTTGTTATCTCACATCCCCATCAATATTTGTCATTTCCCTCTTCTATTATTTTAGTCTGTCAGCTAGCTATGAGATGATATCTTAAAGCTTTTTAATTTGCATTTTTCTAATCAGTAAAGATTTAGAGCACTTTTAATATGACTATGTGCAACTTTGATTTCTTTCTCCAAAAATTGAATGTTCATTTCCTCTGACCATTTATCAATTGGGGAATGACTCATATACTTACAAATTTGATAAAATTCTCTATATATTTGAGATGTGAGGCCTTTATCTTAGAAACTATCTAAACATTCCCCTTCCCAATTTTCTGCTTTTCTTCTAATACTGGATACATTGGATTGATTTATGCAAAAACTTTCACATAATCAAAAATTATCCATTTTACATCTCAGTTTTCTATCTCATTAGAAACCATCTTAATTAATAATTGATCATCTTTATTAATTATAGCAAACATAATTGGTAGAAACAAATAATGTATTTCACAGTTGACAAAGTTGAGATGGAATAATACCAGTATTGTATTTACAATACTTTACAGGAAAAAAAAATTAGTCTGAGAGTGAAAAAGTGATGTGTTCAAAATTAAAGAACTGACCTGTCTAGGGATATTCTGAAGCTAGCTTAGTGAGCTAAATGTTAAATTTTCATCGTCAGCATTTACACTTCAGAAATTGGCCATTGCTATAAATCAGGGCTTGATTTATTGTATTATTGTTTATCTAAACTTCAGAAAATGATAGAGATACATTTTATTAATGTAGATTAACTTTAAAAGTACATCTTGAATTTTTAGAGAGCCAGTTGTTAAACATTTACAAGCACACTCCTGCCTGTGGCAGAAAGAGAATTAAGAAACTCCTGGTCTCTCTCTTTTTCTAGAACAAAGAAAAATACTTGGGAATTTGAATAAATCAGAAAGTCTTCAGTCAAGAAGAATAAGAATCTCTGAGCCTGTTTCCCCATCTGTAAAATAAGTCTTCTTTCTAATCTACATTCCTGAGTCCTGTGATTTAAAGCTGGAAAAGATCTTAGAGATTACCTTGTGGGGGAGTTTTAGAAATTATGACCTGAAAAGAATCCCTAAAGCTCTCAGCAGCAGGTGAGATAATGCACCAGGAACTTTACCAAATGGATAGAAGAGATAAATCAAAGAAGATGGCATTATAGCCATTGTAAGGCACTCCCTTGCTCTAATAGGGAGTGTGATGGAAGGCCAAAAAAACTGGTACTTACCATGTTACAGGAATGATTGAGTTGACCACATCAAACTCAGCAGTACTCAAAATTCAACCATATTTTAAAAGTGGTATTCTGGGTCTTTAGATCATTCTGAAGAGTCACAAGTCATTTTTCTCCTCCTCCAAAGTCTATTTAAAATAAAAGAATAGTACTCTATTGATAAATAGCACTAATGGAAGTATAAGAAATAGACACTGGCCTGCTGACTATTTTTCCAGTCCAGTTCAATAGGGACATTTGAAAGGGAAGTTGAGGTAGCATCCCATTTATAGAGTTCAGCATAGGAGATTTAGTTTTAACCCAGGAGCAGGCTCAGTCATGATTAGTATCATATGTATGAAATGTCAGAGCTAGGAGAGATTTGAGAAATTATCTGGTTTAAACTCTTTGTTTTACAGATGAGGAAATTGAGTCCCACTCCCTCAGATAGTAAGTTACTGAACGAGCACCTGCTCATGTTCTTTTTTGTACTCTGTGTTTTGGTCTGTCATCTTACCCACTACATGGAATATTTCTCTTTTATGCCATTGCCAGCAATCATATAGGATTCTTGGCTTCCTCAAAGCCTACTCAGTTTCTGCCTTTTACATGAGTTCTTCCACAATCCCTCCCCTCATCAATTGTTAGCACACTCCTGGCCCCCCTCAAAAAACAAAACAAAACAAAACAAAAAATTATTTTGTATCTAAGTTGTATTTGCTTATCTTTGGAACTGCCATTTTTTCCTAATTTGTGAGCCCAGAATATTTAATTTATTTCTTTGTATCTCATGTCTAGTGAAATACCTGACATACAGGCATTTCATCCATACATATTTCAGATTAAAGTGCCAGAAACTATGGTTGCCTAATATATCTAATTTGAAAAGGGAAGGGAAAAGAACATATGCCTAAATTAGGTGCTAAGTACTTAACATATATTATCTCATCTCATCTTTGTAACAATTCTGTGAGATAGAGGTTATTGTTATCCCCATTTTACAAGTGAGAAAACTGAAAAAGACAGCTGTAAAGTGATTTTCCCCGTGTTTTAAGACTGGACTTGAAATCATGTCTTCTTCATACTCCAGCTGTAGCTTTCCATTCAGTGATCCACCAAATTGCCTCAACCAGATCCAAAAGGATGGATATTTTATTTTTAATTTTTTTTTTGTTTAATAGATTATTTTTATTTATTTATTTTTAAAATACACATTTCTTTAGGAATCATGTTGGGAGAGAAAAATCAGAACAAAAGGGAAAAACAGGAGAGAAAAAACAAACAGAAAAAAGAAGTGTACATAGCATATATCAATTTATATTCAGTTTCCATAGTTCTTTTTTGGATGCAGATAAGAGTTTTCTACCCAAAGTTTATTGGGATTGACTTGGCTTACTGAACACTGAGAAGAACCAAATCTTTTATACTTGATCATCACACATTCTTGCGGTTACTGTATATAGTGTATTCCTGGTTCTATTTGTTTTGCTCAGCATCTGTTCAAATAAATCTTTCCAAACCTTTCTAAAATCAGCTTGTTCATCATTTATTACAGAACAACAATATTTCACATACCACATATACCATAACTTATTCATCCAATCTCCCAAATGATGGGGATCTATTCATTTTTCAATTCTTTGCCACCACAAAAAGGACTGCTACAAACATTTTTGCATATGTGGGTCCTTTTTTCTCCCTTATGATTTCCCTGGGATACAGACCCAGTAGTAGAACTGCTGGGTCAAAGAGTATGCTTTGGGGCATATTTTGGGCATAGTTCCAAATTGCTTTCCAGAATAGGTGGATCATTTCACCAACAATGTATCAGTGTACCAATTTTCCCACATCCCCTCCAACATTTATCATTACCTTTTTTTGTCATCTTAGACAATCTGAGAGATATGAGGTGGTATCTCAGAATTATTTTAATTTGCATTTCTCTAATCAATAGTGATTTAAAACATTTTTTGTATGATTACAGATGGCTTTAATTTCTTCATCTGAAAATTGTTTGTTCATATCCTTTGACCATTTACCAATTGAGGATTGACATGTATTCTTATAAATTTGACACAGTTCTTTATATGTTTTTGGAATGAGAATTTTATCAGAAACATTGGCTGTAAAATTTTTTCCCCAGCTTTGTACTTCCCCTTCTAACCTTTTTCCTGTTGGTTTCGTTTGTGCAAAAATTTTTATTTAATATAATCAAAATTGTCCATTTTATATTTATGTTCTCTAGTTCTTTTTTGTCATAAATTCCTCTCTTCTCTAAAGATCTTATAGATAAATTATCCTTTGTTCTCCTAATTTGCTTATAGTATTACCTTTTATGCCCAAATCATGTACCCATTTTGATTTTATTTTAGTATGGAATGTGAGATGTAGATCTGTGTTGAGTTTCTGACATGCTATTTTCCAATTTTCCCAGAAAATTTTATCAAATAGTGAATTCTTATTCCAGAAACTGGAGTTTGGGGGTTTATCAAATACTAGATTACTATAGTCATCGATTATTATGATGTGTGTATCTAACCTATTCCATTGATTTACCACTCTATTTCTTAACCAATACTAAATGGTTTTAATAACTGCTGCTTTATAATATAGTTTTAGATCTGGTACTGCTAAGTCACCATTGTTTGTATCTTTTTTTAATTAATTCACTTGATATTCTTGACCTTTTGTTCTTTGACATGAATTTTGTTATTTTTTTTCCTAGCTCTATAAAATAATTTTTTGGCAGTTTAATTGGTATGGCACTGAGCAGATTAATTTAGGCAGAATAAGAGTGGATCTCTTATAACAAAACTAATCAGATGACTTTGATGGGATAAATCCATTATTCTCAATTCCTGTTCTCTTTCCTTTTCACTTCTCAGTTCTAGGGCCATTGGTGGAGCTGGTTATTCTGCCTTGACTATTTCTAGCTTTTGTGTCTCCTGGCATCTGCAGAACACCTTAACAACTGGAGTCTAACCTAGGCTTGTCACAACTCAATAAATTGCACTTTTCTCTAAGAGAATTTAGTCCCCGGCTCTCTTTCCTGCAGCATGGCTGCTATTCATTGACTCTCTCCAGGAGGTTTCTTCATCCTCTGATATTTTAGTGAGTCCTGGCTCTGGTACCATTTAGATCCTGTTTTTATAAATTACATTTTTTTTCTCAGGGAAATCAGGTAAGACTTTATTTTTTAATGATAATAGCTTTTTATTTTTCCAAATACATTCAAAGATAGTTTTCAATAGTCACAACATTTGCAAAATCTTTTGTTCCAAATTTTTTCTCCCTCCTTCTCTCTCTTCCTCATTCCCTAGAGCACAAGCAATCCAATATAGGTTAAACATGCAATTCTTTGACCACCTAGACCTATACATCAGCTTGATTATATTGGGGGGGAATTGAATTTAATCAAATCACTATATTGTTTGTCCATTCCCCTTTTAGAATTGAAGGTGACCAATTAATTTTCCCAAATGATTAATTTTAAAATATTTTATATTGATACTTTTTGTCTTTATATCACAATTTATTTCCTGTTTTAGACTGATCTATCTCTTATGAAGAAGACAAATAAAAACAGATAAAGTGAATCCATGTCTAACAATGTATATACTATTCAATCTTAGGAATCTCCTACCTTAGAGATACAAAGAGAAGTTCCATTCAAAATAACGGTCGATAGTATAAAATATTTGGGAATATATCTACCAAAGGAAAGTCAGGAATTATATGAGCAAAATTACGAAACACTTGCCACAAAAATAAAGTCAGATTTAAATAATTGGAAAGACATTCAGTGCTCTTGGATAGGCCAAGCGAATATAATTAAGATGACAATACTCCCTAAACTAATCTATTTATTTAGTGCTATACCAATCAGACTCCCAAGAAACTATTTCAATGACCTAGAAAAAATAACAACAGAATTCATATGGAACAACAAAAGGTCAAGAATTTCAAGGGAAGTAATGAAAAAAAATTAAGTGAAGGTGGTCTAGCTGTACCTGATCTAGAACTATATTATAAAGCAACAGTCACCAAAACCATTTGGTATTGGCTAAGAAATAGACTAGTTGATCAGTGGCATAGGTTAGGTTCACAGGGCAAGATAGTGAATAAAAATAGCAATCTAGTGTTTGACAAAACCAAAGATCCCAACTTTTGGGATAAGAATTCATTATTTGACAAAAACTGCTGGGAAAACTGAAAATTAGTATGGCAGAAACTAGGCATGAACCCACATTTAACACCACATACTAAGATTAGATCAAAATGGGTCCCAGATTTAGGCATAAAGAATGAAATCATAAATAAATTGGAGGAACATGGGATGGTTTACCTCTCAGACTTGTGGAGGAGGAAGGAGTTTGTGTCCAAGGGAGAACTAGAGACCATTATTGATCACAAAATAGAAAATTTTGATTACACCAAATTAAAAAAGTTTCTGCACAAACAAAACTAATGCAAACAAGATTAGAAGGGAAGTAACAAATTGGGAAAACATTTTTACAGTTAAAGGTTCTGATAAAGGCCTCATCTCCAAAATATACAGAGAATTGAATTTAATTTATAAGAAATCAAGCCATTCTCCAATTGATAAATGGTCAAAGGATATGAACAGACAATTTTCAGATGATGAAATTAAAACTATTTCCACTCATATGAAAGAGTGTTCCAAACCACTATTGATCAGAGAAATGCAAATTAAGACAACTCTGAGATATCATTAAACACCTGTCAGATTGGCTAAGATGACAGGAACAAATAACGATGAATGTTGGAGGGGATGCGGGAAAACTGGGACACTGGAGTTGTGAAAGAATCCAACCATTCTGGAGAGCAATCTGGAATTATGCCCAAAAAGTTATCAAAATGTGCATACCCTTTGACCCAGGAGTGCTACTACTCGGCTTATATCCCAAGGAAGTACTAAAGAAGAGAAAGGGACCTGTATGTGCCAAAATGTTTGTGGCAGCCCTTTTCATAGTGGCTAGAAACTGGAAGATGAATGGATGTCCATCAATTGGAGAATGGTTGGGTAAATTATGGTATATAAATGTTATGGAATATTATTGTTCTGTAAGAAATGACCAACAGGAGGAATACAGAGAGGCTTGGAGAGACTTACATGAACTGATGCTGAGTGAAATGAGCAGAACCAGGAGATCATTATGCACTTCAACAACAATGCTGTATGAGGATGTATGCTGATGGAAGTGGATATCTTCAACATAGAGAAGAGCTGATCCAATTCCAATTGATCAATGATGGACAGAATCAGCTACACCCAGAAAAGGAACACTGGGAAATGAGTGTAAACTGTGAGCATTTTTTGTTTTTCTCCCTAGATTATTTTTACCTTCCGAATCCAATTCTTCCTTTGCAACAACAACAACAACAAAATTCAGTTCTGCACATATATATTGTACCTAGGATATACTATAAGATATTTAATATGTATGGGAATGCCTGCCATCTAGGGGAGGGGGTGGAGGGAAGGAGGGGAAAAACTTGGAACAGAAGGGAGTACAAGGGATAATGTTGTAAAAAAAATTTACCTATGCATATGTACTGTCAAAAATGTTATAATTATAAAAATTAATAAAAAACAAAATTAAAAAAAGGAATCTCCTACCTTTCTGCTGTAAGGGAGGAAATTCTAATTCAATATATATTCTTTGGGAACTTTACTGGTTTTCACTTTTTCAGGTATTATTACCTTTTAGGGATCTTTTCCTTTTTGCTGTAGACAATGCATCTGTATATGTTGTGTTATATATTGTTCCCTTGGCACTACTTTCATTTTTATCAGTTCATACAAACCTTCTCTTGTTATTCTAAGTTCCTTACATTTATGTCCAGTGGGCTAGTGTAGAAATATAATGGAAAGACACTGGCTTGACAGTAAGAAAGCCTGAGTTCAGATCCTGACTCTGAAATTTATTGTCTGTGTGACTCTGGACAAGTTATTCAACCTCTTCAGGTTTCATTTTTTTATCTGTAAGAATGAAGCAGGAATTAGGTGATTCAGAAGTTCTAATGCTAGGCCTGGAGTCAGGAAGACCTATATTCCTGAGTTAAATCTAGCCTCAGACACCTAGAAGTTATATAGTTCAGAGTAAGTCACTCCCATTCATTTTTTTCTTTCAGGGGAATAGAATTTCTGAAAGTTTGAGCATTTCCCATGGTAGTTAAATATAAATAATTTCAATACCGATGATTTGAAGTTGAAATGCTCAGAAAACACTGAATAGGATTAAGCCAGCTATGTAGAATCAAGTTGATGTGTCTAATTGTGGCAAAGGCTTTGAGTTGTTAGTACTTGAGTTAAATTTAAAGTTGAACTTAAATTCGTTTTTTGGACAACCAGCTATCAACTAGGCTTTTCATACCATTGTAAAATCATCTTACTATTTTGCCACATAGACAAGTTCGTTCTGACAACTGTTCTGCAATAGCTCACTTAATTTGTCTCAGTTTCCTTTTGTGTAAAATGAGCTGAAAAGGAGCTAGCAAACAACTCCAATATTTTTGCCAAGAAACTCCCCAAAAGGCAGTTACAAAGACTGAAAAATGAATAAAAAACAGCAAAGAATGAAGAGATTGGACTAGAAGGCCTTTGAGATTCCTTGCAGTCCTTATCTTTAACCCTATGAATATTATTCAATTACATGAACATAATAAAGGTTTTCTAACCATTCCCCAATTGATAAATATCTTCCTTCTAGTTCCTTGCTAAGAGTGCTGCTATAAATATTTGGTGGATGTTGGATATAGATTTTTTTGTCTAATTTGCTTGAACTATCTGCCTACTTAGTGGGATCACTGGGTCAAAGGGCATAGGGACTTTTCTCTAATTATTCATATAAAAATCTACATTGGTTGGACCACTTCATAGCTTCACTAACCATACATTAATATCACTCTTTTCCCATAGCTCCTCCAGCATGGACTTGTTCCTTCTTCTATTACCTTTAAGGATTCTCCTATCATTATGCAAGTTGGCAGAGATGTTATAGTTGCATTTGTTTGATTACTAGTGATTTGCATCATAGTTTTATAAAGCCATTTAAAATTTGTGGTTATTTTGAAAACTGTTTATATCCTTTGGCCACTTACCAGAAGAATAAGGACTCTGGGTACTTTTATTAATTCCCTATATATTTTGGATATTAGACTTTTATTGGTGATATTTGATGCAAATGTTTCCCTCTGCTACCATTTTTCTTCTTTCTTCATTGATTTTATTTTTAAATTTTTTTTTCTTTAAGTTACCTTAATTTTATTTAGTTAAACTTGCCCATGGTATAACGGAATAGTGAGAAAATTAGGATCAGAGTCATAACCAGGCCAAGGTTTTGTTGAGGAGAGGAGTATGAGGCAACTTGCACCAGAGGCATGCTCCTTTTCCCACTGTTTCCTTGCCACTCTTTTCTATATTATACCAGATGAAATTTGTTTTTTTATGCTGCCTATAAAAACAAGCATTAACTCAAACATTAAGCTGAATAGAAAGCTAGTAGCTGACCAAGTGTAACTGTAACAAGGACAGGATAGAAATAAACAGAGCTGGCTCTTGAGGATCCTCCTCCACTTCTATCAATGTACTTCTTTCTGAGGGATTTTTGCCTTCTTCATCCTCCTCTCAAATTTGAGTCAGCTACATTGAAATTAATTCTCTTAATATATGATATACAAAGGTGCTGATAACTGAAGTTATATAAATATGTCCCCTCAACATCTAGTACAGTGCTCTGAACAGAATAGATGGCTAATAAATATGAGCGGAACGAAAGAGTTGTTTCTCTTTTGGGCATGTCCATTTTGGTTGAAGACAAAGCTTTTGTCCAAAGAGAGGTATAAGAAATGATGAAATTTTATGTCTCGATGACAAGTAGTCATGGAGGAGGGAGATGGGATATGATCTGACACAAAGAAGCTCTCAAGAACTTAAGTATGCAAGGGAGAAGCAGTGGAACAAATGTACATACTTAACTCAGTTTCCCCTGCTCATCTTATCATTTATCTTATCATCAGTTTAATAGATCCTGATAGGTTCCATAATAAGTCATCCTTCCCCATTGTATGAGGGCTTACCTGAAGGCCCATACCCGTGTCTTAGGTCACGTACCTGGAGGATGTTCTTTTTAAACCTGAATTTCAATGTATCTGTATAATAATCTCAACCTACCACAGGAAAATTCTTATCACCTTTCAAGTCATACTGAATTGATGACTCCTTAATTTGTCTCCACCTAAGTCTGGCCCTATTAGATGAAGATCTCTTCACCCTATAATAATACATCAATTTCCCGGGGATTGGGAAGTTTTGTTTTTGTTTTTGTAAATTGAAATTAAATACTGTTATTTGCTATCTAATACACTTATTGAGAATTGGTAGCTAGGTAGCACAGTAGATAGAGTGCTGGGTTTAGAATTAAGATCTTCTTGAGTTCAAATCTGGTCTCAGTCACTAGCTAAGTTATTTTACCCTGTTTGCCTCAGTTTCCTCATCTATAAAATGAGCTGGAGGAGGAAATGGCAAACCCACTCCAGAATCTTTACCAAAAAAATCTCAAATGGGGTCATGAGGAGTCATACATGATGAAAATGATTCAATAACATACTTATTGACATGGTGTGTCCCAGGGGAATCAGAATTATGAAGAGACACAATAAATTTTGAGAGTTGCAGTGTGGCATAGAAATAAGACCTCTAGACTTAGCACTGGAGTAGAATTTCAGCTTTGATATCTAGTGTATAATTGGTCATGCATCAGTTGCTTTATTTCCTTGGGCTTTTGTTGTTCCATCCATAAAATGAGAAGTTTGTATTAATTGACCTCTAAGATCTTGTCAAGCTCTGAATCCCAAGATCTAGGACCAAGTATCCAAGAACTAATTGCATAAGTGAATAGAAGATTCAGGAATAGCTTTGCTAAAGCTTTGGGGAATCCATTTATCTTTGAGAGTTTTCAGGGGTCACTAGGAAATGACACAAGGAGTCATACAATGTGCAGTAGAAGGAGAGTGGAAGGAGTTCTGGTTTTGGGATCCTAGGCCATGAATTTGAATTTTCTTTGCTATTTATTCTCTGAATTAAATAAATGATGACATTGATAGGCATGATTGGCAGTCAGGAGAATGGGAAACTAGAGTTAGCATTTCCAATAATTAGCTCAATGACCTTGGATAAACCATTGACTATATCCAAATTCTCTTCACTCATCTCTAAAATAAGAAAATTTAGCTTGACCAATTTTAAAAGTTCCTTTCAATTTTGTCAGTTTATAAGCCTATGAATCTGGTTTAATATATTTCAATTTTTCCTTCATAATGTGGTAGAAAGTGCTGGATTTTGAATCAGGGAATCTGGATATAAATCCTGATTTAGACATTTGTTAGCTCTGGGACTTGATTTTGTTGGGCCTCAATTTTCCTAGATATAAAATGATGGGCTCGGATTAGATGGGCTACAAGGATGCTTCCAACTCTAAATCTTTGATCTATATGAAAGACTTCAGAGGAGCCAAACTAGAGACTTGCTTAGTCACAAGAAGAATACAACTCATTATTAATAGAAGCAGGGTTCTGGTCCAGCTTTGTTCTTTTCTATATGTTATTTTTTAATTTAGCATTTTGTTTTTCCCCAGTTATATGTAAAAATAATTTTTAGCATTAATTTTTAAAACTTTGAATTCCCAGATTTTCTCCTTCCCTCTTTTCTTCCCCCCATTGAGAATGCAGGCAATTCAATATAGTTTATACATGTGTAGTCATGCAAAATATTTCCATAACAATCATGTTGTAGAAGAAAATATAGGCAAAAACAAAAACTCCCAAGAAAAATAAAATTTAAAAAATATGCTTCAATCTGCATTTAGACACTATAAAATTCTTTCCCTGTGTTTGGATGACATTTTTCATATTAGTATTTGAGAGTTTTCTTGGATCATTATATTGCTGAGAATAGCAGTCATTCACAGCTGATAATCTTACAATATTGCTGTTTCTTTGTACAGAGTACATTTTACTTTGCAGCAGCTCATGGAAGTCTTTCCAGATTTTTCTGAGAGTTCATCATTTCTTACAGCATAATAATATTCCATCTTAATCACATTTCCCAATTGATGGGCAGCCCCTCACAATTTGGCTCTAAAAAAGAGCTACTATGAATATTTTTGTACATAGAGTTCTTTTCCTTTTTAAAATTTCTGTTGGAATATAGACCTAATAGATAGGTCAAATGTAGACCTAATAGCAGTATTGATAGGTCAATTGTCATGCATAGTTTTATAGCCCTTTAGGCATAATTCCAAATTGCCCTACAGAATGGCTGAATCAATTTACAACTCTACCAACACTGCCTTAATGTCATATACCTTCCAATATTTGTCATTTTCCTTTTTTGTTCTGTTGGCCAACCTAATAGGTATGTGATATATTATTATTTTATATATTTTATAATTTTATCAATATTTTATATGTCATTTTAATTTTCATTTTTCTAGTCAATGATGAGTTAGAGTATTTTTTTGTACAGCTATAACTGGCTATGATTACTTCATCTGAAAACTGTTTATATCTTTTGATCATTTATCAATTGGGGAACAGCTCTTATTTTTAGAAACCTGACTCAGTTCTCTATATGTTTGAGAAATGAGGCCTTTATCAGAGAAACTTGCTTCAATTTTTTTCACAGATATTCTTGATAACTGTATTTTCTCCTGATTTATTCTATTCTCTCTCTTTTTTTCATCCTGGTTCTTCTCAGAAGTATTTTGTTTCTGACTATGCCATCCCACACTCTGTCCTCACTTCTATTACTCCTGTTACCCCCTTTCTCTCATATTATCCTGTAGAGTAAGGCAGATTTCTATATTTAGCTGAGTGTGTATGTTATTCCCTGTTTGAACCAATTCTGATGAAAGATGTACTTATTTCCCCTTTTCTCCCCCTGCTTCCCCTTCACTATAAAAGCTTTTTCTTGCCTCTTCATTCCATTCTACTTTTCCCTTTCCCTTTCTTCTAGCACATTCCTCTCTCACCACTTAATTTTATTTTTTTTAGATATTATCCCTTCATTCAACTCACACCTGGGCCCTCGGTCTGTACATATTCTTAATTGCCCTTAATAATGAGAAAGTTCTTATGAGTTAAAGTATCATCTTCCATATAGGAATGGAAAGAGATTAACCTTATTAAATCCCTTATGAGTTCCCTTATTGTTTGCTATTTTATCTTTCTTTTGATTCTTGTATTTGAAAGTCAAATTTCTATTCATCTCTGGTCTTGAAAATCTTCTGTTTCATTGATTATCAATTTTTCCCCTGAAGAATTCACTTTTTCTGACTAGGTGATATTTCATTATAGCCCTGGCTTCTTTGACCTTTAGAATATCAAATTCTAAGCCTTCTGATCTTTTAATGTAGAAGCTGCTAACTCTTGTGTTATCATGACTGTAGCTCCACTATACTTGAATTGTTACTTTCTGGGTACTTGTAATATTTTCTCCTTGATCTGGGAACTCTGGAATTTGGTTATAATATTCCTGGGAGTTTTCATTTTGGAATCTCGTTCAAGAAGTGATTGGAATATTCTTTCAATTTCTATCTTACCCTCTGCTTCTAGAATATCAAGGCAGCTTTCCTTGATAATTTCTTGAAATATGAAGCCTAGGCTATTTTTTAAATGATGGATTTCAGGTAGTCCAATAATATTTCAGTTATCTTTCTTGGATTTATTTTCTAGGGCAGTTGTTTTTCAAATGAGATATTTCATATTGCCTTCTATTTTTAGGTTTTGTTTTTATTGTTTCTTGATTTCTCATAAAGTCATTAGCTTCCATTTGCTCAATTCTAATATTTTAAGGAATTATTTTCTTAGTAAGCTTTTGCGCTTCCATTTTTCATTTGCCCAATTCTACCTTTAAAGTTTTTTTCTTCAGTAGATGTTTTTTTTTCCATTTGTCTAATTCTACTTATTATTTTTAAATTTACACTCAAATTGAGGGAGACAATCTAACCCACACAATACAATGATGGAGCAATGTGAAGCAAAAAATAATTAGATCATGATTTGTAAACCATTAGTATTATGGGACCTCAGAGAATGGGGCTAGTCAATGAAGTTTGGAGTAATAATGAAAGTTTCACTATAGGAAGTTAGAGAGTTTGTAGCATTTTTTACTTGATATCAGGGAAATTTGAGTTAAAATATTGCCTCAAAAACTTAATAACTGTTGCCTGCAGGCATGTCAAACTCTTGCAGCTTCAGTTTCCTCAGCTGTAAAATGAAAATCATAATAGATAGGTGGCTCAGTGAATAGAGTGCAGGGTTTAGAGTCAGGAAGAGCTGAGTTCAAATACTGCTTCAGACACTTATCAGCTGTGTGATCCTGAGTAAATCAGTTAACCCTTGTTTGCCTCAATTTCCTCATCTGTAGAATGAGCTAGAGAAGGAACTAGCAAATCTTTACCAAGAAAATCTCAAATGTAGTCATGAAGAGTTTAGCATAACTGAAATTATTGAACAACAATAGTATATACTTCTCAGGGGGATTGTGAGATATGTAAAGCACTTTGTATATCTAAAGGTGCTCTAAAAATACCATCTATTATTATTGTTATTGTTATTAATGTTAATGAGAAAGGAAGGACTTGAATTTGGCCCTAAAAGAAGGGAGCATTTGAAAAAGTTGAGAGGAGAGTAGAAAGCAATAAGAAGCTAGAAATGGGAATAAAGAAAATAATGAAGAAACCAGGCTGATTGGATCTGAAGGTTGATATTAGGGAGTTGTCAGAAATAAATTGGGGAAACAGATATTTATAAATGGGATAGCTTTTTATGCTTGGCTCATATTTTATTCAAAGTTAAGAATTTATTAAAATTTTATGACACATAAATCTTAAATGCATAATAAAATAATGTAACATTCACAGATGTTTATTGATGAAATTCTTTAGTTTTATCATTTATAAAACAATAGTCATAACAATATTATTAATATAATAGGTGAGTTTGTTTTTCCATAAACTTTCTTAAAATGGTGTTCTCAATAATATTGTTACACATAATTCTTTTTCAACCACTAATCAAGATCTATGTTTTATCTTTATAATAGCTTTGGAAAATGTTTTATTTTTACAGAAAGAAGGTGGTATAAACAGTAGTAAAATGTATATACACATTGTCTACTAAATCAGGTAACTCTTTTATTAATGAGATGACATATAATTGAACTGGCAGATGCAGGCAGATTCCCTAATGGAAAATAATCAAAGTGCTCCCTTTTTACCTCCATTCAGAATCCCTGGTTTCCTTTCAAAATCAGCTTACGTACTTCTATATAAGTAGTATAGATACCTTCTCCTACCTTCCATTCCAGGTGCTAGTTTCCCTTCCCAATTACTTTGTATTTTTTCATGTATTTTGAAAGTATTTATATGTGAACAGTTTGTCTCCCCTTATAGAATATAATCTTCTAAAGGGTAAGGATTATTTCATTTGGTCTTGGTATGTTCCAGGCGTAGATTGTTGTAGGTAATTAGTAAATGCCTGTTGATTGACTAGGGGATAGATCAAGGATAAATAGTAGAGATGAAAGATGATGTGAGGGCTATCGTACACCTCAAACTGTACATGAGTTGGACAACATCATACTTCAGAAGAAGGAAAACTCTTGAAAAGCAACATGATTAAGTAGAATGATGGCTGCATAAGGAGTCAAAGAGGCTGGACTCTAGGCTAGTTTTTGTCACTAAGCAGTTGTATTCTTTTCTTTGACCTCTCTGGGTTTCATTCTCCTTGTCCGTAAAATATTAGATAAAGGTTTGTCTAAATTATTCTGAAGGTCTTTTCCATCTCTGAAATGCTATAACTCTAGGTCAGTCAGTCAGTCAGAAAAGCATTTATTAAGCACCTATTATGTACAAAGCACTATGGAGTTAGGTCATGGGACCTTAAAAGCTAAAGAGGAATAAAGCTTCATCAAGGAAGCACCTGAAGTTTCTGAGTAGGATGTGGAGAAAATATGAGTAATATTTTATGCAAATTCAGTTGGATGTAATCAAAGGAAAGATGACACTCTAAGATTTGTTTAGATTCATTATTTAAAGGAATTTGGAATGGTTTGGAGGAGAGCAGGGCAAGTTCCTGTCTTTATTCCACCATCTTGGCTCTGCCCCCAAAGGAAATGTAGAGAAGGAGAAATGAGAGCAAAGACTTAGGTGTAAAACCAAGTCAGAATGCTCTTACAGAAGCCCAGGCCTGAAATAATGAGTGCCTAGACTTTAACTATACCAGGTCCTGAAATATATAATGTATGAGACCATAGGGTAGAGTAGGAGTAGTTCAGGATGAGTGAGGAATGGAGATCTCCAAGGGGAATTGTATTTCGAAGGAAGAAACAGTAAGATTTGGTAACAGAATGGATCTATAAGATGAAGGAGAACTTCTTTTTGTAAAGGATGTGATTGTCCACATAGGTAAGGGAAGCTTAAATCTAGTAAACAGAAAAGCAGAGCACTATTCTACCAGGCTATCTAATTCCCTTCAGAGAGACTATTCTTCCTTTGAAGCTCTTTGTTCTACAATATATTTAGTCTGCCATGGGAACATGTTATTTAAAATATCCTATTGCAACTCTTTTTGTAAAAGCAAATACTCCCTTTTGGAAAGTAAATAACTACCTTCTACTTTCTTTTGTATTTATCTGGATTTTTATTATATATTGGATTTGCTTAAAGTGGAGATTTATCTGGGAGCTAGGGCTTTCACCTATATGAGGAAAGAGTGTGCTTTTATCAATATAATAGGTATATCACCAGATCTTGTATAAGCAGGGTTGAGGTAAAAGACATTTCTGTCCCACTTGTATTGCATTTTGGCCAAAAATCTGAAGACTGAATTTTATCTTTTCAACTTGTATTTGTTCTGTGTTAAGACAAACATGTGAATTGCTTTGAGAATATTCGATTAGCCGACTGAAGATTTCAGGGCTATCAGTGTTCTTTAAAGATATTTTAAAAACACATTTATAAAACACCATTCTCTCTCTCTCTCTCTCTTTTTTAAATCACACAATTTTGTGTGGAAACTCTTTGGTTCAAATATGTGATAATGCTTAAAAGATAAAAAGATACAGAGGCTTTAAGAAACAGAAACTGTGAGGCGGGATAAAGGTTATGTTGTAGTTTGACTTGTAAAGTAATATGAACAAAAATGTAAAAATGATTTTCTTAAAGGAGAGAAGAATATATCACCTATAACATCATGGAGGTTCACTGACCAAAGTTACCATTACTTGTGCATCACAGAAATCATGTTCTGTTTGGCTATTTTTTTCCTGTGGAAAGGGAATAGATGTAAGGACTATAAAGTTAAAAAAAATAATTTATTCTAATGTAGATAGGGACTGGGTCATTAGCCCTAGACCTAGTAAGGCAAATGACAACTTCTCATGGAATAATTGTTAAGTGGAAATAATTAAAAGCTTTTGACTCTAGGTTGAATCTGAAGTTCAAAAAGGGTGAAAGACACTAAATGTCTCAGGGAAGCTTTTTGTTGAGTAAAATTGGGAGGAATTTTATATAGGAAAGTACATTAAAGATTCTTCAAAATAGGGAGAAGCAGGTTAATATATGATATTACATTAAATTTAAGAGCATGTCTTTCTTTAAATTTTGCTCTCCATTGGATTGTTTCTTCAAGTATATGTGAAAACATTAACTTTTTAACATTTGACATAATTTTAACAAGAAGTTATTTAATAGAAAAAATTGGCTATATTGTTCATCAAATGCTATTAGACTCATCCACTTCAAATTCCCCAAACATCAATGACTTTACTTGGATATGCAAGTAGCAGGATTTGGGATTCAATTTCAAGTTTCTGGAATCTAGCCTCAATGCCCTTTCTACTATAAGGAATTCTTGTGAATTGTCTCTTTGACCACGGCTTGAGAGGATGAAAAAAAAAGGAATACAAACAATTCTTGGGACTCTAAGTTTGGACCATCCTCTTTTTTTGGATTTCTATTTACATTTGGCATTTTAATTCTTTCCATTTAAAAGAAAATACTTTCAGAATAATTATTCTCCCCCACTCTCTTCTAATAAACCTGCTAAGAAATCATCTGGGATAAATTGAGGATTAAAAAAAAATGTTGCCAGATGTTAGGAGGATTTAGATATACATTAAAAAACAAAAAATGAAGTAGGGTCTCAACCCATTGTCAAAAATAGCAGAAGTGAATAGGTCACATGCTATTCAGGGGGTTTCTGGGAGGTACACTGAAGGCAAAATGAGAGACTGGGCCAGGCATATTTTTCTTTAGTATTGGATAGGCCATTTTCCCATCATTCTGCTCACCTTATCTATATTACAGAAGATGTGACAGGTTTTCTGAGACATTCTGGGGCAAATACCAATCACATAATCTCCAGATCTCTGGGCAGGCTTGGCTCAAATGTGGCATTAAAAATTTTCATATTGGATATGTTTTGCATAATTTCATATGTGATTTCTTAATTGTGGATGGGGATAAGGGAGAAAATCTAGAACTCAAAACCTTAAAAACAAATGTAAAAATTATTTTGAATGTAACTGTTTGAAAATATTATAAAAATAAATAAATTAATAAACAAATTAAATTTTTTTCATATTCTAGGTCTTGAGCAAAATAAAAAAATTCATAAAAGTTTCCCTGCCACAGTGTCCACTATATACTAAGCACTTATTAAATGCTTTTTGATTTGTTGATTGTCATATTCTATATTATAAAATTAGCAGATGGCCAAAGGGGAAGATACCATCCACAAAATCAAAAGAGAAGTTAAGACTACAAAAATAGTAACAGCATAAGGATCAGACAGGTGTTGGCAGAGTCAATTAAAAATTATTAATTAGGGCATAAAAGAAGCAGGTTTGGAGCAATGGGTCAGAAGCTGGTAGACAGACTTAAAAACTAAGATCAGAATTAACCAAGAGGTCCAATGTTGTGACAAATTATCAGAAATTAGCAGGAACTAAAACAGTAGGAGAAGAGATTCAAGGCACCAGTAACAAGGAAGGATGTGGAGAACAAGGACACTGGGAAAACACATTAATGTGTCCTCTGTGTGGTGTGTGTGTGTGTGTGTTTGTGTGTATGTATATAAGTAGTAACAAAATATGTAATAAAATAAAAATAATCCACATATGTGGCTAAAACATTATCTAAATTGTGTAAATATGTATAGAAGAATTGCACATGTTTAACATATTACTTGACATCTAAGGGAGGGGGTGGGACGAAGGGAGAGAGAAAAAAATTTGGAACACAAGGTTTTGTAGGAGTGAATGTTGAAAACTATGTACATATTTTGAAAATAAAAAGTTTTAAAAAACAAAACATTATATAAACCTTAACAAAATAATAGCATTTTATTTGCTCTCAGCAACTCTTGTGTGCTATCTAGGAAGGCAGGAACCAAAATTTAAACACAGACTGAGATTGGTAAGCAGATGAAAATTGAGGACATCTAAATGGAAGTACCCCATGTGATGATGGGAGGGTATTCCTGGAAACTTCATCTTCAACCCATGACAATCTATCAATCAAATAGCATCTATTAAGACTTGCCATGTGCCAGGTATTTGCTAAGGGCTTGAGAATTCTTTGGGTGGAAGACAGTCAGTAAAAATGCTTGTACTTGAAAGAAAGAGTTATGTGTGAGAAACAGCAGGAAGTCCCTAAATCACAGAATATGTACTAGAGTGAAAAGTGTAAAAACAATGGAAAGGTAGCTAGGGGGCAGGCCAAAGAAGGCTTTAAAAGCCAAAGAGAAGATTTCCTAATTCATCCTGGAGGCACTTAGAAATTACTCGAGTTGACTGAATGGGTCAGACATATGTATGACATGATCAGATTTGCCTTTTAGATCTAGTTAGAAATAACTAGATCATTTTAATTCTTATTCATTAGTCTAAGACATCTAGCACAAGTTACTTAACTTCTTAGCTTCCCCAATCCCACCACAGTGCACCTGCTCCCTAAAGCCATGAGTCACATCTATCTCCTTTACTTCCTGAAAAAAAAAAAAAAAGAATTATCATTCTTGTAACACTAAAACACCCACTTGCCAATCAAGAGCCATGGTTATAATTAATGATAATAGTCAAGTTTTAATTATAGCTATTTAGCAAGTTAACAGAACAATACCAGTAATCCAGCTTCTCAGTATTTGAATCTTGTGTAGTCTGTTTTATCTCTTATCTCACAGCAACCACATATCATTTTGACCTTTTTCTTATTTCTTCCCTGCATCTAGATCTTCTTAAATCTCCCCCATTCTAGCAATGTCCTTCCTTGTTCTATGACATAGTATTTATATATATTTATGTGTGTGTATGTATATACATACACACACACACACACATATATATATGTATAAATTGACATGAGAAAGAGATATAATAATGGAGGCCTACATATGTTTATGAGGTTCAAATTCAGGAGATGGCCAAGACTTTTGAGACCAGGCCATTCTAATAAGTGACAGAATGGTAGAATGTCAGAACTGGGAAGGTTTGTTGTTGTTGAGTCATTTTTCAGTCATGTCCAACTCTCTACAACCCTATTTGGAGTCTTCTTGGCAGAGTTACTGGAGCGGTTTGCTATTTCCTTCTCCAGCTCATTTTACAGATGAGGAAACTGAGGCAAGTAGGGTTAAGTGACTTTCCCAGGGTCACCCAGCTAGTAAGTGTCTGAGGCTGGATTATAACCCAAGTCCATTCACTATGCCATTTAGCTGCCTCTGGAAGGAACCTCAGAAATCATCTAATCAAACTATCACTCCCTTGAATATATTGTTTCATTGTTTGAACCAAATGAAAGAATCCTGGATTAATCATACCAAGTATCCTCTATTTTTAGCATCTTCACATGTGAAAATAAATTATCTTTAAAGGTCTCTTTGAACTCTCTCGTTGTAGAACTCTGTTTGATGTAGAGTTTGTAACTGAAAATTTTGGTACTTGTGACTTGAGAGGTCAAAGGCTAACAGATGCATGTTAGGGAACTAGGAGGTATCTAAACTACCTAAATAAGAGGCTGGGGGAATTGGCCACCTTCCCAGGCTTTAAGGGGACCTGCTAAATTCAATGTGTTTCATTCCTTTACTAGACTACAAGAATTGTCAAGTTAAGGATTAGGTCTTAGCTAAATTTTTCTCTTTTATCCAAATTCTAACTTGCCCTGGAATTACAGCTTACTGATGCGTGTAAAGTAGACTGGGGAGGATACACACCACAGGATGGTGCTATCAATATCTTTTAAATTTCCCACCCTATGGCAAAGCTCTGATTACCCTGGTTTGGTTATTGCTCTCCTGTAAGTGAACCGAATGGCTTCCCTGAGGTCAAGAATTAGCATTTAGTGCTCTTGATATCAGAGTTCTTTTCACTGAATTGCTGACTTTGCACTCTTAGCTCAGGAAAACCAAAAGAGTTCAGATGTTTCTTGTTGTTCCTTTCAGTGTATTAGGCAGATAAAAAAATCATATTGTATATAGTGTATAGTGTATATTGCACTGGCCTGGGATTCAGAACTCTTGGGTTCTAGTCCTTGCTCTGTAAGTGCTGCAGTCAGCAGAGGAAAGTCAAGACTATGCTTCCATCTGACTCAGTGGGGAGGAAGACCTCCCCTCTCCTTAAGGGGTGAGGGGGTGGAACACAAGCTACTGGTTAAACTGGACCTCCTCAGAATCTCCAGTCAGGGTCCTTTGTTTTGCTACTGTCATTGAAACGAGTGACTGATAGCAGGGGTAGGATTGTACAGTGCATAGAGTTATAAACTTGAAATCAGGAAAATCCGAATTTGAATCCTGTTTCAAATATTTATTATTATATATATATGTATACATACATATATATATATATTATGTATAATGAAATCTCAGCTCTCAGCTTCTTCACAAGTAACCTCTGCCTCAGAAACCTCATAAAAATGGATAATAAATGAGCCCATATATAAATTTTACATACCTTAAATTATACATAAATACTAATAATTTTATTGTTATTACTGAAATTCACTATCACCATTTATTCCAAGGTAGAATAGGTAGACAAGACAAGGAGCATAATTGGTGTGAATGTTGAGCAGGATTGGTATAAATGTTGAGAATTTGGTTCCCTCGTTAAGTGGAGCAGACAACTCTCCAAGGATGAATCTATGGGAAAAGATGTCATTTTTCCAATCCCATCTCTGACAAGAAAGTGAATTTTAATAGATGCGAGATGAAAATATGTTGGGCAAGAGCCTCTCAGATCTGTTTTAAACCTTTGTGGAAATAAAATGAAGGAGAAACATCAAAAAGATGATAGAAATTGGTTGAACATTTGGGGAGTTTGATATAATAGAAATAGCTATGGATTTTAGTTCTGATTCTCACAGCTGTGTGAAATTGGACTCCCAGCTTCAGTTTCTTCACCTGTAAAATGGGGATAAAAATTCTACTGTCTTCCAGACTTGTTGAGGAATAATTAAAATAACTGAGAATATTCCCAAAACTGAATTGTGAAAGAATATAAAAAAGATAGAGGCAATATGGTGTAGAATAAAGAAAACTGGTTTAAGAATAAAAACTGTACTTATGATCCAAGGAAAATCACTTTACTGCTTTTGCCTCAATTTCCTTATGTGTAAAATTTTTTTTCAGTTTTTAATCTTTGATTCAAGGAACTCTAAAATAATTCACTTAAATTTTTCAGGCAGTGGGATGAGAGGGTGACCAGAATTCTAGTCTGTGAAGTTTTATCTCTGTAAATTATCAGAATATTAGGCTACTTGACTGGCTGGCTCACACACCAAAGTGGAAATGTATTGCTCCTGAAAAACCATGACTTGGCAATCTTCCTTTCTCCTTTTAGTCTCAAGTGGGTACATCCTTTTTGTTTCCGGGGAACAATATCTTTGAATCTCTCAGGAGTGATGGTCTATAATCAACTGGTCCCATTCTAGCCCACACCATCTTTTGAGGCAAATTGAATGGTCTATTGTCTAGCAGAGAGAGCCTTCAAGGCCCCATCTCTTTTACATAGTCAGGTTCTGGGGTAACTCAAATACAGCAGTAACAAAGGGGGACATCTGGACCAAACTAGCTACAGAGAAGTTTCAAAAGAACGTGCTAAAGAATTATTGCTGAATTTGTTTTTGACTGGCGATTTCTTCTGAGATGATTAGAGCTGTTCATATTGTCAGTGCTGAATCGAATTATTGAGGGAGGGGGTAGGATAGGGGAGAATGCTGTTGGATCCTCTGATACCAGGTCTGTTTTTCCAGTCCGGTCCAAAATAACCATTTTGTTAGTCATTAATTAATCCTTCCCCAGGATAAAAAAAAAATCAGAAGAAACAGGATTCAAACACAGATTTTCCTGATTCCAAGTTTATAACTCTATGCTCTGGTGTGAGCCCTTTTTAGGGCTGTTCATTCGCCTTTAGTGTCCATCCATTACCCAAGTGTCAGTTGTGGCTCCAAAACCTGTATCATGCACTAGGACTACACCCTGGTAAAATGTTGGCATATGAATTAAAACAGGCTGAGGGTTAGCCTCAAACTTAACAGTTTACCCTAAGAGTGAGGAGATGTCCCCTGCTTGAATGAGTGGACAAGAAAAACTTTTTTCCCAGTGGCCATGAAGAAAGGAGAGCTTTGTCAGACGTCAAAGAAGCCAAGATCATCCACTGCATCTCGAGTTATTGCCAGTTGTCTAGGCTTCTATCATGACTTAGGAAGAAAGATTGAAGTTGATAATTTCCTGCAATTCTGCCTGATTTATATCCAATTCACCTGTAAGTCAAGACCCAGTGAGGTCTTTTGGAACGATTAACAACAACAACAGGTGTAGTAGCCTCAGGTGATGGAAAATTTGTTTTTATCTGAAAGTTAAAAGCTCTAGGGTTGAGTCCTAGAATGGATAATTACCCACTTGTGTGGCCCTACAAAAGTCTTCATTTTTTTTTTTTTATTTTGGCTTTTTTCATCCATAAAACAGGGATGACAACTCTCTTTTCCCTCTCCACCCCCACTCCCAATCCACTGTGAGGAAAATGTTTTAAAAACCTTCAAGTGACCTAATTGTGAGCTGTTATCTTTGCTGTTGTTGACCACTTAGGCTCAGTCTGTTTTCCATGTTAAAGTGATATTCTTAAAGCTCAGGTTACTTGTTACTCTTGTGACTCTCATTCTCTAAAAGCTACAGCAGCTTTCCATTAGTTTTAAGATAAAATATTTTTAGCATCCATTTAAAAACTTTTAAAAGTTTGAAATCCTTTCCTTCCCTTTCACTTCTCCTTCATATATATTGAGAAGGCAAACAATAGGATATCAATTATACATCTGAAATCATGCAAAATATTCAAAAAATTTAAATTTATTTCCACAATCTTTTAAAAAATGCAATAACATGCATTTACATAGGACTTGCTGCTTTACAATGATAATTTCATTTGCATCTCACAACAACTCTAGGATGCAGATCCTATTATTCTTCCCATTTTTTAACAGCTGAGAAAACTGAAGCAAAGAGTGGCTAAGTGACTTGTCTAGGGTGACACTATTAATAAATATCTGAGGTCACATTTGAATCCAGATGCTCTTGACTCCACGAGCTGTGTTCTACCACCAGAGATGTTCTCTTTAAGATAAAATCCAAATTATTCTGAATGGCATTTAAAACTCTTTCACAATCTGATACCAGCTTTATGTCTTCTCATTCCCTTCATACACCCCATACTCCTGGTTGTTTGTTATAAGGGGCATAGTTTCCCATCACTGAGCCTTTTTTAGGCTGTTTCCCAGGCAAGGAATATATTCCTTTCTTTTCTCCTCTTCAGAATCTCCAGTTTCCTACAAATTCAAATTCTTCTGCCTAGATAAACCCACCCTCACTTCTCCCAAATTATTCGGTGTTTCCTTTGTTCATACTTTGTACTTACCTTCTCAAGGGCAGAGATTATTTTGTTCTGTGGTTGCATCTCCAGTGCCTAGGCTGGTGTCTGGTACCTATAGGTCATTTTAGAAACTCTCAGATTGTATTGGACTCTATTGCTTAGGGATAAGGAAATCTACCTTTGCCTTCCTGCCTTCCTGCCTCCTCATTTCCTCAGTAGAATAGTTCAGCTAATTCAACCTGTAAACTTTTGACTTTACACAGGATCAGATATTTATAACTGCACAAGACCTAATAAGCCACCTAGTCCAGGCACAGGGAAAGGGAATTCCTTATTACTGGAAACTTCCAGGTGAAGAGACTACCTTTACTTAAGTAGGTGGGAACCTTCTAGGCCACTCAGAGTCTTAGAAGGTTATTTAGAGAGGTACAGGGTCTTTCCCAAAGACACAGAGCCTACTGGCTGTGTATCAGAGGAGGATTTGAACCCAGGCCCTTGGATCTGTTTGTTACAGCTCTGCCGAAACACAGCCTCTTTATCTAAAGCCCTCAGAGAATTTTACAAACAACAATGTCTTGGCTATGTGGTACCTATATGAAGGTTAAGATTTCAAGGATCTAAATGGCCCAGCTCCATAAATTAAAATAAAAAATAGACTTCTACCCTGCCAGCTCCTCCTTCCAAAACTAATGGAATCATTTCAAGGATGTGAATGTCACTTTTTAATCATCAATTTTATAATCTTTATATTCAATTTTGTTAACTTAATTTTATAATCATTATAACAACTCATTTATATTAAGGTTTAAAAATATATTCCCCACAGCCAATTCTCTCTCTCTTTCTTTCTGTCTCTCTCTCTTTTTCCCTGTCTCTGTCTCTCTGTGTGTCTCTGTCTGGCTCTCTCTGTGTGTCTCTGTGTCTGTCTCTTTGTCTCTGATTTTCTCTCGTCTCTGTCTCTGTCTCTTGTACACACACAGAGAGACACACAGAGAGATATATGTATAGCTTCATTTAAATGTTCAATGTTAGTCCAGCCTGAGGAGTTATCCACCAGACTACTCATTCACTGAATAGACCTTTTAAGTTTTCTTGTGTGATGAATGCTAGACTCAAATATTCACAAGAATCTATGTCTTCATCATTCAGGAGTTCCCTGCAATTGCATAGGTTGCAAGCAATTAGTATTTATCCATCCCGCGAATCTTTTGTCCATATTCCTTTAGACATTCACCACAAGGATTCCATTTGATGTATCAGGTTTTTTCTTACCCAAAGTTCTATTCTGTCTACCTGCTATCCCTTGTTCTTGCCATAGGACTATGAAATTGCACCATATGCTGGACATGTTGGAGAGCCAACATTTTGATAAGACACAGTGCCTACCCTCATAATGCTTACAGTCTAATGGGGGCATCAGACATTGTACTGCACATTCTCATAGGTATACACCTGGTGGTACATGATGGGGGAGGATTACGCATTCAATCTCTGGGTCAAAGGAGCCTTGGAGGGACCAGGATTCAAGAAGTCTAGCTTTGTTTCCATAATCATTATTTCCTCCCCATTTTGGTTTTTCAACCTAAAAAAGAGCACAAAGTAGTAGTGTTTACCCCCTCCCTCTTTCCTTAGCATATTATTAATCTGTTCCTGTAGTGTGAAGTCAAACTGGAGAAGAGGTAAGGTACCAGAGAAATGAATTGCTTTATAGGCCTTGTTTTCATCCTTGCTGACATGGGCTCTCCCTCTGGAGACCAGAATACACCCTCTCTGAGACTCCAGCGGTGGTCCTTCTGAGTTGCTCTGATTGAGAATATTCCAAGGTGTTAGCAATAACTCATTCTAAATTAGTGAAGCTGATGTCCATTTGACAAATGCAAAGCAATGCTGGAATGATCTTTAAAGCTCAGTAAAACCTGTCAGCGTTCTGTTCTCTTCTGACACTGCCTTTGAAAACCCCATGGTCGCTGTCATGTCAGCCTCAGGAGAGTTCTTAAGCATTATCCTACCCTATGCTGTGGTTTTTCATGTGAGGAAATTGAGGCAGGCCCAGGGAAATCAAGTTATTTATCCAGAGACACATGGTTCTTGCTAGTTGGAGTTTATATTTAGTCCCTAGAATAGGACTCTTATCAAGGCTAGAGTAACATTAGGTAGAATTTCACAGGCCCATGGGTGGGAAGGTCAAACTGTCATTTCCTAGATGTCATGGGGAGGTTTGGGTGGGCTCCAGCAGCTCCCAGATCCCAGGAACAAATCAATGTTTTCATGCTGGTTTCTGCCTCGCTCTTGTACAAGGAAGGAGCTGTCTGACTTAGCAGAGCTGATCTTCCCTGTAGTCCCTTTGGACTGAGCCTGTCATTCCTGCAGCTGTTTTTTCAGGTGGTCTAGCTTTTGTTACACCAAAGCCACCTGTGCTTTTTTGTACCTGGCTTGAGTTGACAGGCTTGAAGCAGTGACTTGGTCCTGTGGGTGGGGGAAGAAAAGGAAGAAGAAGAAATAGAAATAGTCTTGCAATCTTTAGATTCCACCCTCTCTCCCCCCCCCACAACATCACATAAAAATGCTTGAGGCAATGAAAAAAGAAGAATTTGTTCTGGTAGGTCTGGGACATATGGATTCTATTGATGGACAAGAGAATGACACTTCTTAGAATCAATCTCTCATTCTACCTTCTGCAGGAAGCCTTTCCCCCCCTTTCAATCCCAATACCTTCTCTTGTTAAATAAACAGAATTAGTTTGTATTTATTACATATTTTGTTATATTTACTATTGAATTTTATTATATGTAATTTAAATAAAAAAGGAAACAATTTCCTATGTATCATGTATAATGTTTCCTCATTGACTCCCCCATTAGATTATAAAGAAAGACTGTATTTTATCTTTTTAAAAAATCCTTATCACTTAGCACAGCGCTTGGCATATAGAAGCCTAATAAATTTTTATTTATTGATTGGTTGATGGACTTGCTTTGAGGCACAGCCCAGATGCCATTCCTATTCTTTCCTGATCTATTGGTATATATTTCCTCAGGAAGTTACTTTGTATGTCAAATCAAATCATCAAACATTTATTAATCATCCATTATTTGCCAGGTATTGTGCTAAATGCTAAGTATACAAGAAGGGCAAAAAGTCATCCCTGCCCTTATAAAGATTACAATCTAACGGGGGATCTGTAGACATCTATGAACAGACAAGCTATGTGCAGGATAAAATGGAGATAAATCACAGCAGGGAAAGGGAAAGCTTTCTTGTAGAAGGTAGGATTTTAACTGAAACTTTAAGGAACCCAAGAGATGGAGGTGTTAAGGAAAAGAATTCTAGGCCATTGAATCAGAAGTGCTAAAAAGCTACTAGGTAGAGCAGGGGATAAAATGCTGGACTTGGAGTCAGAGAGATTTGAGTTTAAATCTGGCCTTGGGCACTAGCTGTTTGACTCTGAGCAAATCATTTAACCTGTTTGCTTCAGTTTCCACATCTGTAAAATGGGGATTTAAAAAATTCTTACCTCCAGGGCTTCTTGTGAAGATAATACTAACAATCATATTTACAAAGCTCCTATTATGTGGCAGACACTGTTAAACATTTTATAAATATCTTATTTGATCCTCACAACAATCCCAAAAGCCTATGATCATATCCTTTTTACAGATGGGGAAACTGAGGCAAACAATGATTCATTACTAATCCATGGTTGCGCACAGTTTCTGAGGCCAAATTTTAACTCTGATCTTCCTAATTACAGACCCATAATTCTATCCAAAATTCTATGATGGATAGAATTTTAGCTACCTAAAATGAGGTATTATTTGTAAATACATATGAATGCTCATTTTAGGTTTTTTTGTTTGTTTGTTTGTTTGTTTTTCTTTTTCAATCATTACCATCACAAGGCTTCCTTCCATAAAATCCTGGTCTGTCATTTACTTGTTCTTTGAGATAATTATTTTCTATAATATTCTCCTTTTATTCCCCACAACTTACCCTAGCTTGCTCTTTACTTCTTTCCTGACTCTGAATTCCGATTTCTGTTTGGAGCCTAAGCACACATAGAATCCCTTGTGATACATTAGATAGCATGGTAGGCCTGGAGTAAAGAAGGTCTGAGTGCAAATTTTCCCTCAAGTCACTTCACCTCTGCTTACCTGTTTCTTCAGATGTAGGGGACAATGACAGCACCTGCCTCTCAGGATTGTTGTAAGGATCAGATCATAATATTTGTAACGCATTTAGCACAGTCCTAATGATTGTAAGGTGTTTAGCACATAGTAGGTACTTAATAAAGTGCTACTCCTTCTTTCCCTTCCATCCATAGATCTGAATCTCCCCCCACCCCTTGCCTCCTGTCACACTGGCTCGTGATTCCATCCTCAGCATGTCACATTGAGGAGACAGCTGGAAATCAAGCTATCAAATTCTGGGCTCTTTATCACTGATGATGAGAACTGACACTCAGGCCTCTCCTCCATTTGAAATGGGCCCATGGCACTGAGCTGTCACTTTGATAAAACATCAGAGTGAGTGGCCAAAGCAGTCAGTGGCAGGCAGGCAGGCACCCCTTTGCTGCCTCAGATCCCTGTGGGGTGATTGTATGGGGGATGATAAGTAGACTCAGTGAACTGATGAAATCTATCTAATCAGCTTCCAAAGAAACCTTTACAGATTCCCGGGCTTTTCTTCCTTATTTGTAGATTGAAGGAAAAATACAGACTTATTCAATGCCTGGGAAAAATCCTCTTGGAGCTTCAACTACTTTCTTTCCAGACCATGCTGTTCTGGCAAGTTCAATGAGCGAAGAGAAGGGCTTCAATGGGAGCACTGACATTGGTACTCAAGTCTCCAGTGGATGGGCATAGGAGAGTGCAAACAAGTTGTCCAAAAAGTATTGAGCGGGAGAGTGGTGATTTGGCTGTGTGACTTGGTGAAAAATCCTCAGTCTCCCTATAGCATGAGAGGATTGCATTAGATGACCTCTGAAATCCCTTTCTGCTCTGATTTTATGATTCCTTGAAACAAAGGTCCAATAAAGAAAGTGACGTCCTAGCAACTGCTCAGTCTGTTATTGTTCAGATTCCCACCACCCAGTCTTGGTTTTGGAGCTGGAAAGGACCTTAGAGACTGTCAGTGCAAGTAACGTGGGGAAAATCTTCAATTACATGAGAACGGTGACTTTTTCTTTGTATTCCCAGAGATATGTGCTGGGCACTTAGTAGGCACTTAATAAATTCTTGTTGATTGAAATAAAGAGTTATTGGCAAAGGAGAAGGTAGATTTCATGTTTCCTTAACTCCCATCCCAGTACTCTGGGTTGCATTGTATTCCCTCTCCCCTTTACATTGCTATATGCAGGCCCATTTATCATAGGAAAATTGTATCTAGTTCTTTTCTCTATGAATTAAATCTTCCACTTTCTACATCGTTATGATTAAGGCTATGTTCTTATTTCCAGTAGAGTTTTATCTATATTGCTTTGACTTTAGTTTTCTGGGCCCTCCTTCAAACTTTGTCATTTGTTTTGTCTGTCTGCTGCCTCTCATTCTTATCTCAAATTCCAGTCTATTTGCCTTCTTTATTTCTAATTCTTACAGAAAAGAGATAATTTTCTCATCTGTAAAATGGGAATCATAATAATGGTAGCACTTGTTTCCCAGTTTTGTGAGGATCAAATGAGATAATAATTGTAAAGTACCTAGCACAGATCCTGGTTTATAAGCTCTGTATAAATAATGGGTTTTGCTATAATAGCAACTATTATTATTATTATTAAAATCCCACCTCGAACAGTTACTTAACTATGCAACTCTGGACAAGTCACTTAACCTACGTCAGCCTTAGTTTTCTCATCCACAAAATGGAAATAATAATAGCATCTACCTCCCAGGAATGAGAGAATCAAGTGGGATAATTATAAAATTTAGCACAAATCCTGGCACATAGTAGGTTGTTGTTTGTCCTTTGTTCTTAAAGGGGATCATGATTTCAGGGAGGTGATGATATGACATGCAAGTGGTTGGATTTAAGTGATGGAGGGCTATGTAAGGTCACCTGCACTTTCCCTTCCAGAGCCATCTGATCCACTGACAAGATTTAGATCAAGACACCTAGAGATGACCCTGAATGAAGTAAATGGGAGACCTTGGCCTTTTAATTGTTGCTATTATTAAAATTCCATCTCAGATGCTTTCTTAGCTATACAACTCTGGGCAAGTCACTTAACTCACTTCAGCCTTAGTTTCTTCATCTGTAAAATGAGGATAATAATAATGTCAACCTGACAGGATTTTTATGAGGCTCACATGAGATAATACAAGTAAAACACTTTGCCAAACATGCCATAGAAATGCTATTAACCTCTGTGGACTTCTGTTTCTTCATTTGAATAATAGATATAATATTTGTACCACCTTTCTTATAAGGCTATACTAAGTACCAAATGAAATAATGCATATAAACTTTATAAATCCTAAATATGAAATGAAATGCCAGGTATTACCATTGAATTTTCTCTTTGTTCATTGCTCATTTTAGGATGATTTTTATCTGGAAAACTCAAGGAAAATAAAAGATAAAATAATTTACTTACTTAAACCTTTTCATTTTGTAAATAAACTAATAGGGTTGAGAGATGGGAATTCAGTTACACAAAGGCAGGATGGTGGTCCGTTCCAAGCAAAGTCTTTGACGTCATATCCAATGGCCTTCCTGCTCTTTTGCGTTGCTTCCTCAGCCATACTGAGACAAGATATCCCAGGTTTCCTGACTCAGAGTCCAGTGTCCCAAGTATCACCTCACAGTTTCCTTCTACACACCATGACTGCCTTCCTGTGTGACCCTGAGTATATTTATCAGTCTCTTTGAGTCTCAGCTTCCCAAAGGGGAATTAAAAGCATCTCTAGTCATAAAAAACCTTGAGCCATTGGGTTGTCAGGGACAAAGTGGCATTGTTGTAAATGATGAATCAGATGAATAGCGTGTACATGAGAAACAAAATGGTTGAATTATCTTTTTAGGATAAGTGAACCTTGTAATTTGAGCAAATTACCTTCTAGAAATACCATTTTGACTATTTTTAATGCAGATGTTACACACTGTGCAAATGAGCATTTTCACTTGCACTTCTTTGGCTCTCTCTCCTTTCCTACTGGAGAGAAGTTGAAGAATACCTTAAATTATAATAATACTATCAAAATTTAAAGTATCTGAGGCAAGGACAAGTATGCAAGAGAATAACCTAATTCATTTTCTTTGGGGATATTCATTCAGTCCATATGACATGAATGGAGGGCAGGAAGAGGGAGATGAACTAGGTCATTGGACAGAGATTTAAAACTCAAGGTCAGATGCTCCATCCCCCTGATTTCACAAATTATAGGATCATATATCTAGAGCTAGATGGAACGTTGGACAAAGATACTGAGATGCTGAGACATTCATCGACTTGCCCCAAATTACGAGGGAATAAATAGATGTTAACAAATGGTAAATGACAAATCTAAAAAAGAAACATTTTCTGGCAATCAGAATCTCTGGGTATTCAAGAAGCATTTTTAAGTGCTTAGTGTACGCACTGAGTTAAGCATGAGGGATATAAGAAAAAAATTGCAAAACATAGTTTTGACTCTCAAGTAACTCCTAGTCTAATGGGGGAGACAGTATAAATTGGAGATGATCAACAGAGGGAAGACACTAGACATTATCCATAAACATTCCTCTAGTCTATTCATTTATTTGTCTTGTCTCAGAATGAAATGAGATTAGTCTGGCATAGCTCACTCTTGATGAAGACACTCTGGCTCTCTGGGATCACCCCTTTTTGTAGAGGTCTACAACTATCTCAGGAAGTCTCCTTTGGGCCCAAGATTCTAAATCAGAGTGTCATTTCTGCTGATCTTAGAAGCATGAAAATTGCCCTAGCTTTTCAGTGAGAGAGCCCATGTTTACATCCTGCTTTTAATACTAATTACTTGTGTCACTTTGGATACATCCTTTAACTTTCCTGGACCTCAGTTTTCTCATCTGTAATTTAACAAGATGGCTGATGAAATTCCTCTAGCTTAAGATCCAGAATCCTAAATTGTTCTAGCATCTCATTCGTGCAAAATGATTTAATCCTCCCATAAGAGAAGGGGGGCAAGATAAAAATGCTTTTCTCCCTATTTTACAAGTAGAAAAACAATGGAGGCAGAGGAAGAAATTCCCAGAACTAATCAGAAAGTCACAGGTAAGATTGGATAACCACAATTAAGTCTAATGGTCCTTTTCCCTAGACTTCTGTCCAATATTATGATCCATGGTTTGGCAAATGATGGTCTGTAGGCCATAGCCTGGACTCTCATCTATTTTTGTTTGGCCTGCTGGCTAAGAATGGTTTTATGTTTTAAAATACTTTTGTTTTTGCCAACCCCTGTTATTATTCATGTGTAGAAACAAGCTATTTCTCTCTGTAAAGTAGCAGAAATGATTTATTCAAGTTTAGAAAGAAATCTGATTCACGTCTTAACTTTTGTGTTTTTGACCCTACAATCTACCCCCCCAATTAAAAAAAATTAAGGATTCTAAAATGTTAAAGTTATAAACTTGGAGATAATCTAGTTTATAGATAAGGAAACAGAGATCCTAAGAAGTTGTGATTTCTATAATAAGTAGAACAACTGTGGCAAAAATTTGATATTTGTCATTCTATTCTGTGCTGTGTATCTGGCATATCTCGTAGATACACTCTCAATTAAATTAATAAAGGAATTACCTCTTTGTTTCACTTTTGGATGTGGTTTTTAAAAATACTTTTAACTAGAAGATAAGAACTGAACAAATATTTGTACTGGTACCAGGACCTCCTTTTTAGATGAGTTCCTAAGAAACTCCTCCTACCTGTTCAGGTGTGCACCTTTTTTGCAATTTATAGTTCTAAAGAGTCACCTAGAACACTAAAAGAGGCTGGCTCTCATAGCCCAGTAGAAGCAAGACTTGAATCAGTACCCACCATCCTGTGCTGCCTTTCTTTTTTGTGAAGATTTTTAAAAAATGAAAGCATTTTGGTTTTAAACTTGTTTTCTAATCTAAGGGTTGTTGTTGTTTTGAATTTAGCACCACTGTTTTTAAAGCCTGGAGCTAAATGTTTATTTGTACTTGTATACTTTGTGTACTTTGCCATAGGCTTACCTACTTCCCCTAAATTTCAAGAACTTATTTTTATAGCTAACCAAGGAAAAGGTGTCTTTTTTGGGGGTTCTGAACTTATGCTACTCTTTTATTGGGGAAGAGGAGGGAATGACATATAGCAGTAATCTAACTCCTTATCCTTTTCCCTTTCTTTTTTTCTTCTCTTCTCCTTCCCCTATTCCTTTTTTGTTTGTTTGTTTTTTAAATCCACCTACCTTGGGGGCTTAACATATTAGTTCTGGCCTTCACTCAAGAAATTCACCCTAGTGAACCTCCTCAACAGCTGGGACCACCACACCTAGATCTTTTCTTCTATAATCATATTTGATATGAAAGTCTGGGTTATCAGCACTCAGATTGAGGTGTTTATCTTTAGAAACCCCTTTGGTATCTACCTTGAGTCAATCCTACCTGTGTCAACTTTATCTTACTGTTCCCACTACTCCCAAGAGGTCACTTTCCAAAGGAAACTTAGCTATTAATAAGCACTAATCTTGAACTGGTAGCATAGTTATATAAGAAATGTATTGTCACTCACTACTTACAAATCCCAAACAGACAGATTAACCTTCTGCTGAGAGCCAAGGTGTCAGCATCAGTGGAATGGGCATGAAACCAGAGAAGGCCTGAAAAAAGAATATAGCAGATTGCCGGGGTTTGGTAGAGATTGCTCATGAGATAAGGGCCAAGAGTCAGATATGAGTCCAAAGATAGGTCCCACAGCAAAAGATCATTTTACACAGAAGAGAGAACTGGGTCATATGTGCAATATTAGTGAAAGGCTTAAACTATAGAGTCTTAGCTTGAAGTCTAGGGATCCCCAAGGAACATAAATAGATTTGAAGGTATGTAAATTCAAATGGGAAAAATAATCTTTAATTTCAGTAATTTCTAATTGATAGTAGGCATTTGTTTCAATTATTTTAAAAGATATTTTTCTAAGGAGGAATCTATAGATTTCACTATGTTGACAAAAGAGCTCCTCAGAGAGAGGAAAATAGGGGAGAGGGAGAGAGGGAGATAGAGATAGAAACAGAGAGGTGGGGGAAGGGAGATAAGGAAGGAAGGAAGGAAAGAGACAGAGACAGACTAAAACTCATAAGCTTGAGATCCAGGGTGGCTATCTAGTCAGGGATAGAACTGGTGAACAACAACAACAAAAAAATCCAACTTGCAATCAATGAATTAAAAGCATTTAAGTGCTAATTTGTACCAGACAGTTGGAGAGACAAAGATAGAAATGAAAGTCCTTGCTTTCAAGGAGCTTACATGCTAAACGGGGAAATACCAGAACTCACACAGGGCAAGCACTCACAAGGTGGTCAGAAAAAGTGATACAAGGACACTCTCAAGGTCTCTCAAGAACTTTAGAATTGATTATATAACACGGGAGACATTGACACAGGACACCAGCATGGTGTGCCCTCATCAGAGACTGTGTTTTGCTCTATGAGCAAAGCAGAATTGAATTAGCCCAGAAGAAAACTTGAGATGCACAAAATTAGAGAATTCACCCCAGATGTTCCTAGGGACTATTTGTGTCTGACCTGTGGCAGAATATTCCAAACTCGAATTCGTCTGATCAGCCACAGTCAGACACACTGTAACTTGACTCTAACATAACATTTTGGTCCTCTTGGGCACAAAGGACAGCAACCAACCAAGCAACCAATTTTCATAACTATACATTTTTTTGCAAAATAAGTACAAGGTATTTTGCAGAGGCAAGACAGTAGCATTTGGGCCAGTCAAGAAAGGCCATGTTTTTAAGATAGCATTGAACTTTGAGGGAAACCAGGAAGCCCAAGAAACAAAGGGGAGAGTGAGAGAATGACAGGATTGGAAAACTGCTCATTAAATAGATTAAACGGGGGAAGGTACTGGGATGTTAGGGGAAAAGTCAGTTACTGGAAGATTGTAGTACCATAGACAGGGAATCTGATTACTGAGGTAACATGGTAAAAAGTTGGGACTTTATTACTAAAGAGGAAGATATTAAGGTATGAGAAAACTAAGCAGTGAATTCAATGCTGAACTGCTGACTTGGGACTCTAACACTGACCAGTAAAGATGAAGAATTATTTTCTATACTGGATGATTGGAGTGTTCCATGTTATCTCCCATTTTTAGCACAACTCTGGGAACATGGCTCCTATCTGATGTTAGTATGAATCTAAGTTTGGGGCTAAATGGGCCCATTGAGAAAACTATAGAGAAACTATCCAGGCATTTTATTAACCCTGAAAAGTGATAAAGAAAATTTTGGATGTGATTAGGAATGTATTTCCTGGATTCTTGTGATGAAGTTTATTGAGAGCTATTGGAGGTGTTATAGATCAATGGTATAGTGTATAATGTGAGGGTGAGTAGTAGTATAAGTTTGTGATGAGAGAGAGAAAGGGAAGGCAGGGAGAGAAAGAAAATTATGGCAGATACTTCAACCTGTATATCTATCAAATAAAATTGTGAGCTGGGTCCTAGTCTCTCTGCTGTAACTTGTAACTATCTTAGATACTTCATTGACATCTTTACTTCTGTTTATTCAGATATCCTGACTCTGGCTTCCTAGTTTTCCCACCCTCAGAACCAAATTTATGGTCCAGGAACTTTTCTTTCTTTGTTTCGAGAGGCCTATTAAAAAACCTGGGATCCTCACATTTGCCACTGGATACTTTGAGACGAGAGTCTTGTCCAAGCAATTCAATTAAACTCTCCAATTAATAAAATAGTAAAAACTTTCTAATCCCTATCTTGCCTCAGTTTCTCTGGCATTACAATGTCTGGAAGGCACAGTTTTAAGCCTTCAGTCACCCCTGAATGGGAAAATGAGAGGTGTCCTAGGGAAGGGGACTGTTGGAAGCCAATTTGAAACATAGAATGTGAATGGATCCAAAGCATCCTTTTATGCTTGCCATACATAGCCAACAAACATTTATTAAATGCCTACTATGTGCCAGACACTTTGCTAAGTGTGAAGGATTCAATTCAAGGAAATGTTTTTAAGTATCCATTATTTGTCCAGAGAAGGTTAAGTGCTGCTAATGGGTTGCATGTGGAGTGATGAATTTGGAATTATTAGACCTGAGTTTAGATCTGATTCTACCACTTACCACTTGGGTAAATCATTAATTTCCTCCATATAAAATGAGGCAAATGGAATAACTGACCTGTTGGATCCCTTTCAGTTTTATATCTATCTTCCTTTATTTAAGTTCAAAACCTTTATTGACTTTTCTATGAAATAAGGGGTTTGAATTAAATGATTTCTAAGGCTCCTTTGAAACTATAATTCTCAAAGGAATAAAAACAGGTTCTGCACTCAAGATTTGAAGATTAAAGGTGAAGAAACCCTCTCTGCCAATGAAGAAGCAACCCTCTCTGCCAATGAAGACTGTCATCTTCTCTGACAAAAAGCTACCCTAAGAGTTGCTTAGGGCACTAAGAGGTTTTAAGTAACTTGATTAGAGATATAGCCAGTCATTGTGTCACAGTTGAGAGTAGAACCTAGGATTTCCTGGCTTTTAGATTAGGTCTCTATTTACAATTATTTGTAAAATATGTAGGTAGCTGAGCCTCAGGTATATGACTCATCATAATCTAACTAATCAATGACTATAAAATCCTTGCTTTTACAGAAATTAAAAATGACTCCACTTATGTTTAGCCTTGTCCAGAAGTAGGTTCCTGAGATTCTAACCTCATTTTTGTCCCATTCCTCAACTAGTCCCCCCACTTGAAGTTTCAACTTTTGCCAATTCTCAGAGCTACAATCCCTCAGTGCAGTCAGTACTACTTGTTGAAATTTTGATTCTTGCAAAAATGAATGGGGTTATATTGCTTTTCTCCCCTGCTGCAGTAACCATAGAATCATCTAGCTGACCCACATTTCCTGAGCCGTGCTGGAGATGAAAGATAACTCAGTGAGACATGTCATTTGAGATAGGTGTCCCTTTCTTATTCCTCCAGAATCTACTGGACTTGGTCTTCTGATTGCTCGATCAGTGTTCGGGAGAGATCTCCATTTCTCTTTTTCCATTATGGATAAGTCAAAGGAAAGCTGGTCCATAGGAAGGTTATGTTTCTATAGATCTAAAAAAAGAAGAGTTATGATTGGTCATTCAGAAGTATATAGGATATAAGAGACATCTCTTTTAAAAATAAACGTGATGGGTATGTTTTATTTTTATACTAGTTATTTCTGTACATTCCATTTCCTAGTCCTAGAATTGAATCCACCCATGTAACAAAGAAAAACATTTAAGAAAAAACAACGATCACATCTGACAGAGTAGGCAATAATAAACCCCAGCTTACCCCACTTTTCTTCCAAAAGAAGTCTTTTTTGGTTTTAAATATTTCATTATTTGTACTCCAGGTACCAAGAGTGTTCATTACTGTTACTCAATCTTCTTTATGGGGTTCTTTCTCCCTACTTTTTGCATTGGTACATTTCTTTTTTTTTAATACTTAGTTTTATTTTTAAAATTTTGAATTCTAAACTTTCCCACCCCAACTCCAAACACCCACTGAGAAGACTAGCAATATGATATCAATCATACATGTGAAATTATGTAAAGTATATTCACATCAGCAAAATTTCCCAAAAAAGCAAGAAAAATAAAATAACAAAATTATACTTCAATTTGTACTCAGAGTTCATTAGTTTTCTCTCTGGAAATATATATCATTTTTTCATTATCAGTTCTTTGGAATTGTCTTGAATCATTGTATTGATCAGAATTGCCAAGTTTTTTACGGTTGATCATCATCATAATATTGCTGTTACTATGCATAATTATCTCTTTGTTCTCTTTTCATTTTGCATTAGTACAGACAGTTCTTGTCATGTTTTCTGAAACCATCCCCTCCATCACTTCTTATAGAATAATAGTACTCCATGACTTTCGTGCCACAGCTTGGTCAGCCATTACTCAATTGATGAGCATCCTTTTAATTTCCAATTCTTTGCTACCACAAAAAGATCTGCTATAAAGGACTGCTATTTTTATGCATATGGATCCTTTCCCTTTTTCTCTGATCTCTTTGAGTAGTAGTTGCATCAAAGATTTTATAGCCCTTCGAGCAATTTTTTATAATAGCTTTTTATTTTTCAAATACAGGCAAATACAGTTTTCAAGATTCACCTTTACAAAACCTTGTATTTCAATTTTTTCTCCCTCCCTCCCCTCTTCCCCTACACAGCAAGTAATTCAATATAGGTTAACCATGTGCAATTCTTCTAAACATATTTCCATATTTATCATAAGCATAGTTTTAAATTGTTCTTAAGAATGGTTTAAGGGCCAGGGGCAGCTAGGTGGCGCAGTGGGTAGAGCACCAGCCCTGAATTCATTCAGGAGGACCGGAGTTCAAATCTGGTCTCAGACACTTAACACTTCCTAGCTGTGTGACCCTGGGCAAGTCACTTAACCCCAGCCTCAGGAAAAAAAGAATGGTTGGACCAGCTCATTATTCAACCAGTAGTTCATTAGTGTGTCTGTTTTTGCCTTCATCCCCTCTAGAATTTACCATTTCCTATAGGTTTAAGGTGGCACTTCAGAGATGTTTTACTTTTTTTAAAAAATCATTAGTGATTTAGAACATTCTTTCTAATGATTATAGATAGCTTTGATTTTTTTTTCTGAAAACTTTATATCCTTCAAACATTTATCATCTGGATAATGGATCTTATTTTTATAAATTTGACTTGATGATATACCCAGTATATATTTGAGAAATGAGGTCTTACTGTAATTTTTATATTACTTCATTGTCTGTGATACTTTTTTAAAAAAAAAAAGCATAATGTAGTTTCCCCGATTCCCATATTACAGTTTCTTTTAATTAGATTTGTTTTTGCTTTTGCTTTGTCTGAGATCATGATTGCTACCCCTGCCTTTTTATTGTTGTAGTCTCTCTCTCTTTTTTTTTTAAAGGTAAAACATCTTAGATTCTATTCTCCTCTTTTGTTTTGAAAGTATGTCTTTCTCTTTCAAGTGTGTCTTATAAACAGCATATGGTTGGATTCTGGTTTCTAATCCACTATACTAAATGCTTCCATTTTATGGGTGAGCATATCCCATTCACATCCATAGTTATGATGACTTTATACATGTGTATGTGCATGCATGTGTGTATGTGTATTCTTACCTCTTTGAACCAATTCTAAAGAGAATGATGTTTAGTTATTGCCCACCACTGCCCCCACTTTCTCATTTTCTCCTCCAAGTTCATCCTTTTGCATGGCTCTTTTATGTGATAAAAATTTCCTCAATCAAGATTTCCATTAATCCTCCTCCCAATGTATCCCTCTTTCTTTCCACTTCATTTTTTTGGGGGGAGGGAAGAGATAATTCCAGAATAATCACCTCATACCCATGCCCTCTATCTCTGTAAACACCCTTTGCTGCACTAAATAATGACAAAATTCTTAAGAGTTCACAATTTTCTTGAATCACTCTCATTTATTTTCCAAAAATTTCCTCTACTGCTCATCTCTTTCTTTAACTTTTCCAGGAATTCATGCTGTGTTTGGGTCCAATTAACATTTTGCTTTGAATCTTTGTAACTGTTTTCACATTGTCTTCTTCTGAATTTTTGTCTTGAATTTCCCTGTCACTGTAGTAGGTTCTTATGATCAAATAATAATTACTGTTATTGTTTGTTATTCTTTACTATTTTTTTTCTAGGCTATCTCTTGTCTTTGAATTTTATGTTAAATTTGGGTAATGCTCACTTACCATTGGGAAGGCATTGTTCTAAGCATCAGTTTTTTGTGCTATTGTTTTCTTTTTTCTCTCTCTCTTTTTTTTTCCTTTTTTCTTTTTTTAATTTTATAATTATATTTTTTGACAGTATATATGCATGAGTAATTTTTTTATAACATTACCTCTTGTATTCATTTTTCCAAATTATCCCCTCCCTCCCTCTACTCCCTCCCCCCGATGACAGGCAATCCCATACATTTTACGTGTGTTACAGTATAACCTAGATATAATATATGTGTGTAAATCCAATTTTCTTGTTGCACATTAAGTATTAGATTCTGAAGGTATAAGTAACCTGGGTAGAGAGACAGTAGTGCTAACAATTTACATTCACTTCCCAATGTTCCTTCTCTGGGTGTAGTTGTTTCTGTCCATCATTGATCAACTGGAAGTGAGTTGGATCTTCTTTATGTTGAAGATATCCACTTCCATCATAATACATCTTCATACAACATTGAAGTGTACAGCGATCTTCTGGTTCTATTCATTTCACTCAGCATCAGTTGATGTAAGTCTCTCCAAGCCTCTTTGTATTCATCCTGCTGGTCATTTCTTACAGAGCAATAATATTCCATAACCTTCATATACCATAATTTACCCAACTATTCAACAATTGATGGACATCCATTCATTTTCCAGTTTCTAGCCACTACAAAAAGAGCTGCCACAAACATTTTGGCACATACAGGTCCCTTTCCCCTCCTCAGTATTTCTTTGGGATATAAGCCCAATAGCAGCAATGCTAGATCAAAGGGCATTTGTGCTACTGTTTTCAAAGCTAGTTCTGAGGGTCTGTAATATGTTAATGCTTTTAAGGTGTATAATCCTGGGAAAGATATGGTCATTGCTCTCCTGGGTTGCATTCTGGTCTTTACCCAGGAAGGACCCCTGGTCCCTTGCAACTGTTAAGTACTAGGGTTTCTCTTTGCTTTGGTACTGTGACTACAGCCCCATGTTATGGACCTCTGGGGCTCTCTGCCTGAAAGTGAGACCCAGAACTTTGTAAGATTAATAGAGATGCCATTGAGTGCCAGCTTATTCATTACCTGCTCTCTTGTATCTCTTTCTTCCTAATTGCTAACCCCTTTATTGTCTCTGGTCTAAGCTCCCAAAGCTGCTGATGCTGCCACTGCTGCACAACATATGTGGGATACCAACGCATCCCTGCTCTTGTGTCACAGACTTTTCTTGCCTACATTTTAAGTTTTCTTTAAGTTAAACTTAGGACACCATGCCTAAATAGGGTCCAGGGTTCTCCAATGCTATTCAGAAAATGGAAGAAAAACTTAGTTGCATATTAAATCATTATGACTATGGGCAACTCAATCATCCCCTCTGAACTTTATTTACCCTGTATGACAAATGAAGAATTGAAATAATTGTTAATAATTAGACCTATCTCTAAATGGAATGACCAGTCTCTGAAGAGATGAAGGTAGCCCATTGCTGGAAGTGTCCAAGCAGAGGGTGGAAGATAGCTTGGTAGGGATGCGATGGAACAAATTTATGATTAGATGGCCTCTGAGTTCCTTTCAATTGTAGAACTCTGTAGAACTCCATTGTTTAGTGGGAAGAGTACTGGGTTTGGATTCCTAAGGGCCATCACTTTACAACAAGGCAAAACCTTAGTTTTTAGTCCCTTTCCTTCATTTTATAGGTGAAGTAGCTAGGACCCACGAGGATTAGGTGACTTGAAGTTCACACAACTAGCAAGTATTCAAGGTATGATTTAAATCCAGGTCCTCTTGACTTTAGATTCAGGGTTGTTATATTGCCACCATTGGGACTAAAAAAGCCCTGGTTCAAAGCTTGGCTATACTCCCTGCTAGCTGTGTGATCTTGATCAAGTTACAGTTTCTTAATCTGTAAAATGAGCGGAACAGATTGAGTTCCCTTTCAGTTCCCTTAGCTCTAATATTCTGGGATGCTTTGAAGTGGTGCCCTGTATTCATGGAAGGGTTAATTTTCTCTTCCCAGGTTTCTTTTAGCCCCTCAACTCAGAGTCTCTCAGGAGACCAAGCAGAAGTAACAGCTGAAGAATCTTGAGCAATAACTGTCCTAAGTGCCTGGGGCTCTACAGTAAGTGGCCCCTTGGAAATGTTAGGCAGATTTGATTTGGTATCTGAATGCTTACACTATCATCTCCCTGTTAACTTAATTGTTGGTGGCAGAATCCTGCTTTTTGCTGTCTGGGGCAGACTTAACAGTTAAGTACCATCATGCCTCAGAGTGGCTGAGAGGGGTTGGTTGACATCTTTGATAGATACCAACCATACTTGATCTCCAGTGCCCTTCAGAAGAGGAGAGGGGAGGGGAGGGTTTGTTACCAGGACGTGTCTTGAATGCTTGAGTCACATTTTCTCTCTTACCTCCACAAATGGAAAGCACTTCCAATCTCCCTAAAAGTGGGAAAATGTTTCAAGGCATCCCCGCTCCTTGACAAGCTGAGCAATTCCACCAACAGGACCACTTTTCCTCTTTTTTCATGGAGTCAGAAAAACTTAGTTCTACAAGGAGCTTTTGAAATCATTTGTTGCAATTCTCTCATTTTATAGAATAGAGAACTAAAGTTCAGATAGATGAACTATCTTATCCAGGGACACATAGCTAGTTTAAAGCCAAGACATAATGGAAATTCCACCTTTGTATAAAATAGTTAGCAGAGACTTGGTAAGATATGAAATTTTGGATAGGTAAGGTTTCTTTTTTTTTTTTTTCTTTTGATCCTGGATATATCTTGTCCAGGTAGAAATGGAGACCTGAATTCATTGTGGATTAGTGCAGTAGTTTGGCTTGCTTCATTTATAGATCTAAACCTTTAGTCAATAGAAAAAATTCTATCAGAATCCTGAAAGGCTCCAGAGTATGAAATGACTATAACTCACTTTCTTGATGGACAACCATAGAATCATAGAGCTAAAGTTTGAAGGAATCTTAGAGGTAATCTAGGTCATTCATTTTACATATGAGAAACTGAGGTCTAGAGAGTTTATGAATTGCTCAAGACCTTACAGGTAGAAAATAGTCTAGATTTGAACTTGGTTCCAGGGTTCCAAGTTCAGTACTCTTTCAGCTTTGGGAAGTCACAGTACAACATGGGGGTGGAAGGGTTGAAGATTGAATACTTATAGGGAGAGAATTCCAAAATGAGATAGGGGAGAGATCAAAAGCAAACTTCACCCATGCAGGATTTCTTATTATTCACTTGTTTCAGTCATGTACAACTAACTCTTTGTGACTCCATTTGGGGTTTTCTTGACAAAGATACTGGAGTGGTTTGCCATTTCTTTCTCTAGTTCATTTTACAGATAAGGAAACTGAGGCAATCAGGGTTAAGTGATGTGCCCAGGGATCATAAAATTAGTAAGTGTCTGAAGCCAGATTTAAACTCAAGAAGATGAGTTTTCCTGACTTTAGGCTTAGTACTACATGCACTATGGCACCACTTAGCTGACCTATATCCAGGACTAGCCCATGAATATTATGATCTGATCCCATTACTAAACTCTCATCTGTACAGAACGTTCTGTACAATGATTGGAGATACTATACATGAGGGAGGAGCAAATAAGATCCCTCTTCCTTAAAGAGTTTATAATCTAATGGGGGAGATTAGATAGAAATCAGAGTGGTTAAGAAGCACTTGAATACTTTAAAAGCACCAATTTAGAATAATTAAGGGAAGGTCAGGTTGAATTGGTAAAAAAGTCTGAAGTATAGAATGCTTCTTTAAAGAAATGCAATTTTATTGCTTTCCAGGATAATAATAACAACTGTAACTCACATTTATACAATGCTTGAAGATTTACAAAGTGTTCAGACTTCTGACTGAGGTGCTGCCAAATATCTGACCTGGTGTATCTGCTTTAATGAATGCATACAATTCTTTAGAATTAGTTCACTATTAGCTTTAAACATGTACATTCAATAAAGTGATTTTAGAAGGGCTGGAAAAAACATTCCCACTTTTCCCCACCAAAGATATTCACTAATCTTCAGTCTTCCACTCACTTTAAATGTGAATAGCAAAGCCTCTTTTTTTCAAAACCTCACCCACATCTGACTATTCAAATCCTAGCAAAATGCACATTGGGCCAAAGTTGTTACTCATTCAATTCAGTGCCCTGTTACATGGTGGATATTGTCCTCCACTGTGCCAGCCTTCTACTTAAGAGAGGATGGACCATGGCCCGGTTTTCTTTAGTTACATTTTTGTCATAAATGAATTCACCTAAAGCTTCTCATTGGTTCTCGAGTTTGAAAAGACCTTAAAGTCGCTTAATTCAAGACCTTCATTTTCACGGGTGAGGAAACTGAAGCCCAAGAGGTGAAGAAACTGATAGTAAGAATCACCAGGATTCAAACTCAGGTCCTATTGCTACAAATGTAATACTTTTTCAGTTATAACGTTACTACCTTGGATTCTGCTTTTACTTTGTTTGTACATACCACTAGTTGGAGCCAATATTGTTTGTTTTTCTGAGTCTCTATCTGTCTCCGTGTCTTTATGTCTTTGTCTCTCTCTCCTTCTGCTCCCATGCGCTTCCCTTCTCTCCTCTCCCCTCCCTTTTCCTTCCTCCCTCCTCTCCTCGTTCCCTCCTTTCTTCCTTCTCTCTTCCTGAAGGATTTCCCCATAAGTTTAGTCTATTACCCAAAGTAACTGTCATATATAAATATAGGTAATTTATCATGTGTTTTCGCTTTCTAATTATTAGATAAATATGATTATGTATGTCCAAAATACTTGTTCCAGAGTTAATAACTCTGTTACATTACATTGCATTAATTTTTCATTGAACAATGCTCATTTATCCCTACCATTGTCTTGTCTCTATGCGTGAAACATTCTTCCACGTCTTTAGTGACTCAATTAAAACCTTTTCTTGCTTGATTTCTCACTTTCTTTTCTCTCTTGCTCCTTTTCCTCACTCCTTTTTATCTCTCTTCTCTTTATCCCTTTATCTCTTTATCCCTCCTTCCCTCTCTTTTTTTCTTTTTCCCTCCTCTGTTTCTCTCCGTCCCTATCTTCCCTTTCCCTTTCCTTGACTCTTTCTCTCTTTCTCTCCTTCCTCCCTTTCCCTTTCTCTCTCCTTAATTGTGAAACCTATTAAAAAATCAGAGTTAGAAAGGTCATCAGAGCATTTCAATCACATTGTACCATTTCAGAATATCTTTAACCACATTTTAAGCAAATGATATCAGGCTGTTATTTGAAGTTCACTAGTGAAGAGAAATTCATCATCTCCCAAGGTAGCCAATTCCACTTCTGGATGATTTTAATCACTCTTATTTTTGTTATAGATTTTGAGACAATCTTCCTTTCTCTCTCCCAAACTGAATTCAGTGCAGTGACTATCCTAAGGTCTACCCTACTGCTAATTGGAACATTTGCTCTGTTTCCTAGCTCTCCTGAGGCAACCTGGTGGTCTTTAGTTTTCAGAGGTTAACAAATTGGTGCCAGCCTTAATTCCACTGTACTTCAGCATTTCCGACCTCAAACAATCCACTTCTCTCAACCTCCCCAGCAGTAGCTGATGGAGGCTACCATACCTGGCTATTGTTTCTTCATCTACTCTTCCCCTACTTCTTGCTCCTCTCCTTCTTCCTCCTCCTTTCCGTTTTAATTCCCCTCCCTATATTACATATATATCTGACACTCTCAGAATTCTACTCATTTCTGAGTCCTGCCCTCTGGTCTAAGTAGAACAGAAGCAAAATTGTAAGGGTCATCTTTTCTAATCTTCCAACTAAGGCAAGAATTTTTACTATAGCATCCCTGAGAGTCAGACTCTGAATTATCCTAGTGACAGGTAACTCATCAACTTCCAAAGGAACCCTTTTTATTGTTGGTGTAGTTCTAGTTGTTGGAAAGAAATATGTTATGACTCATTTCCAATCTGTCATATTCTAGTCTTATAGCAACACACATTTCAGAGCCACACACTCACGTGTGTGTGTGCATGCACATACTCTTTTTTTCTTATGCATTATAATTCTTAGGGTATATAAAGAGAGACATTCCATTAGCCACATTTATATTTATTTGACATTTAAATGTGGAAAGTGCTTTACATACAGTTTTCCATTTGGATCCTATAACCTTGTGAAGTAAGGAATTCAGGTATTTCCCCCCCCCATTTTACATTTTAGAAAATGGGAAGCATATAGAGGCTAAGTGGATGCATTAAGTGATTTACCTGTGATCAGAGAGCTAATTAAGGCAAGTGTCAGAGGCAGGATTTGAACTTTGGTATCTCCTGATTTCAAGTCCAATCATTCAATTGATAATATTTTGTCAAGAGCTCAATGTCTGCTAAGAGCACTGGTAGGCTCTGGGAATATTGAGATAAAACTGAACATTCCCTGCCTTAAAGGAGCTTTCACACTCTGCAGAAACAACTTCCAAAATTGTAAAGGAAATATAAATAATATGCTATATAATATACTATATATTGTGGAGGATCAGGAAGAACTTTAAGAGGCAGCATTTGAGCAGAACTTTTAAGGGAATTAGAGTTTCTAAGAGGTGGAGGAGAGGAAGGAGCATACCAAGTATAGGTCAGTCTGTGCAAAGCCAGGTAGGTAGGAGATGGATGTTACCTGTGAGGAACAACACAAAGGCAAGTTTCACTAGAATGTAGAGTTTGTAAAGGCCATTAACTTGTGACAAACTTGGAAAGGTCAGCTGGAGCCAGGTTTTGGAGGACTTTAAATGCTAAACAGATGAGTCTCCCAGTCTATATACCAAGTTATGTTGCCTCTTCACTGGATTAATCAGCTATGAGTTTCCTTTGTTGTCTTTCCTCCAGTCAATGTTTGCTTAATTATCCCATATTCCAAATTAATAGGATTTGTGGTATTAGCATAAGAGACAAAAAACAAACGTGTTTTCTAAGCTCCTTTCTAGCACTAATATTCTCTGATTCCATTAAACACAACCCCTACAAAGAAATCAAGGGAATAATTCAGGAGTTGGGATGATTAGACAGAAGAGAGCTTAAGGTCATAGTGTTACTAGGCCCAAATGGGCTGGAATCCATTCCTTTCTTTATAGAATGAAGCAAGATATAAGAATTCCTGAAACCACTTATTTTAGTAAGCCATGTGTATTCTTGTCAAAGATTGTGATCTATGCTAATTATTTTAGGGAGTTCTCCATTAATTTTCCTCAGAGTTCAAGAGTATAATTTTGGAGTGCCGACCAATTAACCAAAGGTTATATATGACCCCATTAATTAACATTCTTTTGGTTAATTTCCATATTTTCAAATATTTGAAGCAAATATCTCTTAGTGAATGTAAGAAAGGAATAATTTTTCTTGTGCTTCTCTCAAGGGATACATTTCATTGTGAGGTTTAGTTTTGTATTTTTCCATTTATGAATTTTCTCTTTTCATGTTTGCACATTTAATTTGGTTATCAGAATCAAAAGCACTTATTAAGGAGTGGCTGACTTGTCCTGTGTGTGCTAAGCAAATACTTAAAGTGTCCCACATCCCACATAATAGGCTCTTGGGAACTATTTATTAAACTGAACATTAAGGTGATACAAGTGATGTCCTTGAGTTAAGCACCTGTGGTACAGGTGGGGTAGCGTCACATGTAACCACTAGAGGGTATCTGAAAACTGGCTAGGAGTTGGCTAGCCAATTGAAGGTGGGGAAAACTGGAGAGGCAATGCAATACTTGTCTCCAAATAATTGAAGAATTAGGCTTTCCCGTGTGGACCATGTTTCATTTAGAATAGAAGTTAGACACGTTCTGTTTGCCTAGAGAGTAGAACTAGAAGTTAAGTTATAGAAACTGCAGAGTCAGATTCATATGTGATATAAAGAAAAATTATGCTTAAATAGCAGAACTGTCCAAAATGGAAGGGACTGACTGCCTCAGGAGGTCCTTAATGAGTGGTTCTTACTGAGAACCACTTTAAATGAAGGCAGGATGACCACTTGTCAAGGATGTTATGGAAAGAATACCCAAACAGGCATATTTGGTTGGATTGGATAGTCTCTGTGGGCCATTTCAGCCCTGAGAACCAATGACTCTAGCTAACATGAGTTTCCCTTGCCTTCTAAGAAGAAGCAAAGAACTGGGCTCAGGGAAGCTTGTGGTACTGAAATGGAGGGTGGTCCAGGCCTGAAATCTAGAAAAAAAGCAATAGGCAACATTAGCAGATGAGAGCCAGTTGAGACCCCCATGTGGCTGAGATAGTCAAAAACATTTCTGTTAAGAGTTGTGGGGGGAAGGGAAAGAATTTGTATGAGACAGAGCTATGATCATGTTTCAAGGACAAAAGGACAAATGGAAAATTGAGTAAAAGTGGGTCTATCTTATTTTGGAAATAACAGAAAAGGCCAATTAATTTTTTTTTCTTATCCAAAAAGAAGCCACAACTCTATTAATTGATAGAAGCAGCACAAATTTCAAATCAGGTTGCATTTAATCTCTGAAATACTGGGGAAAAATCCTCATTTCCAGATAGTTACATCATAATTTCCATAATAGGATTTACAGTAGCATTACTGCTATTCTTCAGTGCTCAGACAGCCTTTACTCTGGACATACTTGGTTGGTCTGTGACTAATTCTATGCCCTTGACTTCTGTGTTTATTTCATCACTCTCTTCTTTACCTTCTTCTTGGACAATAAGAGTTTGTATGTGTTCTCCTGTGTTTGGGAGTTCTTCCTTCTCAACTTGAAGTTTTCAGGGGTAGCTATCTATGCCTCTTGAGAGAGATCCTCTAGTTTGACTTCCCCAAAGACCATGTGGGAATCTTAAGCTGGCTTCTGCAGAAATCGGGCTTTTTGATGACAAAAAGGAAGTTCTTAGGTTTCCAGATGGTAACTCCTGTTCCGTGTCTGAGGTCCAGCTTGGAAATATCCCATTGTTCTTTCTTTTCCTTAAGTCCCTGCTTTGCTTTACCCACCAGTTACTTGGAAAATCTCAGCTGCTGCCAGTGTTCTCTTCAGAGTCTTGTTGCTCAAGGTCAAGTACTGATTTGTGATTGTCAGATTCTGTTTGGGAACCTGTTTTATTCTGGGTTTGAGACAATTCTTGCCTTGTGGCTGGGACAGATGGTTTCTGTTATTTCCCTGGACATTTAGTGAGGAGAAACAAAAATCAAAACTGGCTGGAGAAAGAGACCTGATGCTGGTCTGGGCTTTAACTCATTTTTTTTTTACCAGATAGTTGAGAACTTACCATGTACCAGTCAGTATATTAAATGTGATCTCCAAATGTGATTTGGGGTCTTCCCATCATTTTTCTTCCAATAGGATTCAGATCTGGCCCCTCACACTCTGAGCTTTGATTTTGGGGCTTTAATATTCTCTTTCTTATTTTTATGCCCATATACCATTTCTTAAGTAACTCCAAGTCCCTTTTTAATTTTTTAATTTTAAATTTTAAATTTTTTAATTAAAGCTTTTTATTTTCAAAATATATTCATGGATATTTTTCAACATTTACCCTTACAAAACCTTGTGTTCCAAATTTTTTCCCTCCCCTCCCCTAAATGGCAAGTAATCCAATATATGTTAAACATGTTCAATTCTTCTATACATATTTTTACAATTATCTTGCTGCACAAGAAAAATCAGATCAAAAAGGAAAAAAATGAGAAAGAAAAAAAATGCAAACAAACAAACAACAAAAAGAGTGAAAATGCTATATTGTGATTCACACTTAGTTCCCACAGTCCTCTCTCTGGGTGCATATCACAAGACCATTGGAACTTGTCTGGCCTCCCTTTTTAGAATAGTAGACTCTTAAGGGCAAAGATTATTTTGCTTTTGTCTTTCTGTCCCATTGCTAAGCACAGAGCAAGCATTAAACAAATGCTTGTTGATTAATTAATTGAAAGATACTGGCCAACAGCAAGTGTCAAAAAGGCTAGCATCTACTTCATATGCCTTTGTTACTGCTGGTACTGCTCTTTCTGGTCAACATTTTACTGTAAGTAGCCAGCGTGATTTGGGTTAGTGCTTGGGAGAAAGTCAGACTCCCCACCTGTCTCTGATATATCCCCTAGTTTGCCTGCTTATTGCCATCTGGATCAAAGTTTTCAATGCTAGGGAAATTAGATAGCATAGAATATTAAATGAAGTATTGAGTGAGCCTGATCATCTATGAAATTCCGGGTCTTTCTTTCTATTCCTATGATTCTAAAGTACTCAGCACTGGAGAGCCAAATCTAGGCAAGTGAGAATTGTCTCTGTGGATACTGAGATATCTGTCACAGGGATTCAGAGTTCCTTGAAGGATGTTGTTTTGAGTCATTTCAGTGACCCCATTTGGGATTTTCTTGGCAAAAAACTGATGTTATTTTCCATTTCCTTCTCCAGATCATTTTATAAATGAGGAGCCTGAAGCAAATAGGGTGAAGTGACTTGCCCAGGATCACACATTAATTTCTGAGGTCAGATTTACTTTCGTGAAGATGAGTCTTCCTAGCTCCAAATCCAGTGTTCTATCCATTTCACCACTATTAAGTTTACCCGAGTTTGCTGAAGATATGGCCAGGTGAACTGGATTCCCAGCAAGGGATCAGGACAGGATTTTCCCTATAAGGAGGGACAATAAGTTTTTAAGATTAGCTATCTCACAGGTGGCTCTGGTTCAAACTCATTATCTCCCCACCCAAACTCATCCTTCTTAAATTCCCAGTTTCTATCAGGAGTACTACCATCCTCACAATCTTGGTGTGATCCTCTGCTTTTCTTTGTTCCCCTACAAATCCAATTGGTTGCCAAATTTTGTCATGTCTATCTCCACAACATCTGTCACATATATTCCTTTATCTCTACTCATGAAGCATCATGCTGGCTCAGATTTTTAATCACTGCCTGAATTTATTGCATTAGTCTCCCGTTTGATCTTCCTTTCTTTCTCTCATTCTATTTCCATGTTTGCCCAGCCATTTTCAATTGTGTCTGACTCTTCTGACCCCGTTTGGGGCTTTATTAGCAGAGATACTGGAGTGGTTTGCAATTTTCTTCTTCAGCTCATTTGACAAATGAGGAAACTGAGGCAAACAGGCTTAAGTGATTTGTCCTGAATCACTTAATTAGTCAGTGTTTAAGGCCAGATTTGAGCATAGGAAAATGAATCTTCCTGACTCCATGGCTGGCCCTATCCACTACACCACCTAGTTGTTAGAAAAGAATTTTAATTGCACCTGTGCTTTAATTCATATAGGGAACTCCTGGTGAGAAATTTTCTCTTCTAGTCCAAGATGAATGAACAGTAACAACAAAAAGTCTTTATTAAACACGTACTGTATGCCAAGTACCATTCTAAGGACTGGGAATATAAATAGAAAATCTAGTTAGAATTAGTTCTAAAGAAACTCATAGTCTAATTGGAAGAGACAAAACGTATAGGAGGAGGCAGCTGTCAGACAGGTCCAGGTCCTGGAGAAGTCTGGGTCAGGAGAAATGTTAGGGCCCAGTAGCCTGCCAGTATGTAGGAACTTTTTTGCCTACTCAAATAACATGAGCACAGTGCTCTCTTGGCAAGGTAGAGGTAAAAAGTGGAGGGACCTGATCTACGCCACTGGCAAAGGAGAGTGATCCAGACAGTTGGAGTGAGTTCACAACTTCCCTACAATTTAGAGTATTAGAAAGTTGCCTGAAATGCAAGTAACAGCCAGTATGTGCCAGGAGGAACTTGAACCCAGAGCTTCCTGACTACATGGAATCCATTACATCATGTTGTCTCTCTGATATTAATTGTCAAGTCCTTTCAACACCTTTCTTTCCAACTGGTAAATATTTGATTTTGTCTTTGATATCATAGTTTGGAGAAATCTTAGAAAAAAAATTACATCTAATCTGTGATTTTATGATGAGGGTATTGAGACCTGCTGGGGCTGGTGGTAAATGATTCACCAATGGTCATCTAGATACTGGCCAACAGCAAGTGTCAAAAAGGCTAACATCTCAAATAGGTAGTAACCAGTAGACCTCGAATTTGAACCTTTCTTTTCTAATTCAAAAATCCTGTACTTTGCCCCCTCTGCTGACACTTGGTCACAACAAAGTTGGAGAAATTCTACATGATAGCACCAACCTGGTCATAGTTGCAAAGATCCTCTGAGCTAGGTCAAGGGCAGGTTTGCTGTTCAGAAACCATTCCATCCAGGTTAAGCGGTCCAGGGTATATATACATTGAATCTGGCCATCTAAACCCAGATTTACTAATTTTAGGACCTGAAACTTTGCTGGCAACCCAAGGAGATCAACAAATGCTGCAGGAACCCTGAAATGTTAGGAAACCAAAAGGGGATTTCAATTAAAAGCAGCTTGCCGATCAGGTACATGCTTAATGCTATAATTACCCAGTGGTGACAGCTTCATGAAGTACAGGCGAGAGGGAAGTACTGACCAAGCAATTTTAAAAAGGTTGGTCTAATGCTCTTCATTTTTCACAAACCCAAATTGAGTTTACGCTTTCAGGGAATAATGAAAAAGATAGAGAGTTGAACATGACAATCTAATTCCCAGGTCCCCAGATTGAAAAAGTAATGTTTCCTCTGAAACCAGAGTGGCCCCAAAGAGATGAGCTCACTGCAGAAGCTAGCTGGACTTACTTTATTTTGATAGAAGCCATATAAACAAATATGGCAGTCCTCTTTCCAGTTAAGAAGAGGAGCCTCTTTGAATTTTAGTCCTTAGAGTAAAGAAAGCATCAAGAGCCCATGGCAAGACCTGAGCAAAGGTATATGAGCAATAACACTGGCTCCTTTCTGGTTTCTGATTCTCCAGACTTTTCCACCATGCTTCAGCTGTTTAAAAAATCTTCCATTCTTGTGACCTCACTCTGAAAGTTCTATCTACCTCATGGCTCCCTTCTCCCATTGGGGAGTTACTCCCAAGACCTCCATTTTGAAGAAGACTGAAGGCTTGCCATCCTTTATCCTCTCTCAGCTCTGATTATGATTCTCCAGACTGTGTCCTCATATGGGTACCTTCCCTCTTCCCTACCCCATTTTTCAGTTTTTAACTGTATTTTTTCATTATATTATGTTTCTTGAAGGGAGGGATTGTTTTTGTTTGTTTTTAATTTTGTTTTGCTTGAATTTGTATACTCATCACTTAGCAAAATACCTAGTCCATAGTAACCATTAATAAATGCTAGTTGCCTTAATTTGACTTAGAAAAAATGGATAAATCTATTTGTCTGAAGAAGCAGGACTGTTCAGAAAGTAACAAATAGACCAATTCTTCTAATGGAATAATGAGAAGACTTTTGATCTGTTGGATGAACTCTGGACCTTCTTGCTGGACCCACTTTACATCTGCTGTCTCAAATGACTTCTGATCCATCTTACTCTTAACTTCACACTCATTGATAAGCCAGATTTAGGGGTGGTTCTGTCAAAGAATTTTGATTTCCTGTAGTAAAGGATAGTATGAATCCCACAGATAATTCCATCAGAATCCACTCAGACTACTCTCAGATACTTGTGCACCTTCATGAAAGCCATCACCCTTTCCTAGATTGTCCTTACTATATATTTCCACCTATGGACATTCATTTCTCCCTTTAAGGCCCAGGTTATGCACTACTCCTTCCAGGAAGCTTTCCTGTTCCTGTATATATTCCCACCCCTAGATCCTTTTCTCCCTTTAAGGCCCAGATTATGCACTACTCCTTCCAGGAAGCTTTCCTGTTCCTGTATATATTCCCACCCCTAGATCCTTTTCTCCCTTTAAGGCCCAGATTATGCACTACTCCTTCCAGGAAGCTTTCCTGTTCCTGTATATATTCCCACCCCTAGATCCTTTTCTCCCTTTAAGGCCCAGGTTATGCACTACTCCTTCCAGGAAGCTTTCCTGTTCCTGTATATATTCCCACCCCTAGATCCTTTTCTCCCTTTAAGGCCCAGATTATGCACTACTCCTTCCAGGAAGCTTTCCTGTTCCTGTATATATTCCCACCCCTAGATCCTTTTCTCCCTTTAAGGCCCAGGTTATGCACTACTCCTTCCAGGAAGCTTTCCTGTTCCTGTATATATTCCCACCCCTAGATCCTTTTCTCCCTTTAAGGCCCAGGTTATGCACTACTCCTTCCAGGAAGCTTTCCTGTTCCTGTATATATTCCCACCCCTAGATCTTAGGCTGGAAAATCTCTCCCTTTTAAAGTTTTCTAGGCCTTCTAAAACCAAGAAAAAATTAATCCCCTTTCCATGTATCTCTACAGATTTGTATCTGTATCTGTATATCATTAAGTCTTCTCTTACCCAACAAAATTTCCTAGTTCTTAGTTTCCCCAACCAGTCCTCTTATCACATGAATAGTAAACTCTTCATAATCCTAAAGACCCTCTATGTTCTTCCAAAAATAAGCCGAGAATTGATCATAGAATTCTAACCAGGGTAGAGGACAGGGGTATAGGGGCTAGCATTTTCCTATTCATGGAAGCTTCTGCTTTTTAATATAAACTAAAATTGCATTAGTTTTCTACTAGAAGCTTTGGAGGATCAGTAAGATTTGAATAAGTATAGAGGCCATATTCCATATGAGAATCCCAAAAGAAACAAAGATACAGAAGTCTTTGGGGAGAAGCAATTATTTGAGGAACAATTCAATATTCTTCCATTATTGCAATTGATCAGAGTTGCCATTGGCTCTCATATTTCCTATGTTTCTATTTGGATTTTCCATTCTGATGCTTTCAGATCGTGAGATAATCTTGTTCATAACCTTTTTTGTATTAATCCCTATATTTCTTTTTTTCCAGGATTATTTTTGCCTTTCTTTGTATCCCTAGCATGTAGCACAGTGCTTGACATATAGCAAGCATTTATTGACTGACCAACTTACTATCAGAAGAATCAGAGAAAGGATTCCTGGAAAGATCATTTAGGTAAAGGACATATCAAGACAAGTCAAGAAGAATTTGTTAATTTAGGTTGTGCTGTAGCCATTCTTCAGAATCACTAATTTCTGCCTCTGGAATGATTGGGCTAGATCTCATTGTCTCAGGCTAGCCATTCCCTGCAAAGGTATTTGTGTATACCCTAAGAAGAAGCTATTATAGGAAAAACAATTCCCATTTAGAAGAACATTTTATGGTTATATGTGACCCTAGTCATCTTTGTTCGACTCTTTTCACAGCTTGAAAGGCTTAAATTTTTAAAGGTTTTCAGGGATGTGGCCAGTCTTTGTAGCCAATTCCCCTTCTAATTTAAGCAGAGAACTCCTTCCTATTTCTAAAAGGGATGCACAGGTTTTAAAATGTCTTTGTATTTCATTAGCATATAAATACCTGGTTATATCTGCAATTTGCCACTTACTTTCTATGACTCTCCCTCCCTCAGTGTCTGTCTGTCTGTCTCTCTCTGCATATGTGAAACTCTACTCTGCCCCCAGTATATTTTATCTCACTTAACCTTTAACTCTATGAATCACATACAAGATTTATCCCCATTTTACAGAGGAGGAAACTGAGAGATATTAAATGCAGACCTTGTTCCAAGAAGAGATTTCCAAAATGAGGTTTAACTCATGCACCGTTTCCAGCTAGTTCTTAGTAAATTGAGAGCCTAATTCTAGCCCCCACCTTGGATTGCTATTATAGTCTCTCATTGTACCATTCTTTGGTCCTTTTTTCCTTAAGAACTATAATGAGCCTGAGTTTTCAAAAGATTAGCAAAACCCTGGACAGAAGCCAAGGACTTTGTTGTCCTTAAACCTGTGAATGGCTTACAGTGTTATTTAGTGTCAATTTATTGTGTTCATTACATTGACAAATGAGGAAAGTGCTTTTTTCCTTTCTTAAATAAATCACTGATCATTTCAGTTTTTATTTAAGAAGCTGCTGACCCGAACTTCTTAAATATAAACATCCCTCAATCAATATGTAATAGCTCATATTTATATATGGCTCTAAGGTTTACAAAATGATTTTCTCAGAACTCTTCGAGGTGAATAATGCAAGCATAGCTGAACTCATTTTAAAGATTAGTAAAACTGAGGCTCAGCTGATAACAAACTTTATATCTAGTATTTTAATTTTGTCAAGTATTTTATCTATGTTCTTTCTTTTGAGTCTTAAAAACAGCCTCCTAGTTTTGGTGTTAGAGATATTGTAATTTCCATTTCATAATGAGGAAGTTGAGTCTCAGAAGTGAGTAACTTGCCTAACCATAGCTAGTGAGTGTGAGACAGAACTGGTGTGAGGTTTATTTCTTGTAAAATCAATGCTCTTGGGGGATAGAGAACTGAGTGCACATCCTGCCTCTTACACTTAGTGGCTGTGTGATCCTGAGTAAGCTTCTTAATTTCTCTGAGCCTCAGATCTCTCATTTGTAAAAGGGGACAGTAATACCTAAATCACAGGATTGTTATGGAGTTCCAAAGTGATATCATGTATAAAGCACTTTGCAACTCTTAAAAGTCCATCAGCACAATTTAGAAGCTTCTCCCTCCCATCCTCAGTATTGCATTAATCCTAGTGCCCATCTGCCACTGCCATGCATTGACCATATCTCTTTTCCTTGTCTCCACTGCTAAATCTGCAGCTAATGTATTCAAGTTGCTCCCTGGCAACTTTTAACAATGATTGACTTTTCTCTAAGAACAGAGACCAGCAGTGTCAATACTGGGTCTGTAATCCCAAAGAAATCATAAAGGAGGGAAAAGGATCCACATGTGCAAAAATGCAGCACCTCGTTTTGTGGTAACAAAGAATTGGAGAAGGAATGGATGCCCATCAATTGGGAAGTAGCTTAACAAGTTGTGGTACATGAAGGTAATGGAATATTATGATTCTGTAAAAATGATGAACTGGCTTATTTTAGAAAGGCTTGGAAAAATTTACATGAACTGATGCTGAGCGAAACAATTAGAAGCAGGAATAGAAGCAGGAATACATTGCACACAATAACAACAAGAATGTGTGCTGATCAACTCTGAAAGGCTTGGCTCTTCTCAGTACTTCAGTGATCCAAAGGAATCCCAATAGACTTTGGTCAGAAAATGCCATCTGCAACCAGAGAAAGAATTAAGGAGACTGAATGTAAATCAACACATGCTATATTCATTTCTTTTTTCTGGGTTTTGTTCTCTTTCCCATTTGCTTTGATTTTCCCCTCCCAATATAATTCATAAAACAATATGTATTAAAATAAATAAACTAAAAAAAGAATTGAGACCAAGAACTGGACCTATGATTTCATGGATGCAGTGAGATCCTGGAAAATACCTTTTTCTTATCGTTGAAGGTTTGCTCCTTTTCTAGCACCTTTAGTCTTGTTATTTTTTAAAAATGTTTATTTCTGGGGGTTTTTTGTTGATTTTTTTTTCTTTTTCAATCTTTTTTTTTTCCAACAGAAATGGAAAATGAAACAAAACCAAAACAGAACAGAAAATTGTGTACCTAGCAGATCATCAGGGAGAATTCAAAATATGTAACATTAAATTGCCAGTTCAAAAAGGATCTATAACAGTAGAAGAAATTATATTCATGAGTGTCCATTTTTTCTTTACCTCCTTATAGGTTGTTCTTTTATTCTTTGCTGCATATGTTTTCTATTTTATTCTTTTTTCCTTCCCTTTCATGACCCCTTAATTCCCCCAAATGGGTTATAGTTAATCACATATATATTTGTACATACTTGTATAGATATATACATACCTGCCCCCATTATATATATATATATATATATATATATATATATATATATATATATATATATATATATATATATATATATATACACACACACACATATACATATATGTATACACACATACATAGAGCAACATGATACATATTTACACATACTCACACACATACATATGTATGCACCCATATGTAAACATGCATCTAGAACAATATCTGGTACCTACAATCTTAAGAAAGACCCTAGAACACTGAGAAGTTAAATGAATTTCCCATTTTCATGACCAGTTAGAGCAAGATTTGAATAAGGGTCCTTGCTGGCCAGCTCTAACTCTCTACCTATGGCACCATGCTTCCTCTCAATTTTGGCATTAAATTTTACAGTATTGCCATCCCCATTTCACAGATTGGGAAGCTGAGGTCAACAGTGATGAAGTGACTTGCTCAGGATCACAAGTCTGTTAAGTCACAGAGTCAGGATTTGAACCTGGGTTGCCTGACTCAATGTGCCTTTTATGAGATGGGTTAAGGGTACAGGTGCCATGTGTACACTGAGTGCCAAGGGAGGGGGATCAATCCTGGGAGATGGGGAGGGGCTGGAGTTCTTGGACAACTTATTCCTGTCGGAAGTCTTGCCCTTTATTGGTAGGGCAGCATCTTGTTTGGAATAAATGAGTTTTGATGGGTAGGTATTTTTGGAAGCTGAGAAAAATGGAAGTTGGTTTTGCAGCCAAGTTTGTCCTTTTTGTATCTGGCAAACACGGATGTCTTTGCTGCCTTTTGTGTTTCAGATGGAGCTGAAATGAGGCAAGGCTGGCTTGGGTTTTTCACTTTCGTTTGCTTATTTGGTGCAGAATTTAATGGAGTTACGGCACCAGAGACCACCTGCTGTAGCCCGGGAGGGACAAGAGAGGGAGCCCATGAGTCCACCATGATCATTCCCCTTGTCATGCTCCCGTCTCTTAGTAACATTGATGTTAAACGCAGAGGCTATTAGAGATGGAAAGGATCTCAGAGCTGGTCAGCTAGTCCAGGCTCAATCTTTCTCTTCTCTGTAGAATAAGGAACAAGGAATCACAGAATTTGTGACTTACCGTGATGCCGGCAGAGCCTAAATTTGAACCCAACTCCTGAGTCAGTGTCCTTTCCACTGTACCAAGCTGTGACTGCATCTCTCTGGTACAATTAACATGGTCTATTTAGTATTATCTGCATTTGTGTCTTATCTCTCCCTCCATTAGACTATCAAATATAAAAGGGCAGGTACCTGTCTTATCCAGACTTTGTATCTCCCCGAGAGCCTGACTGGTGGTTAATTGATGCTATTTGTGTAGCAGTTACCACTTAATCAGGAGTTTTCATCTGCTAATGAAAGCAAATGGAGAGAACGGCCCCCTCAAATGAGAAGCTGACATGTACAGAACAATCCTGAGGGCTCAGACATTACTTACTAAGGTATTTGAAATCAAAGTTCTTTCCCATTCTTACATTTTATCTTCTTGACATTTTCAAGACCTCATTTTTTGATAGGGGAAAGCAAAACAAAGATGGAATGATTTGACCAGTATCATACAGCTAGTTGAGGGCAAACTGCCATCACAATCTAAATCCCCTACCTCTAGTTTATTTGTGATTCTTCTGGACCTCACTGGTAATGACACAATTTTGCAAAGAGTTCTTCTTTCTTTCTTTTTAGTTTTTTTTTTTTTTTTTTTAAGATTAATTCAATTGAATAGGGAAAGAAATCTTTGCAGCTGGTGGCTTTGTGAAGGATAAAGCAGGTTGCTTTCCCAGAGTTGAAAGAAGTGATTGAAAATAAAGCTTTTTGGAAGTGTTTACAGCAGAAAGTGGGCACCAAAACAACCATTCTATACTGAAAACAAAGAAGGAAAGGCTCTGCAAACCCTCTGGAAAGTTTGAAAGAAAGTGAATGTTAAGGTTCTCAGAAGCAAGTAGCTTTGTGCCCATCCAGCAAGACCAAGAAGCGTAGAAAGATGTCTAGACTAGAATCTTGAGAAAAAAACTGACAAATTATGGCATTGTCTTAAAGAAAATCTTAAATATTTACCTAGAAATTCACCATTTCCTTGCTTTCTGGGGCACTGACTGAAAGTGATGATAGGATCTAGAAAGGACAACTCCTAGTTCCTCCAATTCTTAGATCTTTCTCAAACCTACATGTCTACATGGCTACAATGTCCTCCCTTTCCTATGCGGGATAATGTTTTAGCTTGGATCAAAGTGGGATTTTTTGTTTTTCACAATAAATAGGTGCCAAATCATACTTAGGTACCAAATACAGTATACAGTGTTTAAGAATACATTTATTTTAGTGAGTTCAATTAAAACATTTAAGGTTATGTTGGGATCCTAAAGCTGGAAGGTCTTTATTATTAGACCCTCATCTCCTCAATAAAGAAACTAAGACCTAGAGAGCTTGAGAAATTTGCCCATAATACTCTGATAACAAGCGACAAAGCTGGGATATGTCCTTGAGTCCCTTGGCTATGAGCTCATTTCATGGCGCCACACTTTCTTTAGATGTAGAAAGTACTGGATGAGATGCTTGCAATAAGATATGCAAAAATGAATTATCTGCACATGCTTAACATATATTGGGTTATTTGTTGTGTGTGGGAGTGGAGGAAGGGAGGGAGAAAAAATTTGAAACACAAGGTTTTGCAAAGTGAATATTGAAAACTGTGCATATATTTTGAAAATAAAAAACTTTAAAAATATACACAAAAATAAGAAAAAAATGAATTATCTGTCAGTCAACAAGCATTTATTAAGCACTAATTATGTGCCAAATACTGCTCAGCCCTGGAGATACAAAGGGAGGGAAAAACAGTTCCTACTTTCACATTCTAATGAAGAAACAGCAGATAAATAACGAGATATATGTACAGAGTAAATGAGAGCTAATCTCAGAGGGGGAGGCATTAGCAGCTTGACAAAAGGGCCAGAAAATACCTTCTGAAGAAGGTAGAATCTGAGCTGAATGTTGAAAGAAGTCAAGGAAACTAAATGGTCAAGATGAGAAGAGAGAGAGCATCCCGGACCTGGAACACAGCTAGTAGAAAGAGCTTTATTCATGTACATAAATCACTTGGCAGGTCTCAAAGGGCTGTATAAATATTGTCATTTCCCCATTTTACAGGTGAACAAATTGAAACTCAGGTAGAAACACTCAGTCACTTACCTAATAACTGTTGGAACAGAGGCTTGAATTCCAGTCTTCTTACTCCTTTCTTTACAACCCACGGATGAGGGCTTATGAGGCACTGGCCAAGGATTGTTGCTGTGGGAATAGACATGATGTTCATTCAACTCAACAAGCATTTGCTTTGAACCTTCAGTGCTCAAAAATGCTTATTGCCTGAGCTATAGACAGAAAACTTCAGTGCGGCGTAACTCCCTGTACTCAAGCAGCTTACCCTTCTACTGATGACATGAAGATGATAGGACTGAATTATCAGCAGGACGCATTTTGAGTAGCTCTTTGTCCCCTCAAGGAAGTGGTTCCTTGTTGTAAGACCACCCACACTGCAATAGAATGGGTTTGTCTCATTCGTTTTCCTTTTTTAATGAGTTCAGCACTTGGCTCACAGTCTGGCTTTCCACTCTAATTCATGCCCTCCTACTACAGGACTTCAGCAAACATATTAATGATTCCTTAAAAGCCCTAATTTCTCAGTTCCTACAACTTAATTCTCCAGTCCACCACAACTACACACACAGTCTTGATCTGGTAATCATACTTAATGGTGCTGATTCCATGTTGCAAACTGAAGTTCCCTTATCTAATCATAGTCTTTTTTATTATTGCATCTTTCCCTGTGCCGTGTACCATCGAATCCTGTTCTTTATCCTCACCATGACTTCTATTCCTTCCAACCTGAGGCCATCATTCTTGCACTTGCTTTTCTCTCTTCCCCATCAGCAAGATTGCTTGCTGATGCAACTCAGCTCTGTCCTACTCTTTATTGTTTAATTTCTGGTCCACTTGTCCTGTAGGTTGTTATTCCATGTGTAACATGATGCTTTGGTGATTAAATCATTTTAACCTTGGGAGCAATACAGTACCCCCTAAGAACCAGGTAGTTCCTTTCTCTGCAGTATTAGGGAGATTTTTTTGTTTTTGTTTTTGTTTTGTTTTGTTTTTTTTGCAGGGGGGGGTAGGAGTAGGGGGAGAGAGTTGGATGTGAAGTTAGCAGTACAATTACAATTACTCTAAATCGCCACTTAAGATAATTCTTTACATTCAGGCAGAGGTGTGGCTCTCCGATATGATTTGCATATATGCCAAAGTAACCCCTAATTTCTATGTGATTAAGGCAAAATTCAGATTGCCAGAAATATTTGGATAATGAAGTAACAGATTACATTGTTGTATCTGTGGATAGGAAGGCATAAGAAAAGTACAAGATCTTTTTCTTTCTTATGTCACATGGTATTTTTATTAATCTTGTCAAACATTTTCCAATTATATTTTAATCTGATTTTGATGCCCTGGGGAGTTATGTAGATCCCCACATATTTGATACTTTTGTTCTATACCACTCAGCTATTTCTTCATAAATTCTACCCATTACTGTTTAGTTCTGCTTTCTGGGTTCAAATAAAACAAGACAAATCCTTGTTTTACTTCATAGATCTTTCATACACTTGAAGATAACTACTGTTCCCCCTCCTCTTCTTCTGAATAGACACAATCCCGTTCCCTTCAATTGCACCGCATGTAGCGTGGTGAGCAAGACCTTTTTCCTTCAGTCCTAGAGTAGGTGGGTACAGCAGGTGGTATTAATTTCTGTTTTCTGCTCTAAGATACCTGTAGGGCCAATTGCCTACAGCTCCCTTCTCTGCTACAGTTCAATCTTATTGCATCTTTCTTCTGCTGGTTATCTCAGGGCTATTAATTCTTTCCAACTCCGCTCTAGATATCCCCGTTCTTTCTTTGCAGCTTAGCTCTGGATGTTCCCACTCTCTTCTCTTCCTCAGAATCTCCAAGTTAGCTTATCCTTTTTATAGTAGTTCCTCAGGTTGTGACCAAGTCTTTCATACTGTGGTTTTGATTAATTCAAGGAATTATAAAAGCCCCACTCACAGTCCGTTCTCATTCTTTGACTCAAAACCTAATAAAGGTAGCTATTTTAAGCGAAGTGAATAGTTAATTAAGCTTTACCCTTACACTTGACAAACCTAAGTAATCACTCTTGTGTCTTTTCTCCTTTGTTCTTATCTATATGCTACTAAGTAGAGCTGGAGGAAATCATGAAACCTTGCTGATTTGGTTCATGAAAAATTTTTGCTATCTATTCTCCATTGGGCCCTCATTACAGTAAAGCATTTTCTTTTCTCCTCCTTAATCAAATTCACTATTTAATTCCCCCAAATGACTATTCAAAATGTTTTCATATTTCCTCAAGTCTCCCACTGCACCTCTCCCTCTCCCTTTCAGTTGAGCACCTTACCTCATTCTACCTAGGGAACTTTTACTATCTCTTCCTTTATAGCCAGCCCCTCTAAATATACCCTTGATCTCATTCCCTCCTATCTTCAGCAAATTGCCTCTGCTGTTATCCTTCCTCTGTTTTCTTTAATTTCTCTTTGTCTATTGGATCTTTTCCTGCTGCCTACAAATACTCCTCATGTCTCTCCAATCCCTAAAAATCCCTCATTTGTTCCAACTATCCCCATTATTTTCTTTTATCTCTTATCCTATACTCTTTGAGTAAGCAGCTTGTGCCTGCTTCTCTACTTCCATTTTTCTCACTCTCTGCTCAATTATTTTTGAAATCTGGTTTCCTACCTCATTGTTCAACTGAAACTACATTTTTCAGAGTTACCAATGATCTCTTCAGTGCCAACTCCAGTGATCTTTTCTCAAGCTCCTTCTATGAAGCATTTGGCATTATTGATTACCTTCTCCTGGACACTCTCTTCTTTCTACGTTTTCCTGATATTATTCTTTTCTGCCTCTCTTCCTATTTATATGGCTACATCTTTTTAGTCTCTTTTACTGGTTTTCCATCTATATCATGACCACTAACAGTGAATGACTCCAAAGTTGTTCTTTCTTCTTTTTTTGCACCATGTTTTCTCTTTATAATTTTATCAGCTTCCATGGACTCAGTTATCATCTCTATATAGAGATTCCATATCTGTATATCCAGTCCTAGCTTCTCTTATGAGACAAAGACTGACACCACCAATTGCCTTGTGGATAGTTCAAAATGGATGTCCAGTAGATATCTCCAACTCAACAAGTCTCATCTTTCCCCTCAAACTCTTTCTTCTGACCTTTGGGTCTATAACCCTAAGAGATAATAAAAAAAGAAGACAAAAATGTTTGTTAACAATCCTTTTTTGAAGTGGCAAGAAACTGGACATTGAGCAGATGCTCATCAGTTGGGGAATAGCTAAATAAGTTATGGTATATGATATATAATGGAATATTATTGTTCTGTAAGAAATGATGAGCAGGCTGATTTCAGAAAAGCCTGGAAAGACTTACATGAACTGATGCTGTGGGAAGTGAGCAGAACCAGGGGAACTTTGTACACAGAAACAGCAAGATTATGTAATGATTAACTCTGATGAATTTGGCTCTTTTCAGCAATGAGGTGATTCAAGGCAATTCCAAGACTTGTGATTGAAAGTTCTATTTGCATCCGGAGAGAAGGCTGAATGTGGAGCAAAGAATAGTATTTTCACCTTTATTGCTGTTGCTATTTATTTGCTTTCTTTTTTTAATTATGTTTTTTCCCTTTTGATCTGATTTTTCTTGCACAAAATGATGACTATGGAAATATGTTTAGAAGAATTGCACATGTTTAATCTAAAAAAATAGAATGTCAGTTCCTGGTGGGTACCGATTGTTTGTACATTTATTTCTCTAGTGCCTGTCACAGTGTCTGACACTTAATCAAGCACACAATGCTAAATAAGTCTCTGCCAACTGAGAGGTGGGGCAAAAGGATATATATATATATAGTCTGGCACCACAAAGTGGTATCTGGTAGGTATCAAGTATAGCTTAAACTTGTGACTTTGGACTTCTTGGCATTGTGTTCTGACCAACTGAGCTAAATCTGATCAAATGTAGTGGAAAGAATGGAAGCATCTTCCAAAATGAAAGTTCTTCTCACATCTGAATAATCTGAATAGCTGTATATTGAGAGAGCATCGCACCATGAGAATGAGCAGATAGAAAATTGTTGGTTTTCCCTGGGTATGGATGAGTCACATTCTTTTAGGGCTCTTAGTTAGAACCCTGGAGCATGTACCCCAGAGTTTTCTGTCCTGGTCTTATAAAGCTGTTATGCTCCTGATCCAAGGAAGTAATTTCTTCTCTCTGAGATTCAGTTTCTTATTCTAGACTGCATTCTTCCAGGTGCCTCATGGTCATTAATTGTAATATATTGGATTGGGATTAACTTTTCTGTCATGGCCTGTGTGCATCACTGAGCTGAGATATCTGGCAATGCAGGATCTAAGAAAGCAGGATAACAAACGTCTGCCTTTCCAGGCTGGGCTGAGGCACATAATGTCCAGCCTGTCTCACATAAATAATACATGTACCAACATTTGTTTAATGTTTCATATGTTGCCCATGCTAGTATGGCTGTACCACCTGAATTATAGTATCCACGGGCCTATGGAAACTATCCTTTGAGGGCTAAGGAAATGTTTTTTTCCTTCTATAACTTAATAGTCTTCATGGCTAGCAGGTCATATTTTACAAAGTACTTTCATAAACATGAATTCCATGAATATTAGGATGATGGGTCTAGAGACCTCAAAGTCCATCTAGTCCAACCCCCTCATTTTATAAACAAGTAAATGAAGGCCCTGAGAGATTAATTAAGTTGTTCAAAGTCACACGGATATTAATCTTCAAAGGGTGGAGTCTGAACCCAGGTCTTCTCGGGACAGCATGTGCAGTCCTGGATCCTCCCCACAGCCCTGCAAGGTTGATAGGATGGTAGATATTATTATCCCCGGTTTACACGTAGAGACATTGAGGTTGGAAGTGTTTACGTTCTGTGCCTAACGCCAGATGGGAATTACGAGCCAGATTGCAGATCATAACCTATGCCTTCTGCTGCCTAATCCAGCACTAGCTATCTCCTACCCCTTGTTAGCATGCTTCATGTGGCAAAGGCATCAAGTCCCGACCAATGTCTCCTCAGTGCCCTCACTTTGTGCTAGGAGTGGGTCTCCCCAAGGAGGGGCCAGGTAGCTGAGAAGATCGTGATCTGATTGGAATCAGCCTGCTCAGATTTATTGCTCCAATTAATCATGGAGGGATGAGACCAGTGTGGTATTGGAGTCACCCACTCCCCTGAGAGAGCAGAAGCACATTATTCTCCTTATTCCTTGCACACTGAGAACATTTGCAGCAGCTCGGAGCACAGAAAGGGTTGCATAAACATTTTAATATTGCATGAGGCTTGTATAAGGCTGAATGAGTATGTGAATGCTAAACCATGACACATAAAGGCAGAGAGAGGTTGGGGGGGGAGGTCCTAAGATTGTCTCATTTTATCAACTAGAGAAGCCAGACTATAGTAAGTCAGTACATTTTGATAGCCATCAAGCTTAGTATTTTATGTGCTGTGAACCATAGTGATACATCAAGCCCAAACACTGAAAAAAGAAAGGGCCATTTTTCTGGTTTTCACCTGATTTTCCATGGGAAAAAATACTTTTCAAGTCAATAATTTTTTCCCATTTCATTTTTGGTGAATGTTATTGCCTTTTATGGTGGGATTTCATTCTTCTCTGATGAAAAGACCCCCCAGTCTAGAGTGGGCTTAGGTAGAAAGCTCATTATGGGCCTTTCTTGCATGTATTTTGAATGCATTTCTCTGGATAAATGTAAGAGGTTTTTTTTTTTTTTTTTTTTTTTTTTTTTTTTTTTTTTTTTTTTTGAGAAAAGGACTACTTTTTGTGTTTTTGTTTGTCGTGGTTTTTCTACTAGATGGAACATGTTAGACATTGAATGTTTGTTGATTGAATCTTAGAAATGTGATCAAAAGCCGCTTTCCAGCTGGACTGGCCATCCACAGATGGTAGACTCATTATCTGAGGGATACCAGGGAATGTGTAGCAAAGCACAGGGTTGTGTAGCAACATCTCAGCTCATTTATTTCCTTCCTTCCTTCAGTTCTTATCCCGAAGCCGGTGGCATTCAGGCATTCCATTAAAAATATAACCTCTGTGAGGGCAGGGCCTGGCTTTGTTGTCAAGATCCCTTTACTCAGCACAGTGCTTGGCAGCATATAAATGCTTAATAAATATTTGTTGAAGGAATGAAGGAATGAAGGAGTCTTATTCAGGCTCTTCACCTGCAGAAACAACTTCTTTAATAATTTATATCTATCATCCATCCCTCTCTGGTGGCATTTATGGCCGTAGGGGATCGTTCCTTAACAGAGACAGATAAAGAATGGCCACAAAAGAGGGAGTCAGTATCTTAGAATTACCACATCTGAGTTGTGCTCAGACTTGAGAGGACAAGGTTGGCCTTGTTCAGTTCTTAGGTAGTGTTACCAAAGAAAGTAAAATGAAATTGGCTGGTGAACGATCCCTTAAATGGGATGGTTAGCCTTGAGTCGTGACTGGGGCAGAGCTTCCCTTCTACAGGAGATGACAGCATGTGCATATATAAGTACAGACAGAATAATCCCAAAATGGCTACAAGGTAGTTTAGGGAGAGATGATACGAGCAGGTTGGGTTGGGGAGAGTAGAGCAGGAAAAGCTTCATGTAGACATTGGGGTTTCAACTGAATCACCCCCTTGTTATTCAGTAGTTCTGGCTCCGTGACCCCATTTGGGGTTTTCTTGGCAAAGATACAGGAGTGTTTCGCCATTTCCTTCTCTGGTTCCAGATGAGAAAACTGAGGCAAAGCGCCTTACCCAAAGAGCTACAACCTGTCTGAGGTCAGATGTTAACTCGGGGAGATGATGTTTCCTTGCTCCCCCTTATTTACCCATTTAACACAACTTTATTTCATTTACTTCTCCCACCAGTTTTATGAAAGCGGTACTACGGATATTATTATCCCCATTTTATAAACAAGGTAACTGAGGTTAAAATACTAGAGGGAAACTGGATGATTGATTAATTACCTTCTCAGGATTAGGTTAAGTGATCTGTAAGATCACTTTAATTCTAGGATTCTGTGGCTAAAGACTACTCTTCTGCCCGCTAGGAGATGTTAACTTCATTGGATTCCTAAGGACTCGGTAAATTCAAGACATCATTATCTGTACTTCAGGAAAAAAAAAAAAGAGAGAGAGAGAAATTAAAATTCGAATCAGAAAAACCTGGGTTAAAATCTTGCCTAGGGCACTTACTAGCTGTGTGATGCTGAATAAGCATTTTAATCATCCCTAAACCTATTTGGGATGGTCAAGCTTCCTTAGCTTCTCCCTTGCTTTAAGCTCCCAAGGTTTGAAATGAGATGGATGTCCACCATTCCATTTGTTCCGATGAGATGGAGGGTGGCCAGGTCTTCCCATCTGACCTTGCCTCTGTGGCCTGCAGTGTTAAAGGGACAAGCTTCTTAACTCTTTATGTGCTTTAAGGACTTGCCTTTTGACCTGCAATTGAAACTTCCTTTTATAGGTTGTCTTCCCCCAACTGGCGCATGAACTCTGAGAGTAACAAGTAACTAGTTTCTTCTCCTTGTGACCACAGTGCTGGGTATAATGCCTGGTATATAATAAGTGCCTTTTCATTCATTTATTATTTGAGCCTCATTTTCCTTATCTGTAAAATAGGAATAAGAATAGCTCCAATTTCACAGGGTTATTTTAGAGATGAAATGGATTAATGTGCTTCAAGTGCTTTGCAAATTATTACATAAACCTTAAAGTGCTGTGTAAATATAAGCAGTTATTTAAAGAAAATCTGTTATCTTCTTTAAAATCTTTGATCAAAGGAACAAAGCCTGGAAAATGTGCTGAAGTCTCTGTACCCTCCTAATCGGCCCATCAGGAAATATCTTGTACTCACCTTGAATATCTCGGCCAGTTTTCTTGTCCTTGAAGACCAGGTTCCCAGCTGTCACCAGGCAAGTTTGAGGGTGGAGCGGTCCCAACAAGATTTATTTTCTTTTGCCTAGATTTAATTCAGACCAAAAGGCAAGAAAATTAGTTGTCCGCCTTCCCCCACACACATACTGATGCCCAAGCGGTGGGGATTGTAGAGGGAGGACAAGAAGATTCCATTTGCAAAATGAATTCCAGAACTCTTCCAATTAGTTCCAGGGGGAAAAAAATCAGGAGGGAAGTGGTTGGTATAATTGAACTCCTCCATTTTCATTCACTGGGGAATCCCTTGATTCTCATAGCACAGCTCAGGCCTATTTCCTTCAAAAGACCTTTCCTCATTCCATTTCCCCTCAAGTCTTCACTTACTGCCACTCTCTTCATAAAATTATTTCTACTACACTGGCAGGTACTTTTTATTTATTTATTTGTGCATATGTTTCATCCTTCCAGTAGAATATAAGCTTCTTTGAAGGGTAAGGAATGTTTTCATTTTATCTTAGTACCTTTAGCATAGTGCCTGGAACACAGTATGTACTAAATTTTTATTTTATTTTAAGTTCTATATTCTCCTCCTCTCTCCACCTCTTCCCCACCCATTGAGAAGGTAAGAAAAAACAATAACTGTTCTACACAGGAAGTCATGCAAAACATTTCACATTCACCAGGTTGCCAAAAAAAGCAAGAAAAACAAAGGAGAAATATGTTCAATCTGCACTCAGAGTCCATCAGTTCCCCATCTGGAGTAGATAGCATTTTTCAGCATGATTTTTTTGGAACTGTCTTAGATCATTGTATTGATCCGAGAAGTTAAATCTTTCACAGTTGATTATCATTACAAAATTGCTATTACTATGCACAAAGTTCTCCTAGTTCTTCTGATTTCACTTTACATTACTTCATATAGGTTTCGCCATGTTTTTTTCCCCTGAAACCACCCTGTTCATCATTTCTTATAGCATAATATCCCATCAATTATATACCACAATTTGGTCAGCCATTTCCCTGCTGTTGAGCATCTTTTCAAGTTCAATTCTGTAAACCACCACAAAAAGGGCTACTTAAATATCTTAGCACCTATAATCCTTTTCCTTTTCCTTTCATCTCTTTGGGATATAGACCTAATAGTGCTATTGTTAGATCAAAGGTCATGCAGTTTTATAGCCCATAGTTCCCAACTGTTCTTCAGAATGGTTGGTACAGTTCACAGTTGTGCCAGCAATGCATCCAAGTACCTCTTTTCTCCCACCCCCTCTACTATTTGTCATATTCCTTTTCTGTCATTTTAGCCACTCTGATGGGTATGAGGCTCACTTGTTGTTCAGTCATTTCAGTCATGTCCAACTCTGTGATCTCTTTTGGGGTCTTCGTGGCAAAGATACTGGAGGGATTTGCCATTTATATACTCAGCTCATTTTACAGATGAGAAACCTGAGGCAAACATGGTGAAGAGATTTGCCCACGGTCATAGCTCGTAAGTGCTTGAGGCTGGATTTCAACTTAAGAAGACGAGTCTTTCTGACTCCAGGTCCAGCAGCCTTTTGACTGTATACAGTAGGCACTTAATGATTGATATTCATGAAAATGAATTGAAGTCATTTTTTAGAAATAGGCAGAATTGACTTTTCTCAGAAGGAATAGACAGGCCATCCTGTCACTCAAACGAGGCTATCTCAAAGCAAGGCTATCTCGTTTTCTTTCTTATACTGTAGATGACCTAGGGTAGTGAGACAGGAGAGCTCAGGAACACCGTAATGACCTTCCATTTCAGCATGGAACCAATAAATGCTTGAAGCGTTTGATCTACTTGCATAAGTTCTATCACCCTTTCTATGTAGATGAAGCCAGGTCTCCATATTCTACATACCCTGCATTAACTGTATTAACCACTGTCTGCTGGACATTTACTTTGATCTACAAGTCCCCAAAATATTCCGAAATTAATATGATCCAAACAGATCTTATATATTTGTCCCCCAAGCATTTATTAAGTACCTTCTATGTGTCAGCCATTTGCTAAGGGTTAGAGATACGGAGAAAGGCAGGGACAGCCTTTGCCCTCAAGAATTTCCCGGACTAATGCAGATAGTAACATGCAAACACATGGGTGTATTTACATTGGTATGTATCCATATTGATCCACATGCATGATGTGTATATATATGTAATATAATACATGCATGTACACACATATAATATGTTTATGCATGCATCATATCTGTATTCACCCAAATACACATATGCACACACACATATGTACTACACACAAACACATATATGCACATATGAGGGAAGTAATCTCAGAAGGAAATATCAGCGCCTAAAATAGTGCTTCCCTCTTATTCTTTAAAAATAAAAACAACTTAAAACAATGAGCCTTCAAAAAATCTTCAGGGGCTTCATGTTACTTCTAGGTGAAAATAAAAATTGCACAGCTTGCCAAAGAGGTATAATCAGACCCCCTCCTACTTTTCCAGGCTTATTAGATATCAGTGTCTTTTAGGTATTCTCTCTACAACCAGACAAGCCTGTCTCACACTTACAACGTTCTGTCTCTCACTCCAGGTCTTTCTATAAGTGGTTCCCCACATCTGGATTGCACTCTCCTCATCTCGGCTTATAGAATCTCTGACTTCTTTCAAAGCATTATTGAAATATGCTGACCTATTCAAGGTCTTCCCCCCTTTATAGGTAATTTATTTATTTCTGTATTTATTTGTGCACAGGCCCTTTCCTCCTTGCCCAGTAGAATGTAAGCATTTTGAGGACAGGAATTATTTCTTTTCTTTCCCTGGGCAGCCGGGGAGGGATTAGTATCTTTCTGTTTCCATTGCCTAGTGCAGTGTCTTTCACATAGAACAGGTTTGAGAAACAGGGATTGAATTGAATTTCACCTCACTCCTTCCCACTCCCTGTTCACTCCTGTCTCCTAGCTCTGTGGAAGTAGAGTGGGATTCTCCTCTCATCCCCCCTAATGTGTGCATTGTCCCTCTTGCACGGGACAGAAAGGCGCCATCTCTTCCAGCTCGTTCAGGACAAGCAGCCACTCATTCGTTCACTTATTATTGCACTCATGCATCCCGGTAGTTCATCCACAAGTAGCCCTCTCTTAGAGAATCAATCCCCTTCCCTTAGACCCCCAACACACACCCTGGAGAAAGTAACTGGAGAAATATTCCCAAATACACAACCTGCTATGCCCTAACTTATGCCAAGTCTCAAGGTAGATGTAAATCTCATAATTTGTACAAAAATGTGAATTGCGGGCTGATGGCCTTGAAGGGGTCAGGAGAGAAGAAGGGGCCTGGGACGGGTCCTGAGGGAGCCACTGGGCCTGTAGTTGCTCTGCTGGGACCTTCCTCGATTTTCCTCTTCCTCCTGTTTTTCCTCTCTACCAAATACTACCAAACCTACTCAACACATCACAGAGACACTGGCTAAGACAAACCCTCTCAAACAGACAGTAGCAAGGAACAAAAGTCACCTCAGAGTGGGTTAGAAAAATAATATGGCAGGAACAACACAAACCCCCACCAGATCTGTCTGTCTTTATGATGGTGGAAGGCTGTCCACACCCTCTCCTTGCTCAGGTGTACTGCACCAGGATGATCCCTTCCAAGGGAAGCAAACCTAAGACACCCTTGATGCTGGGCTTGCTTTGTCCCCAAGAGGTTGCATGGCTATGGATGGCACAAAAAATGGTCACTCCTTTGAATGATTTAAGCATGTCCTGCTGACTCTGGGGAATCTGGTAGAGGAAATAATGCTGGCTAGAGCAGAGTCTTCTAGTAACAAGAGCAATGACACATAAATCCAATTGGTCTTAATGTGTCTGAAGCTTCCCTTTGACTTATGTGCAAAACCAACACCAGCTTATTCTTAATAATCATAGAGGGCACCCACAGGGCTCCCTGGTACAAAGTATGTTACATACACTATTTTCTTATTAACCCTCCTCTAGCCTGGGAGGTCAGAACTACAAACATATATCTCTTTTGATTTTCCAGATAACTCAGGCTCAGTAATTTGCTTTATGTTTTATTTGTTTTGGAGCAGATGAAAATGTCTCATTTAAATTAAAATGTACTTCTCCTTGCTGTCATGTGGACCAGCCCAAATAAATATAAGCATTTCATCTGCTTCTTACATAGGAATAAGCCCTGGTTTTGGAGTTAAAGGACATGGACACAAATCTTACCTCTGTTATTAGTTACCAGGATGATCTTGGAGAGTTTTAATCTCTCTGGGTCCCAGTTTCTGTAAAAATGGTGGTTGAGACTAGATGGCTTCTTAGTCCCTTCCAGATCTTACCCAATGATTCCATGATCTACCAGGCAGGAAGGTTCCAAATGCAGTGTATCTATGCCTTAAATATTGAAAGTGTGAATCCCAAATTAAAACTGTGATGTCTTCTTGGGCAACCAAAGTTATTCACTTGGATTTCTCTCTACTATGTTGGCACTTTGTATGATATGTGTGATACCCATCATGAGTGTGCTATTCTTTGCTGTAATACTGAGCTGTGGGTGAGAATAGAGTGAAAGATTATTTCTTTCCTGGGTCATTGTGGAGAAACAGGACCTAATATGTCTATTGACATGTAATAACAGAAATAGCTTCTGCTATTTCAGGATTGTAAATTATGTTAGATGCATTATCTCATCACCACAAAACCTTGTGAATGGGGTACAACAGTATTGTTATCTCTATTTTACAAGTTAGGGACCAAAACTCAGAGAGGTTAAGTGATACAGTTATATACTACTAATAATCGTAGGAAATGGAATTTGAATGGACTGCTGACAGATTCTATTTCTCATACTCTTTATATTATTCCTATTCTCTAAATGGAAGGAATAGCGTTTTGCCATCAGAAAGATAGGCTTGTTACACATCAGGTTGCTGATGAGAAACTGACATTAGTTCCCTCGGTGCATAGTATTTCAAATTCTTGGAAGGGGTAACCTTCCAAAATATTTTCAACAAAGATACAGTCTGCTGCTTCCCACAGCATTACTGTTACTTTCTTTTTCCACCTGTCTTTTCACATTTTACATTATTTCAACTAAGGACAAGACTCCCATGGGCTCTGCTCAGCTCACAGAGAAATCATGTCAAAAAGGGCTTGAGATTCATGTATGTTCAGAAATATTTTTGCCAACTTTCAGCTCATTGATCCCAAGATCTAAAAGAGGGCAACAAAGTCTTGAAATCTCTGGAAATTCTCAGGTCACCAACTTGTGAACCCAGGTCTCTTACCTCCACATTATACACTATTTTCACCTTGTCTTTGTATTAGTCTTATTGTCAGCTCTGGGACTCTTAAACATTCCCTTAGAATCCCAAAGCAATCACTACATCAAGAATTCAACAGGGGCTCTCTCTATTTAGATCATCTTTTCCTAATAAACAGACTTAGTGCCACCAGGAAAAGTACCAAGTAAAACCATAGGACAGTAGGTAGCCAGCAGAGGAAAATATGCTCAATATACTTGCTCCCCCTTTCTTAGGAACAGCAGTTTAATAAGCGATGGGAAAACACTGAAACGAGTCTTTAGGAGATTCGGATTGGGTAGTCAGACTCTTCTTGAGCCTCTTCTGACTTGGAGATGTATAAAGAAAGAGGGCATGATATAGTAGAGAAAGTGTCAGGTTATAATTCAGGAGGAACTATTTTCATACCTCACATCAGACACTTAATAGTTAACTGAGCATGTCTCTTAACCTTTGGGTATCTTATTTTCCTCACTTGTAAAATGGAGATGATAGTAGCACATACTTTATCAAGTGTAATAATGTACTCAAAGCATTTGCAAACCCTCAAGTGTGAATCAAAGTTTTAATTTATATAATTTTTTCATTCCCATTTTATATTTGGTGTTTAGGTAGAAATGGTATGTGTATAGAGGCATATTGAATAGGAAGAAAAGTCTTAGGTTGTGAGCTTTTCTTTTGCTGGGTCTCTGCATTTTGAGAGCTTTTCATTGGATATAGTTTAGAGAATTCAATCTAGTGATATTTTAAAAATGTTATTCTTAACAAAAGAACTCTAGGAGATGACTATGAACCATTACATAGAATTCTCAATCCGTCTAATTTTGTACAGCTGCATTTTGTATTTCCTTCACAGGCTAATGTTACACTATTTCAAAGTTCGATTCTTTTTGTACAGCAAAATAACTATATGTATACATATATTGTATTTAATTTATACTTTAACATATTTAACAAGTATTGGTCAACCTGCCATCTGGGGGGAGAGGGGAAAAATTAGAACAAAAGGTTTGGCAATTGTCAATGTTGTAAAATTACCCATGCATATATCTGGTAAATAAAAACTATCAAAATAATAAAAAATGTTATTCTTAAACTTATACAGTTGTGGACAAAAGTTTTTTGTCTTGTGTCTACACAGTTATGGACAAAAGGTTTGCTGTGATGATGCTCTAATTCCAGTGTGGTTTATTTGTTTACTTCTCAAGGATGTTTTGTGTATATAGCACTGGGATTTGTTAGCTATTTATGAAGGAAAGCATGCAAGCTTTTGGTGTATAATTTTGGTCGTTTGATTGCATCCTGAATAAGTGCTCAATTTTTGCAGTCTTCAATGATATGCTGGAGTTTTACTGTTTTTCTTTAAAAAATTGCCAAGATCATTAGGTCCAAGCTTCCATAAGGTGACCTTTCTTTAATTAGCAGTGTTCTGATTGTGTATTACCATCAAATCTCCATATTTGTAGTAAGCAAATCTGCTTGACTCAACTGGCTGTTCCACAGTTCTGATTAAGTTCATGTTACCCACATGATGGCCTTTTGGTTTCAGTGGTGTATTTTGTCATTCCATATACTCTGTGCAAGAGTAAAGCAGTATGTATGGGTTATTATCTATGTTAACTTCAATGCATTCAGTAGTCTGTATCTCTTGTCAGCCTTTACGGTTAGTCCTCCAAATTTCAAGAAGTTTATCTGTAAGGATAAACTATAGGACTGTTGTTTTTGCTTTTTATTGTTGCTATTATTATATTTAATTCTTGCTATTATTATCTGAAATTTGTTCTACAAGTACCCAAATTGGACCAAAGATATTAAAGTAATAGCCAATCTAACTAGATTATCTATGTACTTCAAATACCTTTTTCTTCAAATACCCAAGATAAACATCTCACACACACACACACACACACACACACACATAATACTGATCTTAGGATACTTTTTTGCATTATAGTATACTTTCTCTGAATTTCACTGCTTTCCTTAGCAATGAAGTCACCAGTCCTATTGAATGTATATTTATGCATTGCATATTTGCAATGTCTATTTAGCATTCATTTTTATTTAATTTTCATTGACATTTTAAAATCACTTTTATTTTCAAATCTGGCCTTTTCTTTTACCCTATCACACCTTAAAATAGAGAGTAAAAAAGGAAAATATATATGTATGTGTATACACACACACACACACACACACACACACACACACACACACACACACACACACAAATTCAGCCAAACCAAACAACACTTCAATTATAAACATATAAGAATGCTATATCTTTGGTAACCTAGCTCTACCAAGAAGGGAGATGAATTTTCTCAGTTCTTCTCAGGGGCCAAACTTGGTTGAATTACAGCGTTCTCATTCTCTCTGTGTGTCTCTGTCTCTCTCTATTTCTGTCTGTGCATCTGTCTGTCTCTCTGTCTCTGTGTGTCTCTCTGTTTTTGTTTCTGTCTCTCACTCTCTGTCTCTCTGCCTCTATTTTTGTCTCTGTCTCTTGACTCTCAACTTACTGTCTACTCTCTCTTGATTCTCCCCTCCTTCCTCTCTTTTTATTCTTTCCATGTGCGTTGAGGTGATCATTGTGTATCCTGTTTCCTGGTTCTGCTTACTCCATTTCTGGATCCATTCATGTTTTCTTGGGCTTCTCTGAATTCTTCATTTTTGTGACTTCTCATTTTTATATCCACATTCCACGATTTGGTCATTCCTTACATGATGGACATGTACTTTGCTTCCACAAAAAAGTGCTGCTATAGATATTTTGGTGTATATGGGACTTTTGTGATTGTCTTTGATCTAATTAAGGCTTTATGCCTAGCAGTGATATTTCTATCATTTTATTAAAATCATTTATGATATTTATTCTTAGCTGCATTATAGAGTTCTTATTAGCAGTTCCTTCAAAGACATAATATCTGAAAAATTCTCCTCTTCTTTCATCCTTAATGTGAGTCTCTTGCCTCCAATTTGTTTCATCAGGCTAACAGAATCTAATTACTTAAGCCTCCTGCTGCTTCTGGTTTGCTCTCCTCCTCTATGTCTCCTATGCAGCCAGGGTCACAGTGCCATCCAGCCCTACACAGACCACAACTGAGGGTATTTTCTTTCATGTAGACCATTGGAGTTACTATGACTCCTTTCAGACTGAGTGCTTCCATGCTGGGTCAGACACTGTCAAACTCCAGAAGTACCAGAAGGAAGGAGAGAAGAACAGCTCCAGAAGCCCATTACTTAGCTAATTTTTTCTTTTTTTTTCTTTTTATGTCATATTTTTTTATTTGGGATCCTAACAATCATAACGAAATACAAACATTTTATTCTACAAAGAAGCACAGGAAAGACCCTCAAATTTTTTTTTCTTCAAATAACCTTTTTCCCCAAAAAAACAGACAGGTAAAATTAAGATCTGTATATTCCAGTGCATAAAGAATTATTCTATAGTGCTAGTTAGCCCATTGGGATTCCAAAGGACAATGATGAAAATTGATCATTTACTCTGATAACCAGGAAGGATGACATTGTACAGTAAAAAGGAGTTGCTTCTATTGAGTTAAGAAAGGAGAGGTGGTGCAGTGAATAAGTGCTGGGTCTGGAGTCAGATTCATCTTCCTCACTTCAAATCTGGTCCCAGACACTCACTAGCTACACAACGCTGGGCAAGTCACTTAATCCTGTTTGCCTCAGTTTCTTCATTCAAAAAAAATGGGCTGGAGGGGGAAAGTGACAGACCACTGTAGTATCTTTGTCCAGAGAACCCTTAATGAAATCACAAAAGAATTGGACACAATTGAAATGACTGGACAATAACCACAAAATGGGTTAACAGTCTTTCAGAACCTCCCTACTTGAAGTCTATTTTTCTTTTCCCTCTTTCTTTTTTATTTTCCTGCCTTGTTTTTTTCTTCTTTCTCACTTTGTCTTATTTGTTACCTCATCCTTCCTCTTCATCCCTCTTTAAACTGCAGTGCTATAGAACTATTATTTGTCTTTTTTGTTGAATGTCCTACTTACATTGATTCTGGAATATTATTTTCTTATTGAAAGGACTGCATATTAAAAACAATGAAGGAAGTAATAAACACGAACCATTCCAAAATGACAAAAGATTTAATTACTACTCCAGTAATCTTCCCAACTTTGTTTTATAGATTCATGAAAGTTTAAAAGGGTCTTAGTGGACAACTAGTCAAACCTAAAGACTCTCTAACTATTTAAGTGACCAGACTTTTCCTCAAGACATTGACTGAAAGGGAACCCTGCTCAGAGGGTTTATTCCATTTCTACTTTTAGACAATATTACTTTTATGAAGTTTTGTCTTATATCACTTGCTGAAACTTTGATCTAAGTTTTGCTCTTTTGGGTCATACAGAACAAATTTAATCTCTTTTCCAAGGTGTAATCCTCCAGGTCCTTATGGGTAGCTATAATTTTCTAATATTTTCTCCTTTCTGGTTTCTCATTTCTACAAGCTAAATATTAGAGTTCTTTTAACTAGTTTTCCTATGACATGAGTTCAAGCCCTTCTCCATTTAGATAGTTTCTTCTGGAATACTCTATCTTATTTATGCTCAAAGTGATCTGTGATCTCATTGATTCTGAAGTTCCTTCCAATGAACTGAATATTTTTCAAGTGCTAATGGGATTCCTTAGACTGAGGGAAAACAGCAGGGCAAGAATATATCCTCCTTCAGATGTCTTGCCAGCCTGAAGGCTGCTCCTGTCACCGGGCTATTATTGAAAATGCAGCTCACATTAGGCCCGAGTTTCCTATAATGCTTCATTTTGCATAATATTTTTTGTTTTTATTATGCTTAAATTTGGTCTGCCCAGAGAGCATGATTAAAATGAAAACATTATTCTAATGGGGTTTGGGGAATGCAAGAAGCATCCTAAAAATAGACTGTGGAAAAGGGAAAACTCAGATTCTGTAATGTCTGAGTTAGCTTAAATACACTCGCCCAATGAGCACTCTTAGAAGAAGAAAACATTAGTTTTCTAAAAACTGAAAATGAAAGTCCACAAGCTCTGCAAACTCCATTATCTCCTCCTGTCACTGCTGGAGAATGTAGATAAGTAAGTATTTGATACCAATTTGGATGCATAGTACCTTCCCCAAATCTAGACTGAAAGGACCTTGGAAGGTATATATTTTTGCATATGCTGGTATCTTGATTTTCTCTTTAAAATGTAAGCTCCTTGAGTGCAGATACTATTTCCTTGGGATTGTGGTTTTTTTTTTTGGGGGGGGAGTTATTCTTTTATTTGTTCATTTGTTTATTTTTGACTTCATACCCAGTTGCTGTATAGCAGCACCTAGAATAACACTTGACATATGACATTGGTCATCATTTATATGACCTTTTAAGGTTCATAAGCTCTTTATGGATTTTATTTGGATCACTTTAGATCCACTTTGTATCCTACTGTGAGGTATCTTTCTCATCATACAAATAAGGAAATTAAGGCTTAGAGACTAAGAGACTTGACCAGAGGCACTCAGCTGAAGGGTATCTGAGATACAATTTGAATTGTCCAATACTCACTACTCATACCATAGAGACTCAAGTGCATGCTAATTGATTAATCATCTAATCTGATCCGTTCATTACATGAGCTAAGAGAACTCCAGGAAGGTTCCAAAGCAGATGTGTGAAAAATTCAGATTTCAGGAAAACACCAAACTAGATTGAAAACCTAAACCTCAGGAAAATGGAATCTCTCAGTAACAACAGGTCAGAATTTGGAGTCAAAGAACCTAAGTTTCAATTCTGGCTCTTTTATTTACTACTTGAAAGACTGTGGACAAGTTATTTCTCCTTACTGGCCCTCAGTTTCCTCATCTGTCAAATGACCACATAAGACATCATTTCTATGTATCAGTTACATGGGTCTGTAAGTTTGTATAAGCTTATTTGATTATTTGCTACCACTCTAATAGGGAGAGGTGGGAAACATGAAATGATCAGGATGTAGTGAGTAGTTCCCTCTGGCAAGTGTAAGAGACTAAGAGGATCTGGGAATGCAGAGATTTTAATTCTCCCATCGATTCCACCACTGTTGGCTGTGAAAAAAAAAAAAAAAAGTTATTTTATCTGTTTGGAGTTTGACTACTTCATCGGCAAAATGAGGATCTTTTGTGTACAACCTGTCTCACGGGGTTGTTGTGGGCATGTCCCTTTAAGATTTTGAAAGTACTAGGCTAGTTCTAATTATGGATAAGAAAAAGAAATTGATTACTAAGGTATAAATAATATGAACTTTGGGAGAAAGCATTTCTTCTATCATAGAGTTCATGATAGAGAAAAATGCTAAATATCTGATGTGCAAAGGTTTCTGAAGAGCAGATCTCAAGGAGTACGTGGAAAGGATATGTCTTTTCAGATTTAACCTCTTTATTTAATAAATGAAAAAAAAAACTGAGGACTTGAGAAGTTAAGTGATCTTCCCAGGGTCATGCAAATATTAAAAATCTGAGATCCAGGTCTTCTTGACTTCCAATTCACTCTTCTCTATCCACTATACCAAATTGCTTCTTTAAAATTATTATTTTAAAATAATTTTAATATATTTATTTTATATTTATATTATTTCCTTTTTATATTATTTATATATGACATATAAATAATATATATTATTTATATTTAATTTATTTATAATTTTTAAACTTATTATAATTTAATTTATAAATAATATATGTTGTTTATATTTAACTTATTTATAATTTTTAATTTTATTATAATTTAATTTATAAATAATACATGTTATTTATAAATAATAATATTAATATTATTTATATTTATTTAAAATAATTAAATTATTTTCCCCATTTGCATTTAAGTAATTTTTAATATTGAAAAAAGTTTTGAATTCTAGGTTTTGTTCCTCCTTCCCTCCCATCCTCACTCCATGACATAAGCAATATGATATAGCTTATACATGGGCAGTCATGTAAAAGATTTCCATATAAGTAATTTTGGACAAGAAGACTTGGACAAAAAAGAAGTGAAAAATAGTGTGCTTCAGTCTATATTCAGATGTTAGTCTTTTCTCTGGAAGCAGATAGCAGATTCATAAGTGCTTTGGAATTGTCTTAGATCATTGTATTGGGGAAAAGCGCTAATTCATTCATAGTTCTTCATCATATAATATTTCTGTTGCTGTGTACACTGTTTTCCTGACTTCGCTTTGTATCAGTTCCTGTAAGTGTTTTCAGGTTTTTCTGAAATCATCTTGCTTGTCATTTCTCACAGTACAATATTATTCCATTTCAATCATATATCACAACTTGTTCAGCTATTCCCCAATGGGTGGGCATCTGCTAAATTTCCAATTCTTAACCACACCAAAAAAAAAAAAAAAAACCTGCTATAAATGTTTATGTACAAATAGGTCCTTTTCCCTTTCAATTGACTCTCATAAATGCTAAAAAGCAGAATAGTAGGCCAACAGTAAATGAAAGGGACAATGTATTGGGGACCAGAGCAGTGCCACAGAAGAGAGAAGAACCTTGTATGGAATAGATGGTCTGATGAAGACAACAGCAAACAAGAGAAAGTCCCCACTTTTTTGGACTTTTTTGGTTTGGGATGGATAGAACAAAGTAGCTAATAAGGAGGTAAAACTGGACATAGATGAGGAGATGGCAAGAGAAATTACCTAGCGACTTTTAAGGAGTTCAGCCTTGATTCATCATTCTCCCTCACATCCCCATGTCCAGTTAGCTGGTAGGTCATTGTTTCTATCCCCAGAACAATTCTTCCAACCATGTCCTTCTCTTGTCTCACATAGCTGCCCTTCGAGTTCACATCCTTATTCTTCTCACCTGGACTACTGCAATGGCTTCCCTGTGTCAAGTCCTTTCTCTAAGCTATCAGCTGCCACACATATGCTAAAACCCAGCTGTGAGTGGATCACTGTTAACCTGCAAAGTTCAATACTTCTCTACTTTCCCCAGGATAAAATGTCTGAGATTGAAGGCCACGTACATCTTGATTCTAGCTTACATTTACCTCTTTTCCCTTCATACAACTTTTCATTCCATCTGTTCTCACACAAGACCAGATCTCTGCAACTTTTCCTTTCTGCCATGGGTGATGTTAATATATGACTATTCTTTCTAGGTGTCACTGCCTACAGTAGACAGGATCCAAACGAAGCCTGTTAGGAACACACGCTCTGTGAATTAAGGTGAACTGCTTCCCTAATCTGGGCCCTGATATTTTCATTTGGGAAATGGGAATCTTCCTGCTCTACAAGAATGTTATGAGGACCCAGTGAAAAATAAATAATCATAAAATTCTCAGCTTTCTTAAACCAATGAAAACAAGGAAAAGAAAATGGTAACTTTAGGTAAAGGTTTAGAGACAAAGGCTCTAGAACAGGGTGTGGAAATTTTGTGTGGCGAGTTGTACCGGAGGGTTTCATAATTCTCTCCTGGAGATAGAGGGGACCAGGAGAGGTGGAAGGTGGGAGGAGTAGAGAGACTGATGGTTCAGATGCATCCTCCTTGATCCTTTGCTTTCTCCACCTTTTATTACATCTCTAATTTATGACTTTACAACGGCATTGCTGGCTTAATATTATTCATTAGACTCTTTGGTCTGTTGCCCTTTCCCATGCACCTTTGTGAGTGGAATCTCACAGGTCTCAGAAGAGATGGATGGCAAGGAGGAGGAGAACTTGACCACACGGCAGATGGTGGTCCAGAATTCTTCCTCTTCTTGGGAACAGGACCTATCTGCACCTGCTGAAGTGCTAACTGCAAGATGATGGCTGGCTGTTGTTTGTTGGGTCTTTAAGGTCCCAGCTAATTAAGGATAGATTTGTTAATAAAAGATAAGCCAAGGAAAGACTATAATAAACAGCTTCCTTTAAAAGAAGAAAAAATACCAAGACATTTATATGGCCCTATAAGGCTTATAAAGCACTGCTCTGTGAATAATCTAATTTGATCCTTGAAATTACCTTGGAAGATGGGCATTCTGGGTAGTTTAATCATATTCATTTTACCAAGAATTGAATTTTGGGAAGGCCGTGACTTTCCCTGACCACATAACTATTATGTCTTGGGGACAGGAGTTCAACCCTGGTCTTTGCTGACTTCAAGTACTTCATGCCTGGTATATCATGTCCCCTCTCTCTGAGCTATGGGAGAACGAATACAAGTTTATCATGCAAATGGAAACAAGTTCAAGGTGAGCAGGAGAGAGATCATATATTGTCAGTTCCTTGAGGACAGAGATTGTTTCATATGTGTCTCTATAGTCCCAACTCCCAGTACAGTGTCTGGCACATACTAAATATTTGTTGATAGGTTATTTTATTTTCCCGGCTATTCCTTCTCTGGAAAGCTTGTGAAAATGCCTTTGGACATCAAGTAGGATATTTTCCTACTCATTTTTGAGATTGGTTTAAACTTGTATCAATAAAAGGGACTTTTTTGGCTACGTGAAGGGCAGAATGGAGAGAAGATAGACAGGAAGCAGGGAAACAAATTAATGAGAAGCTATTATGATAATCCTGGCGAGCAGTGATGAGGTCCTCAACTGTGATGCTGGTTATAGTAAATAGAGAAAAAGAGAGTGGATGGGTTCAAGAGATAGAATGAGACTTGGCAGTTGATTTGTATATGTAGCAGGATGATGCAAAGGGAAAAATCATGACTTATTGTAGTATGCTGTCTTACACCACAGCAGTATACACAAAACTATCTAGAATAGGAGCAGATTGAGTTTAATCAATTCTCAAAATTATTTTGGAAACAACCAGTTAGTCACCAGATTTCTGAACAAAGTCATTTTTTTCTTCGCCTTCTTCAAACCAGTCTCTGTTTCTAGAAACGATCCAAGTTGGTGCTTTGCCCCAGGAACAATCTGTTCAAAATCATGCACAACAAATCATTAGAATCACTGAGAAACATTTCTGGAGTGTGTAGCAAGAAAATGACACTATTCTACTTCCTGAAGGGCAGGAAAGCCCAGAGTTATGTCTCTTTTTTGTAATGGTACCAACTGGTAAATCAAAGAATCTTGGGGTTTGAAAGGACCTTAGAAAGGACTTTATCAGGTCCAATCTATCTCTGAATGAGAAGCATCCCAAGTGCTCCCTTATATTCACAGAAAAACCTCCAAGAGGAGCCCCAAATCTCTTGAGATAATCCATTTTATTTTTGGATAGATCTAATTATTAGGAAAATTATTTCTGACATCAAGCCTGAACCTTCTTTCATGTGACTTCCAACTCTTGCTCTGAGCTATTCTCATACATAGACATCATTCTCATAATAATGGTGATGATAATAATTTACAAAGTGCCTTACATAAGCTATCTTCTTAAATCCTTATGACAATCTATGGGATAGGTGCTATTATCATTTCCATTTTACTGATAAGGAAATTGAGGCTGAGAGACTCTGAGTCACCCAGCTAGTAAGTCTATGGCAGGATTCAGACTCAGATTGCAATCCAGAGTTCTATCACTGCCCTATCCAACTGATACAGGAGGTCAGACCATTGTTATCTCTTTCTTACACGATTGCAAAAGTCCCCTAATTATGTTTTCTGCTTCCAGTTTCTTCCTTCTCTACTTTATTCTCCCCCAAAGGACAAATTGCTGCTCCTAAAATGCAAATCTGACTTTCACTCCCCCACTCAAATCATCAGTTGTTCCTTAGTGCGAGCCAGAGTTACTCATTACCTTAAATTCTTGAAATTGTTTTAAATTATTTTGTGCACACTTGATTTAGTTATCTGGGTATGTGCTATTTTTCCTTAATAGAGCGCCAACTCTTAGAATGCAAGGACTATTGTAATCTCAGCTCTTTCACCCACCACCCATCCTTCTTTTTACCTCTCTTCCTTTGATGATAGTGCCATGTCTACCTGGAGCCATAGTAAAATATTTATTCATGTCCCCCACTGCTCAGCATATCCCTGGGGGTTTCAGAGTTCAGGGTATAGAATGCATCTTAGCTTAGGCCAGAAACAGCTTGGACAGGAGAGGCAGGGGCAGCCATGTGTAAGATAGAGAGCCCCGAAAGTGGTCAGAGGATATGTTAGGTCCTAACCTATCTTAGGCTACATCCATGGCTCCTCCATGGCCTGGGTAACTTTGGGCAGTCATTTTTCCTCTTTAGTCCCCAGTTTTTCCCATCTTATTGAGCCCCTAAGTGTCCTTCCAGCTCTGATATTCTAAGGTTCAACTTTAACTTAGCTTGTCTTGATCTGATAATAAAGGGAGCTCCCTTCGGAGAGGAACCAGAGCATTGAAGGATGAAGTGGACTTTTCTGAGAGTGCTTTGAGACCCTCATTAGAATATCTCTTGGCTGGGACCCAGGGAATCTTCTAATAATCTCAGATTATTACTGAGGGTTTGTGTCTCAGCTGTTCAATAAATGCAAAAACTTTTATTTCAATCATTCTCAATTGTCTCCAAACTCTTTGTGACCCCATTTAGTGTTTTCTTGGAAAATATATTGGACTGGTTTGCCATTTATTTCTCCAGCTCATTTTACAGATGAGGAAACTAAGGTAGACTGGGTTAAGTGACTTGTTCAAGGTCCTATAGCTAGTTAGGGTCTCAGGCCTGATTCGAACTTGAGAAGATTAGCCTTCTTGACTAGGCCTGGCACTGTGCCATGTAGTTGCCCCCAAACATATGAACTGCTTAGCAAATTTGCGTGCCAGCCTTGTACAGGGGCCTTGTAATCAAAATCTTGATTATAATAAATCTGTGGCTGTATTTCAGAGCTCTGAATAGAGATCATCACCTTTCAATTTCACAGAATTATCCATTTAATTTGGTGCTTCCTCAAATTTTTCCCCAGTTCCCTTTAGCCATAGAAGTCATAAGTTTAATACCAAGAGTTCAAATTCTGTTAGTTTTGGACATGAATTATAGAACTTTATAATGAATTAGAGAATAATAGTATAATAGCTATTAAAAGTATACCATTATAACTTAATGGTATAACTTACAAACAGATCTGAGAGCAGAAAGATACTAAATGAGAGCATTTAATCTAGCCCCTGTCTGTACACATGTAAAGTATCATTATACCCATTTTCCAGATAGCAACTAAAGCCCAGAGAGGTTAAATGATTTTTCCTGCTAAGGAAAAAAAGAATCAATATTTCAGATGAGGGCCTTGAGAAAGACATGGGTTGAAGGGCTGAGAAAGGAGTTTGTTGACAACAAAGTTGGTTTTATAGGTTCCCACCTTTTGTTTAAAACTTGTTAGCAGTAGTATTTGGGATACGTCTAAATATATTCCAAAAATTTGCTTTACTCTCTTTTAATTAAACATTTATTTCTTTTTTTGATAACAAAGGATCTTTTCTATAATAATAGCTTTTTATTTTTCAAAATACATTCCAAGATAGTTTTCAGCATTCATCTTTGTAACCTTGAATTACACATTTATTCATAACTTAGTTGTCATTATCAAAAACAAATATTCAAAGACAACATATAAAGAAAAATTATTCAAACATATTATCTCCAAAATATATATTTTTTCAAAGTCATAATATAAAACATCCCTTTGATTCTATAGTAGTGTGGTGCTGTTCTGGGGGGCATTGGTTGCCAGTCACTTTTATTCCTCCCTAACTTTCTGTTGGCTTGACTACGCTTTCTCAGCTACTTCCTCAGCTCCTCTTCTCTGGGAAGGAATTTCTTCTCACATCATGTCAAGATTTAAAAAAAATTCTTTCCTTGGCAATCCAACTTGTAACGATTCCTCATTCATTCATTGCCAAAAGGGATCCCAACATAAGTGTTCTCTCTCTGCCCTGAGAAATTATAAAATAAATCTATAATTCCTTCTCTTTCTTTTTTAAAGTACTGATCCCTCAGCTAAATTATCACAGATGTCACAGCTCCAGAATCTTTCTCTCTATCTCTTCTTCCCCTCCTTCAAGCTTCCTCTTCCTTGTCAAAGTAAATCTTTTTTTTTTTTTTTTTTTTTTTTAGTTCTGAGTCCCTAAGACAGAGTGTTGTCACAAATACCAGTTTGAGTCCTCTCCCTCCTGCTGTGTGTATGTCTCTCTCTCTTTCTTTCTGTCTCTATCTCTTTGTTTTTGTATTTGTCTCTGTCTCTCTGTCTCTGTGTCTCTCTCTGGGGCTCTCTGTCACTCTATCTCTCTGTGTCTCTCTCTTTCTGTCTCTGTGTCTCTCTCTGTTTCTGTCTCCATCTCTTCCTCTCCCTTTCCCTCTCTCTCTCTCTCTCTCTCTCTCTCTCTCTCTCTCTCTCTCTCTCTCTGTGTGTGTGTCTCTCTCTCTCTCTGTCTCTCTCTCTCTCTCTCTCCCTCTCTCTCTGTCTCTCTCTCTCTCTCTCTCTCTCTCTCTCTCTCTCTCTCTCTCTCTCTCTGTCTCTCTCTTTCTGTCTCTCTGTCTCCTCTCTCTGTCTCTGTCTCTCTTTCTCTCTCTGTCTCTCTGTCTGTCTGTCTGTCTCTCTCACACACACACACACATGCACACAAACATATAAGCTAGAGATTTTCCCACACAGAAATGCAAAAAAAAAAAAAAAAAAAAAAAAAAAGCATAAGTTCCAGTAGTCTCTGGAAAGAAGGGACAGAAAATGAAAGTTTATTCATTCCCTTTACAATGGGAAAAGCTAGCTTGCCAATAAATATCTAGGCCCACTGGTCACCTGAGCAGGACAGACTCCCATAGGAAAAGAATCCTGGACTGATTTTTATTCATCTTTTCCAGCATCTTCATGTTTTTGGCAGTGCCAAGATAATGCTGTACTTTCATGTCTCCTTCTAATATTTTTTCTACCATAGATTTTTTTCCTTCCAGATTATTGTTTTTGTTACTTTTTATAAAATTGTAGGTAGTCAGTATAAATATTGTTATCATCTTTCTTTCTCCATTGCTTTGCTTTCATACTCCATCACTTCTTGAATCTTACCATTTTCCATTTTCCTTCTACATATTTTCATATTTTTCTTTGCTTATGGTAATATAATATTCCATTAGACTCACAAACTACAATTTGTTTATCTTCTAAGCCACTCCCAAATTGCTGACAAAAGGGTTGCATCCATTCTGCACCCCTCTCCCCCTGTTCAGTTTTTGGTATAAATACAACTGCTACAAATATTTTTGCAAAGATTTTCCTCCTGTTTCCAGTACTCTCTGTAGATAGTACAATAATACTCTTTGTAGGATCACAGGGTCTAAGATTATGAAACTGTTATCATTATAACTCTTATCATATAATGATATTTTACCTTAGAAGGTTATTTTGATTCAGAAATCTACCAGCAGTCTAATAATTTGCCTATGTCTCACAGACTCATCAAAATTGGACTTCATAATTTTTAGTTCTCTTCCACATGAGTTATCTTCCTTAATTTGAATATGAATTCCTTGACAACAGAGATTGTCTTTTCTCCTAGTAACCCCAGAGTTTAGCACAGTGCTTCATCTACAGTAAGCATTTAATAAATGCTTCATTCATTCTTTGACAATTTAACCACCAATTAGGTAGTATAAAAATGAATTTTTATTTGTATTTCTCTGAAAAGATTTCTCTGAAACTTGAATTGATACTTTTTTAGGTTATTATTGTCAATTTGCGCCTGTTTCTTTCAATAACTGTTTCTTCATATCATTTGACTATAAAGGAATAAAACTTATTAGAAATTTGTATTAATTTAGTTTTTTATTTAGACTTACATTTTTATCAGATATATTTATAGCAAACATTTTAAAATTTTTCTTTTGTTTCACACATTATATTTGTTGTGCAAAACCTTTGATTTTCATAAAATCAAAACTATTTCTTTTTGTTTCCTATAATTCATATTCTTTGTTCAAATCATATTTCATAGTTTCATAAATCATGTTTTATAGTTCAAATCAATTCATCAAGCATTTAAATATTTACTCTTCACAAAGCACTAGATAAGATTTGGGGACACAAGAAGAAATTAGATAGTCCCTCAAAGATATGCTACTGAGGGGCTAACACACAATTATATACACATAGAATACCTTCTATAGAAAAGTATGTCCCTCTTCGTTCAAATACCTCTTCTCATTTAATTATTTCTTTTTTATCTTATATATAGTTTGCTTTTTATATTTGTTTGCAAGGAGACTGTAAGCTCCTCAAAGACAGAGTCTTTTGTCTCTTTTTCTCTCACCAGGACTTAGCACAGAGTCTGGCACATAGAAGGTATTTAATAAGCATTGATAGATTTTAGGAAGGAGAGAGTACGAAATGACATTTGATGTGAGCCTTGAAAGATACTAGGAATACTAATAGTTATGATAAAGAAGGCATCTCATTCTGGTCTGGAGGACCAATGTGTAACAGAATGGAGGCAGTAAATGGGATGGGAAACAGCAAGTGGGGCTTTTTTGACTGGGTTGTAGAGGAATGATGTGAGATTAACCTGGACAGAGAATAGCAAGCATTCATATAGGACTTTAAGGTTTGTAAAAACCTTCACAAATGCCTTTTTTGATCTTCACAGTTGTTGTGAAGGTAGGTGCTATTATTATTACCATCTCCATTTATAATTAGGGAATCTAAAGGATTCAGACAGCTGATTGTGGGCTCAGCATTCTATCCCTTGGTACCACCTGCCTCCCTCTAGAAAAGACAGGCTAGAGCTAGCTTTAAATGCCAGAAACATTTTACTGAAGCATTCAATAGACAAGAATTTTTCATCCCTTCACAATTACGATAAATATGTCATGCCATTTTCTTTCACTTTTTGCAATTAAAAAAAATAGATCTTTGATCCACTTGTAATCTATTGTAGTCTCTGGTGTGAGATGGATGTGGCTATAATTCCATTTTTCTGCATAATGCTATCCCATTTTTCTTGACATTTTTTTCTTTTCTTTTTTCTGAATAATGATTCCTTCCCTCCATGTTTCATAATTTTGAATTTAAATGCGGCATTTGTTTGTCTTGAATTCTAATTATGAATTATATGTTTCGTTCTATTGATCAATTTTTCTATTTTAAAAAGATCCAGTAGCAAGTAGTTTTCTTTTTATAATGTAATTTGAGATCTAGCAATGGTGGTCCCTCTTCTCCTTTTAGAGGGATCAGAGGAAGCTTAATTCCCTTTGAAATTCTTTTCTATTTTTCCCTTCACATAAATTGCAATTATTTTTACATATTTGTATGAATTCTACATTTGTAGGATATTAATCTGTAGATTAATATAAGCATTAAATCATAGAATTTGAGAATTAGAAGGGACCTTAGAAATCTAGTCTAACTCATTCAAAAAAGGAAGTCCCATTATAAACAACCATGGAGGAATTGGCTTGAAGTATTCCAAGCAAGAAGAACTCATTTCTCGACAGGGCATTTTACTTTTAGACAGTTCTTATTATTAATAGATAACATTTATATAATGCTTTTAGAAATGCAAAACACTTTGCATATATTATCTCATTTATAATATTCTCACAACTCATGGAGGGAGATGTTGCCAATCTCACTTTACATAAAAGAAAATTGAGGCTGAGAAGTGACTTACCCACAGAAAAATAGCTAGTGAGTGCCTGAGGCAGGTCTTCTTGAATATAAGTTTAGCTCTCTATAGTGTTCTTAGCTCCTAATTATTAGGATATTTTGGTTGTTTTTTCCCCCCTGACATGAAACCCAAATTTATCTCTTTGCATCTTGTGGCATTCAGATTCAAACACAGTACTTCAGATTACATCTGACAAAGGCAAAATAAAATAGGACAAGATCCCACCAATTCCTCTCCTAATGCAGACCATGATCACATTATTTTTTTTTTTGCTGCCATTGCTCTTTAATATTGAAATTGTACCCCACTATAATCTCTAGTTCTTCTTTCTTCATTCATGCTTTGGATCCATACCCTCTATGCCTCCTACCTAGGAAGTCATTGTATTTCTGTCCCTGACAGAAAGACTTTACATCTATTACTACAGAATTTCAGTAGTGAACATCCTAGTCAATGACAATAGCTTTGAATCCTGAATCCATCATCATTTTGTTAGTTATTTCTCCCAGCTTGTGTCATCAGTAAAAAAAACAAAACCCACACAATCTGATGAACACACAATCTATATCTTTATATAAGCCACCAATAAAATACTTAAAAGGATGGGGCCAGGAACAGATCCCTGAGGTACCTCACTGGTGACTTGCAAGCCATGCCATGTTGACATGGAACCATTCAGAGATATTTTTTGAGTGCAACTATTCATAGGCTCTGTATGCAATTGGTTGTTTTTATCTTCTACTTTATATTTCTCTATCTTCTCCAAAAAAAACTATGAATTTTTTATTAGAACCTTGCTAAAATCTAGGCAAACTATATCCACAACATCTTATTCGTTAATTTAATAATATGATAAAAAAGGAAATGAGGGTAGTATGGCATAACTTTTTTTTTTAAATGAAACCATGTTTCCCTTTCTAGGTATTTGATAACTATCTCTTTAAAGAAATGTTTCTAGAATTGTCTCAGAAGTTGAAGACAAGGTCATTGACCTAGAGTTTTAAGTTTCTCTTTTTACTTGTTTTTTTTTTTTGAAAATTAGAATATCTATCCTTATTGAATATCATAGTATCTCTCCTATTTTCAAAATCCCCAAATTAATTGAGGGATATTATCATTTTTACCAGATTTACTCAGTATAGTCATGTATATTTGATAGCTTTCTATTTAATTTTTACTTTATGGTACTTAAAACGTTTTATAATTGCCTTTATATATGCATTGCATGTCTCTTGGTAGATTAGTACTTGATATTTTAATACATTTGTTCATAATCACAAAAATGCTGTTCTCTTCCTATTAATTTCTCCTCATTACTGCTAATACATAGAACTACTATTGATTTTTGTGGGTTTATTGTATATTTGCTATCTTGCTAAAAACCATTTATCTTGGCTTTTATTTTTTGATTTCGTTAAGTCTCTTGGATTTACTAAATATACTATCATATCATCTGCAGATAGAGAGATGTTAACCTTTTTCTTTACCAATTATTATTCCCTTAATTATTATTTCTTGCCTTATTCCTGTAGTATTAAAACAAAAAAAACTACTTCAGGTGATAAGGGTGAAAGTGAAAAGTCCAACTTTATGCCCCTGTGGGAATGGCTCTAATGTTTTTCCATTACATATAATGCTAGCTCATCAGTTTAAATCAATATTTTTGCCATTCTAAGGAATAATCATTGCAGTGCTATAATTTTTAGTGTTTCCTTTAAGACTGGCTTCTTTTAAGACTGTTAAAGTGTTACATCATGTAGGAGGCCTTTCCAGGCCTCTCTAGCTGCTAGGGCTTTCTCCTCTAAGACTAATTTTTTTATTCCGTTTTGGACTTATATGTAGTTTCAGTATTAGAATGAAAAAATTCTCAGTGAAGATTGTTTTTCTTTGTATTTGTAGCTATTAGGACAGTTCTTGGAATGTAATAAGCACTTTTGTCTAAAGAAAGACAAAATGGAGGATGTGAATCGGGGAAAAGGGTCAGTGGGACTTGCAGAATGAAATGCCTGCATATAAGCCTGGATGGTGTGATGGGTGTAGCAAGAGAAGGAACTTTGCATGAAACTTAGAGGTATTTATCAGACATAATAAGCTCTATGGGTGTGTGTGTGTGTGTGTGTGAGAGAAAGAGAGAGAGACAGACAGTAAGATAGAGACAGAGGCAGAGAGAAAGACAAAGAGAGACAGAGACAGAGAGACAAAGAGAGAGACAGAGAGAGAGAGAGAGAGACAGAGAGAGAGAGAGAGAGAGAGAGAGAGAGAGAGACAGAGAGACAGAGAGAGAGAGAGAGAGAGAGAGAGAGAGAGAGAGAGAGACAGAGAGACAGAGAGAGAGAGAGAGAGAGAGAGAGAGAGAGAGAGAGAGAGAGAGAGAGAGACAGAGACAGAGACAGAGACAGAGACAGAGAATGAGAGAGAGGGAGAGAGAGAGACAGAGAGACAGAGAGAGACAGAGAGAGAGAGAGACAGAGAGAGACAGAGAGAGAGAGAGAGAGAGAGAGACAGAGAGACAGAGACAGAGACAGAGAATGAGAGAGAGGGAGAGAGAGAGACAGAGAGACAGAGACAGAGAGAGAGACAGAGAGAGACAGAGAGACAGAGAGAGAGAGAGACAGAGAGACAGAGAGACAGAGAGAGACAGAGAGAGACAGAGACAGAGAGACAGACAGAGAGAGACAGACAAATAGAGATAGAGAAAGAGAGAGACAGACAGATAGACAGACAAAGATATAAACAGACATACAGACAGAGAAAGAGACAGAGAGAAAGAGAGAGAGACAGAAACAGACAGAGAGACAAAGAGGGAGATACAAACAGACAGACAGGCAGAGAGACAGAAAGAGAGAGAGAGACAGAGAGACAGAGATTCAGAAACTTTGGGAAAGTTTTAGTAGAAATGTGTAACTGTTCAGACACTAGAGCTGCTCACCCAATCCCCATTGAACTTGTAGCTGAGGTTGCCACGGCTTCACTGACATATCTTCCCTTGGAGTTACCTGGTACCCTTGACGGTTGAGAGGGTTCTGATGCTAGACTTTACAAGCTTGCACCGGCATGCATCCTACCATGATTATCAGTTCACACCAACGAGCTAGAATTATTTTTCAGAAAAGGCATATTCACTACGGTGACACACAGTTGGTACAAACTTATCTCCAAAGTCGGTGATATTTTTTCTCACCGGTGCATGGAGTCCAGGGAAAATGGGCTCAAACTTAGAGCAAGCATGCAGCAGTAGGGCAGCTTTCAGCTCCTTGTCACTGAAGTTTGCTCTTCCTTTTGTGGGAGTACTTACTGGGCTCAGCTGAGAGGTTCTCAGCTTTTCTCTGAGCTGTTTGCTGAGCTTTGAATCTGCTCTCATGCAATCTGACTTTGGGTCCTGATAGAGCCAGTCCTCTCAGATGCTGCTGTTCAGAGAAAAATACTACAACACCAACAGGAAATCCAAAAGGCTCCAACCCTCCTCTGGCCAAGGGGATGGCAGCAGAAGGGATACAAAATCCTAGGCCGACAGGTCTCTGTTTCTCCCACTCCAAGCCATCTCTTCCCCAGGATGGCTTCTGTGTTCTCACTTCCAGACATTGAACTTTCTGGTCCTGACTGGTGCCAAAAGGTGCAGACGAGTTCTTCAGCTATCCCAACAGACTTCTCCTCTATAGGGAAGTAGCCGAGGCTTGTTCACACCTGTAAACCAGGTGTCTTCACAGGCTAAATGTTTCAGGGTATAACATCTTTTTTAATCAATTTAAAAACACAACCAAGAAGTATGTTGTCCACTCATACAAGCTGATGGCAAAATAGGTAGATAAATTTATGATTCTAGCTTAGCATGCTTTGACTAACACCAGAAAATCTGGAACTTCTGTGATAGTGTCTGATAAAGGTGAGTTCAAATTGGAAAAATATCAAGGCCAAAAATCAAAATTATATCCTGCTTAAAGGTGCTATTAACAAGGAGACTATCAGCATTAACAATCTATTCACCTAATGGCAAGGAAATCAGATTTATAAAAGAAAAAAAATGACCAATTTACAAACTTAAATAGATTTTTAAAAATTAATAATGTGATGAATTTCCAGGACTCCACTAAAGAAATATGTAAATCAAACAGAAAGATAAGAAGTTACCAAAAATAATTGAGTTTTATATACAAATGAAAGAATTTATCAGAAAAAAATTTTAAAAATCCAAAATGTTTTCTTTTTCAAATGCACATGAAATATGAAAAATTATGTCATATAGTAAGATACAGAGAAATTATTGGCAAATATTAAAAGGCAGAAAATGCTAACACTACATTTATAGAATAAAATGCAATAAAAATCAACTGATAATAAAATAAGATTTAAAGATGCAGATGAATATAGAAAATTTTAAATGCCTTGTTTAATGTTAGACTTACTGAACAAATTATAAAATAATTATATAAAAGATGACAATGTAAACAATACATAAAAATTAATGGAATGTAGCCAAGGAAGTACTCAGAGGAAAATATAAATTCTTGAATAACTAATTTAGCAAGAGGAAAATAAATTGAGTTTACTGTTAAAGAAATTTTTTAAATGAAGAAAAAGTTACTAGAGGCGACTTAAGTGTGGGGGGGGGTGGCGGTAGAAGGGAGACATAGATCTGCACTTTAGGAAAATCACTTAGTCGAGTGGAGAATGGATTAGGATAAGGAAGATACTTGAGGGAGAGAAACAAACCAAAAGGCTACTGCAAAAGTCCAGGTATGAGGTCATGAGTGTCTACATCAGTGTGACAACTTAGGAGAAAGGACATAGATGTGAACGTAGCCATGACAAGACCTGAGAACATATTGAATAGTGTCAGTGTGAATTGAGTAAAGAATGAAATTGAGTTGCCTTTCTGGGTGACTGAGAGGTTGGTGATGTCCTTGAAAGTAATAGAAAATTTTTTAAAAGGGAAAGGGTTTTGGGGAAAGATAATGACTTCTTTTTTGAACATGTTAGCTTGAGGTATCTACAGCATGTCCAATTCAAGATGTCCAAAAAGGAAGATGTCTATAAAAAGGAAGCTCAAAGGACATTAAAATGAAAGGAAAATTATACTGCAGAAATAAATAATTATCAGATTATTAAATGAACAAAGTTATTGTTTCAAATCCCCAAAATTTTTAAACTATTAGTAAATTTAATAAAAAGAAAAGAAAAATCCAATTCCCACAATCAGAAATAAGTAGGAGATGAAAAAAGTGGGGAAAAATAAGGAAAAAACCATCAGAGAGTCTTACAGACACACTTGCAAAGAAAAAGAAAAAAAAAACTATTTTATAAGAAGAATGGAAAGAAATAAGGACTAGATCTATGACTTAATTGGTAAATACAAAGAATCAAAATTAAGTAGGATACAATTATACCAAATGAACAAATTTCGAAAAAGAGAAATTGATAAGTTCCCATAAAAAGTCAATAGGAATTGGTAGGTTTACAAGGAAACTACAAAAATTTCAAAGATAAAATAATTATTTTATTATAAAATAATTTTATAAGATAAATAATGGCATTCTTGTCCAACAACAAGTATGTTTTTCATTTTCCAACCTAAAAGAACTAGAAAAGATAATTCCAAAAAGGAAAACTATAGATCAATAGCATCACTTTCTCTCTCACAACCCATATCTCTTTCATTCCTAAAACCTCTCTCCCAACTCAATTCTCCCTCTCACACAACTCTGCTTCACACCTCTCTCTCACATTTCATCTCATACCTTCTTCTCTCTCACATTTCCCACCTCCCACCTCCTTCACACTTATCTCACACCTATCATACACCTCCCTCCTTCCTTCTCTCTCTCTCTCTCTCTCTCTCTCTCTCTCTCTCTCTCTCTCTCTCTCTCTCTCTCTCTCTCTCCCTCTCTTTCTCTCTCCCTCTCTCTGCTCTCTCTCTCTCTCTCTCTCTCTCTCTCTCTCTCTCTCTCTCTCTCTCTCTCTCTCTCTCCCTCTCTATTTCTCTCTGTCTCTGTCTCTTTCTCTGTCTCTCACTTATATACTTCTCATACTTCACATCTCTTTCTCTCACATTTCTCTTACACACCTCTCTATCACACTCTTCTCTCCCTTCCTCTATCACCCTTCTCTCTCACTCCCCCATTATCCCTCATGCTCCCTCTCTCTTTTGTGTCTCCCTGCTGTCTGTCTTGTCTCTTTCCTTTTTCTTGCATGAGCAATTCTTTCATTCAAAAATCAGTCATCAAGCCTGAAACCATCAGTTATTAAGTTCGAAACAATCAGTTATCAAACTTGAAATAGGTTCTCAGCAATGTACTAGACACAACAAGTTGGATATGGAGAAGGATATTATAAAGATACTTAATATAAAGTCATATAGTGTATTTGTTATAGAACACACAAACGCTCATACAAGGAGACAGCATTGCAAAAGTAAAAGTAAAATAGAATATCCCCAAGTCCTTTGGAACTCTAGGCTGATTTTATACTGAGAAACCAATGTTAGGTTATTTGGGTAGCAAAGACAATCATCTTGCCCCCCTCTAATAATAGTTAACATCAAAACAGTGCTTTCCAAAGTATTTTATATACATTATCTCATTTGATTCTCAAAGCAATCCTGAAATAGATGCTACTTTTATTCTTATTTTAGAGATCAAGAACCTGAATCCAGAGAGATTCAGTGGTCATAGAGTTACTGTGTTAAAAGTGGGATTCAAATCCAGGTTCTGCTTTCAAGTCTATGAAATATAAGTATTTTTAATAAATTAGCTGCAAAATAATCTAACAATATAATTTCTAAAATTATTCATTATGATCAAGTAGTATTTTTATCAAGAATGCAGGAAAAGTTTAATATTAGGAAGATGATCAATAAAGTACAATTATCCACAAAGGAAAAAATTATAAAAAATAATCAATAGAGAAAAAAACTTTGAAAATATACAATATACATTTTTGTTATGAAACCAGAAAGCAAGAATCAAAAAAGCATCAATTAAATGCTTATTTCCCTGCTGTTCTATGTTTTCTTTGTTTTTTTTTTCTCCTTTTCCCTTCATACCTGTGTAATTTAGTCATTAATCAAAATATCACTCTTGGTACTTTTCATTCCACAGTGATGATATTATTAAAATGGTGACCAGTTAATCATAATTAAAAAATCACCTTGCTGGAAAGCTGATTTTTTTGGAGCAACTTTGTCAACAAGCATTTATTAAGTTCTTACTATCTATCATATACTATGGCAAGTACTTAGAATACCAAAAATTGCAAAACATGGCCCTGATCCTATTCTATTGAGAAAACAGTATATAAATACACATATGTATGCGTTACACGCATGGTACACTTATAAGGTAATTTTGGAGGGAAGATGAGCAATTGGAGGGAGGTGAGAGGGTGACTGGAAAAGTCCTCCTGCAGAAGGTATGTTTAAGCTGAGCTTTGAACGAAGCCAGATGGTAGAGACGAGGGAGAACATTTCAGAAATGGAAGACAGCCAGTGATAAGATACACGTTCTGGAGACAGAGAGTTATGTGTGAGGAATAGTAAGTGGCCATTGTGGCTGAATTGTAGAGAGTATGGAGGAGAGTATAAAATATAAAATATTACACAAAGCATAATATAAAGTACAATATAAACTATAGTAAGCCTAGAAATGGAGGAAATGGCTTGGTTGTGAAGAATTTTAAATACTAAACGGAGCCTTTTGCATTTGATCCTTGAGGAATAGGGAATCACTAGAGGCAATTTAAGTGTGGGGTGGGGGGGCATAGATCTGCACTTACTCATTTGAGTGGAAAATAGATTTGGATAAGGAAGATACTCGAGGAAGAGAAACCAACCCAAAAATTATTGCAAAAGTGCAGGTATAAGGTCATGAGTGTCTACATCAGTGTGACAACTTAAGAGAAAGGACATAGATGTGAATGTGGACATGATAAGACTTGAGAACATATTGAATAGTGTCAGTGTGAATTGAGTCAAGAATGACATTGAGGTTGCCTACCTGGGTACTTGAGAGGTTGATGGTGTGAAAGTAATAGAAAATTTAAGAAAAGGGAAGGGTTTTTAGGGAAAGATAATTAATTCTATTTTGGACATGTTAGTTTGAGGTATCCCCAGAATGTCCAATTCAAAATGTCTAAAAAAGCATCAATGATATAGAATTGGAGCTAAGAAGAGTGATTTGAGTTGTATGTATAGGTTTGGGAGTCATCTACATGAAACTGATAATTTAGCCTTTCAGAGCTGATGAGAAAGTATAAATGGAGAAAAAAGAGACCCAGAATAGCTTTAGGAATAGCCATGACTCATGGGCAAAGTCTGGATGAAGATCCAGCAAAGGAGATTAGGTTAGAAGGTTAACCAGGAAAAACAGAAAACAAATCCAGAAACAGAGAATGATCAGCAGTGTCATAGATTGCAAAGATGTAAGGATAGGATAGAGAGGAAAAAGATTATATTTCTTAAATTTTCTGTATCTCATAACCCTTCTTCTGTCTTTACTCATTTTATAGAAAAATCTCATGAAAATTTGAATTAATAGTTTTTAAATACAGGATGGCATTCTTCCTGGCTGATAATAGAATTTTCTACATAGCCTTATAGTCTGTCAACTTAACAATAATATGCTTGGATGAATTAAATTCGAGTGTCTCCCATTTTGGCCGTTTTTCATTTCATTTTTTACTGGAAAACTTATACAATTTATCCACTTTTTGTAATAAGTCTTATCCTCCTACTTACCCATCGCTACCCCCTATAGAATATAAGCTCCTTGAGGGTAGGGATCTTCAAATCCAGCCATAGATATTTATTAGTTGTGTGATTATGGAAAATTCTCTCTGCCAAGGTTTCCTTCTCTATGGAAAGTGAGGATAAAAAATAGCACCTGTCTCTCAGGATTGTTGTGAGAATTAAGTGAGGTAATATTTGTAAAGAGCTTAGCAAAGTGCCTGGCACATGGTAAACAATTAAAAATGTTTATTTCCTTCTTTTTTTCATATATTTATCCCTCCCCATATTGTTTGCACCTAGTAGAATGTGAGCTTCTTGAGGGCCAGAACTGTTTCATTTTTGTCTTTGTATGCATAGTTCTTGTCACATAGCAAGTAATCAATAAATACTAATTGAATTATAGCTATGTTTAAAAATTCTCTTGAGAATTTCTGGTAGTTTTGCTTCTGTTTTCTTTTAGGTTCTGTTGTTGTTTTAATTTTGGAGGGATATATTGAGGTTCTTGGCTTCCTTTTGCCTCCCTACTCTCCTACTTCCCAAAATGTTTCCTACTGATTTTCTAGGTCACTCATTTTAAATCTCTTTTTCAAACTGACTAAAGATCCTGATTCTCTTGTAGATTAAAGGGACTTGTAAGCAGCCAGATGGGAACCGGAAATTTCAGCAATGGGCTGCAATGAGAAAAGCATCGACTCAGGAAAGGAACGTTGACCTGCTTTCTTGTCTTGGCTTTTCCATTTAATATTATAATAATTATAATTTAATAATATAATAATAATAATATAAATATATTATATATATAAACAATATAATATAAATATAATAATAATAATTTAATAATAATTTAATTGATTCTGGACAAGTCTTGTTACACATTATATTTTTCTCATATTTATAATATGCAGGTAAACTGATCTCAGGTTCTGGAAGTCTAATGTTATATAATAATTTACTATCTCTTTACATCAAAGACTATGCTATTAGTGAGAACTGGAACTAGACCCAAGATTACCCTAACTTTATACCACAATCTTTCTTAGTTCTGACATCTCATTTGTTCAGTGAGATACTAGAACCCTCAGTGAAAAGGAAACTCCTAACTCATTATAATTCAATAGCAATTAGGTACCTATGTGCAAGACACTGTGGAGCTGTAAGAATCATTCATATAATGCAGAGAGTTCTGCAAACCTTAAAGATATATATATATATATATATGTCAGTTGTAGTTTTTGTTTATTAATTATCCATTAATTATAATGAACCATAATTATTATTATATTGAGGGGGTTCAGATAGAAATAGCTCAGGATAAGTTACTATATTAATAGTACATTGTATTTTTTTATAATTTATATTTATTTTATTTTATATTTAATGGTCACAGAAGTATGGTAATGGCACAGGTAGATCAAATGATTGCTTTTTGTGATGGAATAAAAAGGGTGGGGACATAAGCAGCTGTATAGTTAGTAGATGGAGTTCTGGCCTTGGCGTCAGGAAGACCTGAATTCAAATCCTACCTCAAATATTTACTAGACATGGGATCTTGGGCAAGACAGTTAACTTTCCTCAGCCTCAGTTTCCTCTTCTATAAAATGAGGAATAAAACTTGGCTTGTTGTGGATGTGAAGTGAAATACGTATAAAAAGTGACATATATAAAAAGACATAAAAAGCTTTATAAAACTTATACTGCTGTAGAAATATTAGCTATTTACAAGCTCATATAGGGCAGCTACATGGCATAGTCAATAGAGACTAGGAGTCAGGAAGACCTGAGTTCTAATTCTGCCTCAGACATTTAGTAGCCCTGTGATCCTGGGCAGGTCACTTTCTGTTTGCTTTAATTTCTTCGTCTGTAAAATAAGCAGAAGAAAGAAATGTCAAACTGTTCCAGTATCTCTGCCAAGAAAGCTCCAAATGGGGTCATGAAGAATTGGACACAACTGAAAGGACAAACAACATAAGCTTGTATAAGCTCATTACACAAGATCATCTGTGTGCTCACTGAAAGCAACCTCAGGACAATGAGAGGAGCAGGCTGGATGTCAGGGGTGATTAAGTGTTTTCATTTGTTCCTGTGTGGTTTTGATTTCTTCTAGTAGGTCTCTATTTGGAAAACTTGTTATTTATTTATTTATATGTATGTGATCATATGTGATTATTGATAATATATAGAGAGGATATAAGTTAAATGTGAATATATATATATATATATATATATATATATATATATATATATATATATATATATATATACTTTTTTTACATATGTACATTTTTAGTGAGAGATTGAGAGACAGAGGGAGACAGACAGACAGACAGACAGAGAGCATCTGTGTTTGATGGGTGTTTGATGGCTATAGCTATTAAAACTGTTCTCAGATTTTTATGACTTCATGTTATCTCTGGGTGATGGACAAAGGTTTTATCTACTTTGGAGCTCTAGTCCCCGTACAGCTGATTTGTTGAATTCTCAAGAGTAGTTGGGGGTTTTATTAACAGCATGGGGATTTATGTTCAGTTTACAAGGGATAGAGAGCTTTAAGTGTGCTATTCCTACCACTTGACCATGCTTTTGAAGGTATTCATCAGGTGCTAAATCCTTACCCCTGTAATGTTTTGTTGTTTAGTTTCTACTACTCTGGCATCTAAAGGGTGGCCTTTCCTGTAATTTCGGTCAGCAAATGAGCCCCATCTTTATCTACGAATCAATCGTCATGATTCGATAATTTGTTCAATATTTCTTTTGGGAATATTGATTGAGTTCATGTGGATGACACCGAGTCAAGTCAAGAAATATTTAGGGACTGTGTTAAACTTTAGAGATATGAAAAAAGGAGCTTACGAATAATAGGGGTAGTCAAACAGTTAGGTATGAAGAAGATATTTACAGGATAAAATGGATAGATATACTGGCAGAGAGGAAGACAGTAGCAGTAAGGGACAGTAAGTTGAAGTCAAGAAGAAGAGGTGAGGAGATGCAACAGTAAGGAGGCCAGTGTCTGGATCCAAGAGTACTCAGGGAAGGGAAGGGATAAAAAGACTAAAAGGTTCCGAGGGATGAAGGGCCTTAGAAGTAAAAAGGTTCATAGGATATATTATAAGATATTTAATATGTATGGGAATGCCTGCCATCTAGGGGAGGGGGTGGAGGGAAGGAGGGGAAAAACTCAGAACAGAAGGGAGTACAAGGGATAATGTTGTAAAAAATTACCTATGCATATGTACTGTCAAAGAAAATGTTATAATCATAAAAATTAATTAAAAAAAAGAAAAAAAAAGTAAAAAGGTTCAAATTCCATCCTGGAGATAAAGGAGAGCTTCCGGAGAAAGAGAGGAGGAAGATGACATGAAACCATGGTACCACTTCGATGGGTAAATGGAGAATGGACTGCAGTGGGGAGAGATGCAAAGTAAGAAGACAAAGAAAAAGATTAATGGAGTATCCCAGGTGTGAGGTAATGAGGGAGTTAGTGAATAGAGTGCCAGGCCAGAAGTCAGGAAGACTCACTTATCTTGCTGAGTTCAAGCCTGATTGTCTCAGTTTCCTCATCTGTAAAATGATCTGGAGAAAGAAATGACAAATCACTCTAGTATCATTGCTAAGAAAACCTGAAATGGGGTCACAAAGAATTGGACAAGAATGAAAATGACTCAATAAAAATGAAGTAACAAGGAACTCCGTGAGGGTGACAATAGAAAAGAAAACGGAGTATCTATGAAAGTTTTATTAAAAAAGAATTAATATTTGGCAAGAAAACTATTAAATATAAAGGAAGGGTGAGAGTGAGGAGTCTAGGTCGACAACTAGTTTGTGCTCCTGGAGTGGGAAGATGGTTCTCTCAATAATAAAAAAGTAGCAAAAAAGTTTTGGAAGAAAGGTAATGATCTTAGTTTTGAACATGAGTTTAAGGTATATGTACAAATTGTCCAGTTTGGGATATTCATTAGGCAGATGGAGATGTGGGAATGGAGATCAGAGGAAAGGTTAGGCTGGACAAATAGATCTGAGCATCATCTCTATAGAGTTCATAATTAAATTGATAGAAATTAATGATCATGTGAAATAAGATCAAAGAAAATAAGAAGGCCCACTATAGAGACTTGGGGACCATCTACAGTTAGTAGATACAGCCTTTTTCAAGGTCCAGCAAAGGAGACTGAGACAAGTAGGAGGAGAGAGCAATGTCATGAAATCCTAGGGAGGAGAAAATATCAAGGGAAAGGAAGTGATCAATAGCATCAAAAGCTGCCAAGAGGACAAAAAGAAAGATTGAGAAAAGACAAGAGGCTTTTTTGGTTTCACTACATTAAATTTAGTCTAGTGATATTCACCTATTGTCAGCCATAGGTTTTCTCTATAAAATGTTTTTTCCATAAAGTGTTTGCTCTAGAAATATTTGTCTAAAGTTTTAATCTGGTTCATAATTAAATTCATTCATTCCTGTCCCTGATTTTTTGAAGGGGAAAGGCTAATTTTGCTACAGAACTGAAATGATAGGCCCTACATCTTGTTAACATTGTATAGGTTGGGGAAAAACTTTCTCAATCCATTGTCATCCATTTTTATTTTTCCATAAAAATATACAAGTCTTAAAGACTGTCACTGCAAAGTAATGAATTGCTTTAAATATATTTTTCACTTAGAGTTTTGACTTTGGAGTGCTAGTAAATCTCTTGACCTATACAGCCACTTCTATCTTATTACTGCAATAATACAAAAGGAACAGCTCCTACCCTCAAGGATCCTGTGTTCTCCTGGGGGACCCCTAATCCATGAGATTTTGTTAAGGCCTACAACATGACTTATAAAAATGGAAAATTTCTAGAACCCTGAACTGAGCATCAATCAAGACCACCTAAATTCAGCTGGTTTGTTTGTTTTTTTGTTACTTCCCTGATCTCTCTTACTCAGATTTACATGATCACTGCAAAATCCAGTTATTTTCAGAGAGCATGAGCACATTGCCCATGTGAGGTAATCAATTTGCTACATTTTCCCCCACACTATATCAGCAGATTATTCCAAAGAAGTCACAATCTCCAGCTTGTATTCATGCACTGTATATCAAATCACAGAAATACGGATTTGAAAAGGACTTAAAATGATTCTTTGGTCCAAGCATAGGAGCTAAGCCAGACCATCCAAGGAAATTTTTTTAAAAAGTTCTCGTGATGATTTCCTAAATTAACTCAATATATTTATCCAGATTCCTGATTCTTCCCATCTAGGTCAATTGAGAAAAGCAATAAACTGTGTGCAGGCAGAGAAAGGAGAAAATGTTCTGTTTCCTTCCCCTTTCTACTTGACGTAGACTTATATCCCCTTTGGGCAGAGGTGGTACAGTTTGCAATAGTAACAGTTGGCACAGGATAATGCAAAGAGAGTTGAACTAAGATTTCCTAAGATCTGTATGCTAATTCTAGCTTTTCCACTTATTGATGATGGGACCCTGGATAAGCCACTCTAATAGTCTTGACCTTGGCTTCCTTGCTGTGAAAAGAAGGGGTTGTATTACGTGACCTATAATGATCTGGGAATCTGCTGGCTTTTGCAGGCTCAGTGATAGCTGGCACCCTCCACACCTGCCTATTAGTCAAGTTCCTCCGTGTTTTGGGACTTGTCAAGCACTTGTCATAGCCGAGATGCAGCGGGAGCAGCTGTTTGCTCCAGATGCCATGTGATCAGGCTAGTGCCGAACCCACATCTCAGCAGCAGAGAGACACTCTGGCCCCACAATATGCCGTTCTAGGGAGGGCTCCCTTTTGGCTGCTTCTTGTGAACTTGATACCCATAGTTTCATTGGACCTGTTGAAGCTGTGCAATACTTAACACCCTGCTGGACGCACAACAGGCACTCAGTGGCTCCTTGTTATTGGGTTAGGTTTGAGTGGCTTTCTAATTTTTTTCTGGATTATTTTAATCAAGTGGCAGCACAGTATATTAGGCAGAGGACCAGCGTTAGAGCCATAAAGACCTTGGAAGTGCCCAAAGAGTACTGGAACGTAAGAACGGCTCAAATGCTTTTTTGTCCACAAGGCAAAGGAAAAAGATAGTAGAATTTTTTTTTTAAATTTGAAGTAAAATTATGTTAACTTTAATTATTTGTATTTAAAGCACATTTGCATAAGTAGAAGAAATCATAGTAAATTAGAATAAAAATATTTAAACTTTTTAATCAACTAATTCTTCTAGTCTTTAAGCCTTCATTAGAGTCTTAGTATATGTCAGGCACTAAGCTTCTTTTGGTTTGCCAAGAGAGGCAAGAACGTTGTCCCACCCTCAAGGAGCACTCATTCTGTAGGTGAAATAATGTTTCTGACATATATGGGCTGGGTGACTCCGGGTAAATCACTCAGACAGTAAACTAACACCAGGAATTGAAGGTGCTCTTCTTTCTCTGGCTTCCTACAAGACTCATCTAAAATTCTTCCATTTATTTGCAAGGTCCTTTCCTGGTCCCCCCAAGTGTAAGTGCCTTTCCTCTGTGGCTGCCTTCCATTCCCTGAATGCATCTTGCATACATATAGCTGTTTGCATGCTGTCTCCTCCAATAGAAGGGGGGCTCCTTCAGTAGAGAGGTTGTGTTCTTGCTTTCCTCTGTGCCCCCAGCACTCTTTTGACCATAGATTTACATATTGTCTCATCAGACAGAAAGTGTCCTTGGGGCCAGGAGCTCTATTGTCTGTGACTCCTCAGCACTTAGCACAGGACATGGTACATGTGTAAACAGGCTGTTAATAAATGTTTGTTGATTGATTAGTTGAAGGGCAGAAGCATGGAACATAAATGTGTGCCACCTTTAGTAGCTGCTTGTTAAGTTCATGTAGACTACAGAGGCAAGTGTTCTCTCTGGGAGTTTTGCGGATAAAATGACAGTCTGGCCCAACCCTCCTCCTTCTTCCCAAATGGTCCTCGAAGAATCAGACCCTGAGCTGAAACAGAACTAAGAGACAACTTCAGCGTTTGAGCTCCTAATGCTGCTGAGCTGGTGGCTCCTGGCTAGGACTACCTGGTGAATCAGTGATACAGCTGGTGCTGAAATCCAGACCTCTTGAGTGCCACTTCAATGCACTTTCCACTGTAGCCCATTTATATGGTATGGTGCGATAGAAAAGTCTGAATTTTGAATCGGATGAATTGTGTTGAAATCCTGGCTCATCTAATTACTCCTGTCTGATCTTAGGCAAGTCATCCAAATTCTCTGAGCTTCATTTTCTTTGTGAAAATGAGGGTTCCTTCTGCCCCTAAGTCTGTAATCCCATAATTCTGTGATGCTCATCACCAGAACCCTAGAATGCCTTCCGGAAAGGGGAGCTAGAAGGAGGCAGGTCCCATGGAGCCGTGCAGTCTAACGGGGCGCCTGAAGTTATTTTTCTTTCCTTTGCCCGGTGATTCACTTAGCTTATCGTTCTCTGGAACCATCTGATCTGGTTTTTCCAGCTGCGGTCGAAGACAGAGGCAGACGCAGAGACTTAGGCATGGAGGCAGAAGATGTGTTGGGGCCTGCTGCCAAAATGAGAGACGTAGACGAGTTTTTTACATTTCTCTGGGGTTCTCTTTCCCCCATTCTGCAAAATAGACAAAGAGGTTCGATACCAGCATTAGAGGCTATTCCTAGAAAGGAAAGTCTTCGCCCTCCCTGGAAGCAAAACGTCCTCATGGAATGAGCCTGCGCCTGAGACATAGCCCGGTCCCTTTTCGGGGAGGAGCTCTCTCAGGCACATTATTCTTATTTAGAACTCCCATGTCCTTGGGTTCGTTTTAGCTCCTGTATAAAGTTTATGTTTCTCCCATCTCATCAATAAGGGAGTCACCGTGTCATTGATTGCATGGCAAGATCCCTGGAAAGACATTAGGACGTAGGAAAGGCAAGTGATTATGGATGGGGCTAAATTATTTACTTCATCAAAGTGTCTGGGGGCTTTATCACGCGGCCCTGTCATGGGGAGCTGTACATAAAGATAAATAATGGTCCCTTTAACTCGGGGAATCTGAAAGGTCATTTGGGCCGTGGCAGACATATAAAGTTGTATTTGCCACATCCATCAATATGCAATTGTATATGGATGTAATACACTGTGTGTATGCAATGCAAGGGTGGACGTCCTCTTCCACTTTGCATTCTGCTCACACCGGGATTGCTCTATACGGCGCTGCCCTGCTGTCTTCTGGAGCATCGAGGTGCCATTTTCACCCTTTCTTAACCTTGACTCCTTCCCCCAGCCCCCAGGCCTCGAGGGTGGGCCACTCAATAGGAAGATTCTCTACAGGACCCCACCATTGGCTAGTTAGTGTCCCTCTCCTCTACCATACTGTATTGACTCTGGATCTCTTCTGAGTAGAGCTATAGATTTACGTGTTGTCTCATCCCACAGAATGTTCCTCCCTGGAGGGAGGGACTCTTGTCTGGGACTCCTCATCACTTAGCATGGCACATGGCACATGTGTAAATAGGCGTTGATAAAGGGTCGTTGATTGATTGGCAGAAGGATGGAATATAATGGTGTACCACCTTTAGGCTTCAGCAGGGCTGAACTTTAGAATGGACAAAAGCAGGCTGAAATATAAAGGAGAAACCCCTCTAGATACAAAGGTGGCCAGCCCTGCTTCTCTTAAGAAAAAGTCTCAGATTTAAGTACCTCAAGCTATATTTGAAGAGGCCGGTGACATAGTAAGCTCTCTTCAAGGTGCAGACTGTTTCATTAATGTTTTCCTGAGATAATAATGGGAAAATAATAGAATAAGATCCCAGTAGGAGCCTGGGAAATGTGACTAGGTATTGCTGTAAGTAATGATAGGGTCCCTCCCTGAGGACACTGGCTTGGAGAATAATAGAAGGCAGTTGTTAGTCCTTTGTTCTTGAAGAGGATCTGGATATCATGGAGGTGATGTCATGACAAGCAAGTGAATTGGATTTCATGGAGGGAGGCTGTTCGAAGTCACAACCTCACTTTCTCCTCCAGAGTCATCTGGGTGCGGGGCCGGGTGCGGGTCAGGATGGTTGGGGAAGATCAGAGCCAAGGCTGTGGCAAGTCAAAGAGAAACACCTGCCATCACTAGGAGAGGGATCATTGCCCTCACTTTAAAAGAGAAAAGAAGACATTTTCCATTGGGAAGAGTGCCAGAAGATCTGGCTGAGAGGGAATGAACACGGAAACTGCCTGACAAGAGCAGGCTCAGGGGGTTCGGCGGGTCTTCCCACCTAACAGAACTGCCTTTCCTGGGGCTGAGCGCGCTGCTTGGTCCAGTGCAGCGGCCTGGTCCGGCCCGGCAGCGGCTTTCCTGGGGCTGAGCGCGCTGCTTGGTCCAGTGCAGCGGCCTGGTCCGGCCCGGCAGCGGCTTTCCTGGGGCTGAGCGTGCTGCTTGGTCCAGTGCAGCGGCCTGGTCCGGCCCGGCAGCGGCCGAGTCCCGTGAGCAGCCAGCTCCATAGCCAGCCCAGTAAGCCGGCCTCACAGCAGATTGCCTCTCCAGCTAAGACCCTGCGCGCTTCCAGCAACCAGCTCAGCTGGGCGATTGAGCCGCTCATCCATCATCAGTGTCTCGCTCTCCCACAAACCTGATGAAAATGTTTCAGAGAAGGGAAGGACATGGAGACCTGGCGGTTCCAGAGTGGCAAGTTCCCTTGGCTACAGGTGTTCCCGGGCAAATGCTTTGCAACTTCTGTTTTGCCCTGCCTTTGGAAAGAATAAAATGCATTCAGTGAGGCACAGAAATGGTGGCTCATGTCCCGTGCTTTTAAAAGGATAGGTTCCCATAGAGTGCTTTTGGAGGGGAGAACAGAGCGCTGAATGTGGACTCAGAGGAGCTGGTTTCAATCGCCAGCGCTGCTGCTGGAGGACCTTGGAAAAGCCACAGTTTTAGCCTCAATTTTTCACCTGTCAAATGAGGAGTTCGGGCTCCATGGTCTCTCTAAGGTTCTTGATGGCTCTAAAATAAAGCGCTTGCTGGTTGTTGATCAGGGACTTCTCAGATGCTGAGAGGGCTTGGAGCGCGGTGACAAAAACCCAAGAATGAGAATGGGGAAAAGTGCCCTACCTCTGGGTCTTGCTTTTTCCTTATCCTAAAAGAAGGGATGGTGGAAGACTAGATTATCTCTGTGATCCCCTCTAGGCCCAGCATTGTGTGGCTTCTGTCCATTTCTGAGCCACATTTAGTCTCTGAATCATCAGATACACCTTCAGAGAGCTTCCTAAGGGAGAATGACAAATTCTGGGGAAAGGTCAGCTTGCCTCTCGGGCCAGGCCCACAATTCTTCCCCTTTCATTTCTCTCTGCTATCTTCTCACAGCAGATATTTGGTCTTGGTCTGGCAGTCACTGAAAAATTCCTCTAAGAGTCCCCTGCACCAGTGAATAATGACGTAGAATGGACAAAAATTGATTGTACAAGAATGCCACAGCTCTAGTGCTGGCCCATCCCTCTCCATTTAACCTTCGGTGGCTTTCTTGGATTAATATCTGGGGAGAAATCCATCTCGCTCCTGCAATCTAACATCATGGTTAAAGCCTTCAGAATCAGATGGATGGAAATTTCTGAAAGTTTAGGCATAGGCCATGAAGGTGAATTTTTAGCATTTCATCTGATAGGGAAGGGATCAAGACCCAAAGTGTTACTGGAAAGGTGTTTTTTTTTTTCAATTATCATCTCCAAATTGGTGTGGATTGTTATTCCTATTGAGAAATAACTCTATGCAAAGTTTCAGAGGTACAGTGTGTAGCTGGATGTATCTCAATATTTTTAATGCAAGGGAGAAAATATTTCTTTACTCCCCTTCCTATGTCCAGCATAGACTGATAGCATAGCTCCTATATATGGGCCACTGATATTCACCACTTCTGATGCTCAAGTCTCCTTTCCTGAGCATCACGTGGCCAGGCCTTCATAATCTTCTCAAGTTGCTATTTCTCTGAGAAGTGTGCTAGGTTGTGGGAGTGTTTATCTCAATTCATATTTCATTCCTTCTTGAGGTGGGAAGTTAGTACCGCTACCATTCATAATTTTCACATCAGGCTTCCAATTCTGAGCCATCAATCATCTGTCCCAACACCCCGAGGACTGGATGGGACTTTGAACCTTCCCTGGAGACCATGTGTTTAATAGTTCCCAAATACTGGTCTATGTGGTTTAAATTATTTGTATGATTCAAGCTAATAAAGGCCTTGTTATAGAGGAAATGCATTTTGCAAGAAGGGAAAGGAGCTAGTGCTAAATGATAATAGTACTATAGAAATGATCACATAGAAGGAGCAGTGGGCTTGGAACACCCAGATTTAAGTCTTAATTTGGTCAGTTAACAGCTAGGTAACTATGGCCCAGTTATTTAAATGCTCTAAGCCTCAGGAACCCAGTAAAATGGGTAAAATTTACTCAGTGAAATGGAGACAAACTCTGCCATCTGTTTGTTGTACGAAAAGGTGCTATATACACATAGGAGTTATTTATTACTATTTAATATTAATTTAGAAACCACCTCCCATTCCTTAAACAGCATAGTATAAATGAATGAAAATCATTTAAAAATATTTACTATATGCATGTTGTTGTCATTCAGATGTTTGTTATGTCTGACTCTTTGTGACCCTATTTGTGGCAAAAATATTGGAGCAGTTTGACATTTCCTTTTCTAGTTCATTTTTTAAATGAGGAAACTGAGGCAAGGTTAAGTGACTTGCCTAGGGTTCTTCTAGGAAGTGTCTGCAGCCGGATTTGAATTCAGGCCTTTCTGATTCCTGGACCAAAGTTCTCTCCACTGTGGCATTTAGCTGCCCCTTAGAATCCTTAGCTTATTTTTTCACAGCACAGTTTAGGTGCCATCTCTTACACAAGACTTTTCTTCTTCCCTCCAGTTTCAAATACTTTCCTTCTTGAACTAATTTATAAAACTTTCTATTTCCTTATCAAAGTGCAGGTTATAACCCACCCCATCCTGTACTCCAGAAGAATGTAAAGTCCTTGAGGACAGACAAAAAAATTTGTCTGTATATCTACATATATATATATATATATATATACACAAAACAATATATAATACTGTGTATGTGCATGCATATGTGTGTATGTATGTGTATATATATGGACAGGGTCTCTGTCCTTTATATTATACACACACACACATGTATATATGGAAAGTCTCTGTCCTTTGCATGTATGTGGGATTTATACATCCATGTACACACATATATGGATACAGCTATGCGTATATTTACATATATGCTCATCCTGAGGATATACACATATGTTTTTTTTTTTTTGGCCTTTACATATCCCCATCATCCAGCATAATGTCTGCTACATAGAACACGCTGAATAAATAGTGAATTAAGACAGTGAGGCATTGTGGCAAGAGCAGAAAACCAGGACCTTGACCGGGAACTTTGAGATCTGCTAGCACACTTTCCTCAATATACAGACAAAGAAGCTGAGACCCAGATATAGGATAAGTGATTTTCCAATGATCATGAAGTAAGTTATTAAAAATAGAGTAAGTAGAACTACCAGGTCTTCGCATGTCCAGTCCCAGAAGCCATCCATCCGAGGAACAGCTCCCATGGAGAGAAAATTCGACACTTGTTTCTATGAGTATTAAATCTCTTCAACAACGACATCCATGAAGACCCAGAAGAGAAAGTTCTCAACATCAAAGTCCGTGGCACTGTTTAATGAATCAGCATCAGAAATCATATGGTTTTGTGGATGGAAATGACATTAAAGAAGATATATTACTGTCTGTTTTGCTGCCAAGGGACCTTCTGACTTGCAATTGCAATCTCTTATTATGGGTTGTTTCCTCCATTATAATGTGAAATCATGAGATCAAGAAGTGTCTTTCTTTTTTCTTTTTCTTTTCTTTTCTTTTCTTTTTTTTTTTTCTGAGGCTGGGGTTAAGTGACTTGCCCAGGGTCACACAGCTAGGAAATGTTAAGTGTCTGAGACCAGATTTGAACTCGGGTCCTCCTGAATTCAGGGCTGGGGCTCTATCCACTTCCCAGTGTCTTGCTTTTCTATCGATAACTTTGCAGTTTAGCACAGTACTATGCACATAGTGCTGCAGCAAGGTGGCCCAGTGCACAGAATGCCAGGCCTAGAGTCAGAAGGACTCAAGTTCCAAGTTCAAATCCAGCCTCAGACACTTCCTAGCTGTGTTACTCTGGGCAAGTCACTTAACCCTGTTTGTCTCCATTTCCTTATCTGTCAAATGAGCTGGAGAAGGAAATCATTTGCCATCGGAGTGATTTGCCACCTCATTATCTCTACCAAGAAAATCCCAAATGGGGTCACAGACACAATTGAAAAATGACTGAACAATAACAACAAAGGGATTCTAAAAGATGGGAAGGAGGTGGAAGGCAGAGGGCACAGCTTGGGCAAAGGCATAGAAAAAAAAAAGTCGGATATGAAGGACCTCCAGAAATTCCATTTCCCCACTGGGGCATTTTCACTGGCTGCCTCACAAATCTGGGATACTCTTCTTCTACTTTTCTATCTCCTTGCTTCCCTGGCTTCCTTTAAGTCTCAACTAAAATCTTCCTTTCCACAAGAACCCTTTTCTCTTCCCCTTTAGTCCTAGTTTCTTCCCTTTGTTGATTATCCACAGTTTACATTGAATTTACATATTTTTTATTTAGCTATGGGTGTGCTTTTTCTCCACTACATTATGAGATTTTTGAAAACAGGGGTTCTCTAATGCCTTTTTTTATATCCTCAGTATTTAGCATAATGCCTGGCACATTGTAAGCACTTAATAAATATTTATTGACTGATGGACAAGACTAGTATCAGGCAAGTAAAATAACACTTGAAAGGTGTTTTTCACATACAACATTCACCCTTGCAAAACTTTGTGTTCCAAACTTTTTTCCCTCCTTTCACTCTACCCCCTCTCCTAGATGGCAAATAATCCAATATTGGTTAAACATGTGCAATTCTTCTATATATATTTCCACAATTTTCATGCTGCACAAGAAAAATCAGAAAAAAAAGGAGAAAGAAAAAATGCAAGCAAACAACAACAAAAAAGTAAAAATACAATGTTGTGGGTCCTCTCTTGGGTGTAGCTGGCTCTCTTCATCACAAGACCATTGTGACTGGCCTGAATTATCTCACTGTCCATCAGAACTGATCATCATATAATCTTCTAGTTGGCGTGTACAATGATCTCCTGGTCCTGCTCATTTCATTTAGCATCAGTTCCTATAGGTCTCTTCAGGCCTCTCTAAAATCATTCTGCTGATTGTTTTTTATAGAACAATAATATTCCATAACATTCATATACCTTAACTTATTCATCCTCCATCTGAGGGGCGTCCACTCAGATACCTCTTATTTTTATGTTACTTTTACTCTAATCATTTACTTTGAGAAGCTTTTGTTTTATTCAGGAGGCCCTGGGGTGTCCATTTAGATCGAGGAGGGACGTGACACTTTCAGAACTAAGTTTCAGTGAGATTACTTTGGCAATTGTGTGGAAGATGGACTGGAGAAGGGAGAGACTGAGACCAGGAGGCCATTAGGACGTGATTATAGTTCAGGTGAGAGTACAAAGCACCAGGACTAAGGTGGAGGTCGTATGAGTGAAATGAAGAGAATGAACATAAGAGATGTTAGGGAGGGTCAACTGAGAAATCACGAAGCTCTGCTTGATGGAAGAATTAAGGCAAGAACCAAGGATGGACTAAGGTTGTGAAACTGGCATACTGGGCAAATGGACAGAACTGCCAGCAAAAATAGAGAAGACTGAAGAAAGAATGGGATGAAGGGGAATTTTTTTTGGTTTTGGTTTTTAATATTCAAAATGGTGGCTTAGATGGACCATGATTAAAAGCATTTGGGGGCAGCAGTATCAGAAGCCCCAGCTAGGCAAACTGGTAAATAGTCTCAGGCCGAGATGATGAAAGGTAGCATTTTTTCTTAGGTATTGAGAGAGCTTATGACAAGCTGATTGATATGTGTGTGTATGCGTGTGGGGGCAGGTGCAGGAGGTGTCTGTTTCTATTCTCATCCCCTCTCTAATTTTAATGCATATTTGTCGAATGCCTTTGCCATTTTCTCCCCGGGATACGGCATAGGCTTGTCTCAGCTTTCTTTCAACTCTACATGTCTCTTCCCATGCTACAGAGTAAGGTTTACAGCACAGGAGGAGAAATATGGGTCATTGACAGAAGAGGAAAAAACAACTGAACAGGTAGGGACGGGCCAGAAAGATGCTGAAGATTAACTTTTGCCCGGGGCTGACTACATACAGGAGAGGCTGCTGCAGTCCACAAAAGAGTATTTGTTTTCTGGACACCCGAGGTTTTAGCTGTTAGACCTCAGGCATGTTTATGTTTATCTCCCAAGAGCTAGTAGAGTGACTGGAACACAGTAGGAACTTAAAAAATGTTGGTGGGGCTGAATACAAAGTGCTTTGGACATGCATGGTTTCACCTGATCCTCTGCGTGCCAGTCCATTTATCTATAAATGAAGATAACTTCTAGAACTGTATATCAAATATGTCAGAAGGACTTTGAATTCAATTTAAATTTTGGAAAAAAACCCACCTTTATTTAAACTCATTGAGCAAGGCTGGTATCCACTGGTTCTGTCACAAAGGCAGGAGACAATGAGCGATCTCCAGTACTTTTGAGTGTCCCTCTAGGACTATCTTAAGCAGGATGTTTATCCAGTGCTACTGGATGTGCAGGTTTGAGTCTGTGCAAGATAGTTTTCTAGGCATTGAGGATATGAAGTCATATACACATCATGTGCTCTTAGTAGCCTATATTCTAGTGGATAGGGGAGTACAACATGCATGCATAAAATATACTCTTTTGTGAAGCACTACACACATATTATATGTATATATGGGTATATTTACACATGCATGCTCTGTTATATTATGTCTGGTGGCCATTCATCACACTTACGGCAAAATGATTTCCTTTAATACAGATCTGAGCATGGGCCCCTTTATGCAACTAACTCCAGTGTCAGTGACTTCCTAAAGATCTCTAGAATAAAATAAATACAATCTTTTCCCAGGCTCCCTTTGCAGCCTCAGTGCGCATCCCTCTCCCTCCTGACTTTCTGTTCTCATTCCACCCCCTGCCTCGTATTGGTTATCCCAAATACCTGGAATGCATCCCTCCCAAAGAGCCGCCCCTCTCTTCCTTGATGATGTCACATTTTCTACATGAAGCCTTTCCTTGTCTCCAATACCCTTCTCTCTGTACTGTGGTCAATATAACTACATTATATACATATATATGACTATATAACTTATATATGTATACATGCATGCATTTATCCATTCTATGTTAGGCTGTATATATTTGTATGTACTTTTTGTCCTCCCCATTAGGATGTAAGCTCATTGTGGATATTTTTTTCATTCTTTGTCCTTGTATTCCCAGCATGTCAGAAAGTACCTAGCCTGGCATAGGCACTTAACACATATTTAGAGTTAAATGGTTAGAATCCATGGAGGATGACAGCAGCCTAAGGGTCTGAGGCATTTAGAGTGACCTCTGGGCTGATCTTGGTCCCGGCCAACCCTCAGCTGTTAGCATGGCCAGATGGCCCAGATGCAGCAGCAAAAGAGACAATGAATGAATTGGTGGGAGAAAAAGAATGGTCTACTGAGACAGGGATAGGGAGAAAGCTAGAAGGCACAGGGAGAAAGAGAATACTGAACAAAGAAATAGACTGAATGGTTGTCATAAAATGACTGCTGTACATGAAGTGCCAGAACACTTTTGGAACAGTAATCTTTTGCAGAAATCACCGATGTTTACACAGCACTTTAAATTTGTCAAAGTGCTTTACATAAATTAGCCCTTTTGAACTGGGGAGATGATAAGTATTATTATTATCATCATTTTATAGATGCAAAAACTGGAAATCAGAGACTCCACCTGTAGTCAGGCTGATTGGAACTGTCAGAGGCGGCGTCCAAGGTTAAGTCTGTCCTGATTCCAGCTAACAGTTTTCCCAGGACTACATGGTGCCTCCTTCTAGGTCTATTCTGCAAAAATGTCCTCTCCAGTGACTTCTTCTGTCATGGAGGCAGCACTAGCTTCTTAAAGCCTGTGCCAGAGGAGCATAAAATCTAGTAGATCCTGGAAAGTTGTGTTCAAGAGTTAGAAATAGAAGGGGTCCCTTAGACTGTCAAATCCTTCCTCACACTGAGTCCCAGAAAGATTGTGCCCTGCCCCAGATCATATGGGCAGTAAGGAGCAAAGCTGTGTTTTTGAACCCAGTTTTTCTCTATACACACATGTACATGTATATAGATACATATAGATATAGATGTGTGTGTGTATATATATTTGTATGTGTGGGTGTGTAACCACAGCAAGTCCCAAAGACCATCTACTAAGAAATTGTGACTGTGATCCATATCACTGCAGGGAAAATTCTCACTGACCAAATCATACCTCTGTTCAAATGCACAGTAAAGGAGCATTTTCACAATTTCACAGTTTACCAAGCACTTTAACATACACTAACATAACATTACCAGCATATGCAGGACAAATGCTCTCATCCTCATTTTGTCAATGGGTCAGTTAGTGAAACAGTTCTTAAGCCCTTATTATCTGCCAGGCACGATGCTAAGTGCTGGGGTGACAGAAAAGGGTAAAAGACATTCCCTGTTCTTAAGGAGCTCACAGTCTAAAGGATGGAAATGATTAAGTACAAAAAAAAGGAGAGAGAGAGAGAGAGAGAGAGAGAGAGAGAGAGAGAGAGAGAGAGAGAGAGAGAGAGAGAGAGAGAGAGGAGAGAGAGGAGAGGGAGAGAGAGGAGAGAGAGGAGAGAGAGGAGAGAGAGGAGAGAGAGGAGAGAGGAGAGAGAGAGAGAGAGAGAGAGAGAGAGAGAGAGAGAGAGAGAGAGAGAGAGAGAGAGAGGAGAGAGAGGAGAGAGAGAGAGAGAGAGAAATTGTATAGAACTAATAAAAGAACAACATCGGGGGCATTGGGATGGTTTCCTATAGAAGGAAGGACGTTAGCTAGGACTTGAGATGGGGAAAGACTGGGAGAGCTTTTGTCCAAGTTTCCAAAGCTCCTAAGTGGCAAAGCTGGTAACCAGACTCCATTTTTCAGATTCCAAATCTTGTGTTCTATTTCCCCCATCCTTTCTCTGTGACTTTTATTCATCCTCCTCATGACTCTGTAAAGTAGAGGAGGTCAATATTGGGTTTTTTTTTTTGCCTGTTTTAATCTTTTTTTTTCTTTTTTCCTTTCTTATTTTTAAAGTTTTTATTGAAGCTTTTTATTTTCAGAACATATGCAAGGATAACTTTTCACTTTGGCCCTTGCAAAACCTTGTATTCCAATTTCCCTCCCTTTCTCCCACTCCTCCCATCCATGGCAAGTAATCCAATATATGTTAAAGATTGTAAATATATGTGTATATATATATGCACATATATGTGAATCCAATATAGACCTACAAATTTATACAATTATCTTGCTGCACAAGAAAAATCACATCAAAAAGGGAAAAAATTAGAAAGAAAATAAATGGAAGTAAATAACAACAAAAGAAGTGAAAATCCCATGTTGTGATCCACAGTCAGTTCCCACAGTCTCCCTCTGGGTGTAGATGGCTCTCTTCATCACAAGATAACAATATTGTTATCGCCATTCTATAGATGAAGGACCTGAGACACAGCACATTGCCATGGAAAGATGCTAGAGCAAGAAGGCAAGAGTCAATAACTTTGAGAAGTACCCCAGCCTCACCGTTGGGTGACATCTCACATTAAAATCAGTGCCAGTCAGAGCTCCTACTTTTCTG